>NC_048436.1:10425620-10770620 GCF_004353265.1 Vitis riparia
TTTGATGCAGATCTGTCGGTTAAGACTTCGTGTACGTTTTCTATTTTCCAAATGTTTATTTGCATTCTTTTCTCTCCTAATATATATTTTTCTTACACACGTTTAACATAATTAGCCAATAGGAAATATATTTGAATATCATCGCTGGTACACATGAGTTTTGACTCATTTCTTTTTTCTAATAAAAAAAATCATGGATCTAGACTTCCCACCAAATTATCAACCACATGGGAACTTTTAAAATGGTCGGATCCAAGGACATTTTTTTCCATACCTATCGAAAAAACACAATGAAGACAATTTTTTTTCCATACCTATCAAACAAAACACCATCAATTATATATAGGTATATATATTCACGTGTGAACTTTTAAAATGGTCGGGTCACAGGTTTGAATGACATTTTTTTTCCATACCTATCCAAAGGACACCATCAATTATTTGATATATATATATATATATATATATATATATATATATATATATATAATTTTTTATTTTATTATTTTTTAATTGATCTTATTTTTTATATCCATATATCTTGATTTTATTCCTCTATAGCTTATATCATGAAAAATATATATATAATTTTTTATTTTATTATTTTTTAATTGATCTTATTTTTTATATCCATATATCTTGATTTTATTCCTCTATATCTTATTATATGGAGTTCTCGAGCCATTCTCTCAAAGGGTAGTAGGTGGAGAATTGGAGATGGTTGTAGTATTGATGTGTGGCACAACCCTTGGCTTAGGGATGCGGAAAACTTTAAAGTTGAAACTCCTATTATTCATGACTTAGCTCACTTAAAAGTTCATGATCTCTGGATCCACGGCTGTAAGGAGTGGGATGTGGAATTACTTGGGGAGATATTCTCACCTAGGGATGCTCAAGCCATTGCTAGTATTCCTTTGAGCTTGAAGTCTCCACCTGATTCGCTCATTTGGCATTGGGACAATCATGGAAACTACACGGTGAAATCAGGGTATCGTATAGCGAGATGGCTTTCCTTGCATGGTAATTTGCCTTCACGGCCTGTAGCATGGAATATGCTATGGGATTTGTCTATCCCACCAAAGATAAAATTATGTCTATGGCGTGCTTGCAAAGGATGTCTACCTACCAGGTCTGCTCTATGTGCACGAGGTATGCCTGTGACTGATACGTGTGTACTCTGTGGAGGACATGAAGAGGATTTAATGCATCTTTTTCTCTCCTGTCCGTTTGCTCTTTCATGTTGGTCACAAGTTGACTTGATTCCCTCAGTTAATGGTGTCTCTTCTTTTCTTGACTGGTTTTTCATGTTCCTCACTAATGTTGATAAAGAAGTGGTGGGGCGTGTTGGGTCTATCATTTGGGGTATATGGAGGCAAAGAAACTCATTGTTATGGAATAATAGTGCCTCATCTCCTACTCAAACAGTCTCTGCTAGCTTATCGTTCCTAAAAGACTGGTTAGATGCAAGATTGGGTTCTGATCAAAAGTTTTCTAATGGAAATGCCAACACTCAAGTCAAATGGAGTAAACCTTCCCCGGGAATGTTGAAATGTAATGTGGATGCAGCGATTTTCTCAGAACATCAAACCATCGGGCTGGGTGTGATTCTACGAAATGAATTCGGCTATGTTGTTGGTTGCTACTCTAAGGTTGTTAATGGTGTGAGTTCTCCTATGGAGGCTGAAGCTTTGGGGTTACGTGAAGCTGCAAGATGGCTATTGGAGCTGCGTGCTTCAAATGTTATAGTAGAATTGGACGCTAAAGGTGTTTATGATGCATTTTACTCTAAAGCTCTTGATAGGTCTGAATTTGGCATGCTTATTCAAGACTGTAGATCTCTATTTTTAGATCAAAGTTTTACTCTATGTCATGTGAAAAGGCAAGCTAATGCTGCTGCTGATGCTCTTGCAAAAGCAGCAAGCTCTTTTGCTAGTCCAAGTTTTTGGCGGGATGCTCCACCTCTATTAGGAGCTATCTTAGCCTCTGATGTTTCTATTTCTTCTCATTAATAAGATCTATCATTATTTCAAAAAAAAAAAATAAATACTACTTGGGTATCTTAATATTTTTCTTTTTAAAAAATAACTTAATATTTTTAAAATATTTTATCAAATAATTATTTCCAAACCTATAATAATTTATAAGAAATCAAATCCAAAATTATCTTTGGAGAAAACATTTTTCAATTCAAGTATTAAATTTTGAAGTCTTTTAAAAAAAATTAAAAATTTTAAAATTTATATTATAATTGTTTTCATAAATATTTATACTATATAATAAAAGTCAGAATTCACTGTTGTTGTCAGTTTTTCAACCTTAATTTTTTATTTTTTTAAACATATTTACGGAATTCTCATTCACTTTCTCTAAAGGTCTTGTCATACAATGGCAAAATCATAAATAATATAAAATTTAAGGTTAATGCTGGACATGATGCATGCCGACTAGATTCGACACATTGAAATGACATGACTCTAATTCACTCATTTATTATCTTTTATTTTGGTCTTCCCTTTTTTGCTTTTACCATTATATTTTTGGAAATTTTCATAAATAGTAGTTTGGCTCCACATGCAAGATACATGGAATGTTAGTTTATAATGTTAATATTATATTATTTTTTATTTATTTAGTTCATAATGTTAATATTATATAATTTGTTTTATTTATTTAATAAAAAATATGAGAAAATAATTTAGTAGAAGATAAAATAAAAATTTTAAACTTTTAAGTATTTATATTTAAAAACATATTGTAATATCATGACAATTTTATGCATAGATTTATTATCTAATAAAAAAATCTAGATTTCAAATAAAAAATAGTTAATTACTTTTTATTAAATTAATTAAATATAACTAACATAATTATATCTAATTCATTTTTTTTTATTTAATAAATAGTCATCGTTGTTATTTATTGAAGTTTGTACTAGTGAGTATAGCCAAATTAAATAAGATTTCTTAGACATGGTATATATACTACATATAAAAGTACAAAGTATTTTAACCCTTTTTTTTTTTCCAAAAATAGTCATATCATTTCTATTATATGTGTTTATATCTCTTTATTATTATATTTAATTGATTAAGATAATGTTTGTTTTTATTCTTAATTTATTGAATAAAAAGTAAATTTCGATAAAAATTAGATTAATACAAAAAAATTCTTTGGAATCCAAATTACATCTTTTTAAAAATCAAATTACATTTTTTTTTTAGTTATACAAGCTTATATCCTATTATTCTTATATTATTATATGTGATTAGATGATTATTATTTTTTTTTTAAATTTAAACACATAAAACAAAAAATGATAATAATACTTTTGTGGACCCCGTATTTCGTTCTATGCATTCCCACTCGATGACGTGACTTACTTTTTATTCCTTTGATGAAAAATATTATTTTTAGAAAACACTTGAAATCACCACTTATTTTTTTTAAAAAAGGTAAAACAAAATAAGAAAGAAAATTATAAGTGTGACTCCTTATTTGGAAAATACAGTCTGTAAAAAACCAAACCTAGATTTTGGGTCAAGTTACTTATTGGGAAGGTACAGTAAAGACCATAACACCCCTCTAAGCCCCTAAAAATGGGTTTCTATTAAATAAGGTATAACAAGCATGACAATTAATTAGGAGATTAATGGATACCAAAATTATCATAGATCAAAAGCAAGTCATGATAATGAATAAATAAACAAAGTGAGAGTGAGAGCATTCCTTTGCAATAGATAATAAAGCGCTATCATGAAACAAAATTAGTGCACAATGATAAGTGTAAAATATCTCACACAAAACCAATCAAAATCAAACAATATCAATCATGCAATTCACTTGAATTATTTTCGAAAAAAACATTATGAATGTTGGGCCCCCACCAAAGCCCAAATGATTTCGCATGAATTAATCCCACAAATTCCATTGTTTTGAAATTATTAAAATCATATTCATACTTATTTAAAATCAAAAGAAACAAAAGATTATTTGAAAATCAAAGAAAATTTGTGAAAGTACTTACCTAAAGAGAAAGGTAGCAAGTTTATTAAAAACGAGATTTTTTTTACCTAAAACCCTAATAAAGGATGAAAAATTGTAGAATTTAAATATATATATATATATATTTGAAAATTGAAGTGGAATTAAAACTATTTGAAAGAAAACTAGAGTTTTGAAATTTATTTGAAAAATGAAGTCTCAAAAATTAAATTTAAAGATTAGAATTTTGAAAATATTGTTTGAAATTGGGAGTTTCGAAAATTAAATTTTAAAATTGAAATTTTGAAAAATTATTTGAAAATAAGAGTTTTGAAAATTAAATTTGAGAATAGGAATTTTGGAAAATTATTTGAAAATGGAAGTTTTGAAAATTAAATTTGAAATTTGGAATTTTAAAAAATTATTTGAAAATGGAAATTTTGAAAATTGGAATCTTGGAGAATTATTTGAGAATGGGGTTTCTTAATAATTAAATTTGAAAATTGGAATTTTGAAAAATCATTTGAAAATGGAAGTTTTGAAAATTGGAATTTTGAGGAATTGTTTGAGAATTGGATTTTCTCAAAAATTAAATTTGAAAATTGGAATTTTGGAAAATTATTTGAGAATGAAAGTTTTGAAAATTGAAATTTTGAAGAATTGTTTGAGAATTGGATTTCTTAAAAATTAAATTTGAGAATTGGAGTTTTGAAAATTAAATTTGAGAATTGGAGTTTTGAAAATTGGAGTTGTGAGAATTATTCGAAAATTGAAGTTTGGAAAATTATTCGAAAATTGAAGTTTTGAAAATTAAAATTTGGCATTAAAAATATGAAGACTTAAAAAAATGATGAGGTATGGCCTTTTCTGGGAGCGGGTGATGGTTGTGTGGGTTGTGCAGGATGATGGTGGCTATGAACCGAAGATTGTGGCTATGGGTACATCGGGGTCATCTTGGGCAGTGATGATGGGTATGGTGGGTTAGAAAAATGAGATCACTAGAATATGATCCATGGAAGTAAGGACAGTAACAAGATGTCTAGGTGATACAGTAAAGCTGAAATAGAGCTATGATGCTCTCAAGCCAAACTCACAAGAAAAGAAATGAACCAGCAAATAATAAGCTCACAAGCAATCCGAAAATTAACATAGACAAATCTATATCTTCTAACATCCATACCCAACCAAATAATCCACAGATATAGCAAGTGAAGAGGGAAAACATATGACAATGAAGAAGAACAGGGAATTCATGATAGTCATACCTAAGAGTGCTCCCATTCAACAAGATCAACCTAGCTTCAAGTGATTGTGTGTAAGAAGAGTGTAAATAATTTTTATTTTTATTTTATTTTTGGGAAGAGTCCTATTGGGATTGTGCTAGTGGAGTCATATTCCTTTTATAAGTAGAATCTTCTTCCACTTTGAATCATGCTCTAATTACAAGTAGAGTCCCATTACGACTTTTTTAGTGGCCTATAAAAGCAGGTCACCCCTCACTCTCTATATATGAATAACAATTTTTTAGAGAGTTTTTCAGAGAGTCCTTTCATTTATATATTTGGAGGAATTTTTTTATAACCCAAGTTGTACACATCTTGCTTACAGAGTGCACCCAAGGTGAGATTTGGTTGTTGAATCTTGGAGGTAGACCACTGGTACCCTAGTGTAACGAGTTTATCTTCGAGGAGGGTGGATCTATTTCAAGGACAATGTTTGTTATGCCTCAGCCGATAAGTTTTTCTTCTTATTAATTATGTTCTTTGTTTGTGTCTTTTGGGCTAGCCATTTGTTTCTATACCCTTAAAACCAACAACTGTGTCCCATTAAGTCCAAGATCTTCGAACAAAACTGGCAAGCTCTTCCTTTGCTTCTTCTTCTAAACCCGAAATCCACTCAACTCCAACCTTTAGTTTTTGTCCATTTCTTGCTCATACGTTGCTTCCTCTCTTAGTCCAGCTCCTTCGGACTACTTCATAACTCCCCTTGCTCTACTCCAATCTTTTCTCTCAAGCTCCCCAAAAACGAAGCACCCACTCTCCAGATTTTTATCCAAAAAAAAACTTCCCAGTCTAGCTTGGTTTTTCTCCAAGATAGCTCATTCTTTTTCTCCTCATCTCAAACTACCTCATAGTTGGTCTCTTTGAAAACTTCCCCTCAAAAACTCCTTCCTTTTTCAGCTCTCTCTGTTTTTCTATAAGATATCTTTTCTACCTGCTCCTCATCTTTTTTTTTTTTTCTCCCCATTTTTCTCTTCTTCTCAGACTACTTCATAGTTGGTCTCTCTAAACACTTCCCCTCCCAACTACCACCATGGCAAGTCATGTCTTTGCCACACATCCATGCAACTTGCTCCTGGCATAAAGAGGTCCCCCATTCCTCCAAATGGTGACATAAGAAAACCAGATAATCCCGGACCAAAGAGGGGTCTACAACTTCCTTTTAAAAAATTGTTATAATTTAATTTAAAAATAGCATTTCACCATGATATTGTTTTTGTTCTCTAAAAAAGTGATAATATTTTTTGTTTCATTTTAAACATTATTTTCTTTGACTTCTTAAAAATAAAAAAAATACAAATATTTATTGTTGTGATTTTTTTTAACCCAAATTTAAAGCACAATTTATTTTTTAAAATCCAAATTAAAAAAAATTCAATTCTATAATATTATTAAATAAAAAATTAGTTTACATAATATTTCTCCTTTTAAAATGAAATTTTAAATATTATTGTTGAAGTTTTTTTTTTTTTTTTTCATTTCTCTCCAAAATTTTTTATAATAATAATAATTTATGTTTTGAGTTTTTATTGTGTAAAAACCTTCTTAAAAATAAATTATATGAATTTTGGATTCTAATTACCTTGATAAATGTTAATGGTCATTATTTACTTATTTTATATTTCTTGTGTTTTTATTTTCCTTTTAATTTTGTAAGTTAATTAATTAAAAATTATTTTTAAGTATCATCGATCCTTTATAAATTTAAAAACTATTATGACCTTTTAACTTTTATTTCAATTGTGAAAAGACAATAAATATTAACAAATTAAAACGTTAGAATCAATCTTTTTATCTCATTTATTTATCTTTTAAATATGTTTATTCTATTAATTTTTAATATGCTTTTATGTCTCTTTTTATCTATTACTCTTATTTTCTGCTCCTCTTACTAAATTTTAATTTTTAATGTGCTTCTATGTCTTCTCTTATCCATCTACTCTTATCTATTACTCTTATTTTATGCTCATCTCATTATATTCTAATGTGCTTCTACATCTCCCATTACCTATTATTCTTATTTATTTCATACCAACAAGTTACTAGAAAATTTTCAAAAACTAGGTGTCAATTCCCATTTTTCATTTCTTCATATCAGGTGGACAATAACTCTCTTTCACTCTCTTATTTTCTTCCAACCATTTTTTTTGTTGGTTGTTTATCAATTCATTTTTATGATATTTGAAAAATGATGAAAATCCTTATTGAAGTAGTTGTTGCATAAATATTTTATGGCTTGAGAAGTGTGTAGATTTTCTTATTATCATTGTTCAATCATGAATAGGTTGCTAATCTAAATTGTTATATTGTTACTTATTTCATTTCAATAAGAGGACACATTTCATATTTTTTTATTTAAAAAAATTAATTTATTCTCACCATATATCTAAGTATCTATTTTAAGGAATTAGTTTTTCATATTGATTCTTCATGATTATTGTTTTGAGATCAATTTTTGATATTGATTCTTCTTGACTATTATAGATATGATATTTTTGGAACCCATTCATTTGGTTTATACCTTAATTGATTATGGTGAGATAATAGAAATAAATGAAAATTTTCTAATTTTCATTAATTCAATTAAACCCAACCTATTATAAGATTCAAAATTTTCCTTCTTTCTAATAAGAATTGGAGGTGACATTAGGTAGCACTGAATCTAGAGATATTAGTTTTTTTGCTAAATTTATTATTATTATTATTATTGCAAGAATATATACTTTGCTTGTGTTTATTTATTGTGATTTATTTTCGTTATAGGTCATAACAAGCAAGGAGACCAACAAGCCTTTCTTGAAAAAAAACGAGTGAAAAACGTAGGTACATGATAGTGATTATATTTATTAATCTAATAATTTAAAATCATTTAGAACTTTGATTTATATAAACTTTGTAGAAAAAATATGGGTGTTTGTAACATGAATAATTGAAAATTTATTTAGCTCTTTTCTTCTATTTTGTTTGAAGTTTTAGATGGATGAATTAATAGGTTGTGTTTTAATTGGATATTTGTAAATACTTATAGGTAGTAGATACACATTTTTTAAATTAATTTATTTTTACTATCTTTAGATGCTTATAGAACAAATAATTTTTTTTTTTTTTTTTTGGAAATTGGAAAAATATTTATTTTTTTCAAAAAGAAAAAAAGATTTTTTAAAAATCCTTTTGGAGGGTGAGAGTGAAAAACCAAAGAAATAGAGTATAAGATAATTACATTGATTTGGATAAAAATAATATTTTTGTAAAATAATTATATCCATATGCATAATTAAAAAAAAATTAGATTAATTTTAAAATTTTAACTTCACTTAAATTTAAAATTAATATTTACCAAATAAAAATATTAATAATTATAAAATTAATATTTAGAAAATATATAAAATTGAGATATAAATTTTTTCTAATCTAAATTGTCATTTCCGTTTTTTTTTTTTAAGTAAATGTAACTAAACCATGAAAGATTTTTCAAATTAATAAAATTTGTATCCACAAATTATTTGACAAATTTATATTTAAAAGAAAAGGAATGTGGGTACCCTCTTTTAAAATATAAAATATATAATCCTCTCATTCTATCTCCCCAAGTTAAAGATATTGCTTGATTTGATCAATGATTGAGTGTTTGAAGACAACAAAAATTTTACACAACTTTCTTCTCTCTTTTTTTTTCCTCAAATATTTTTATTTATATCTATAAATAGATTTATAAATAATCATTGATTTTAAATTAAAATCTCTATAAATAGAATTATGGATAAGGATAAATTAATTTTAAATTCAAATAATTATTGAAGATGTTACTCACATGCTCTTGATTAACTTTTAAAATTCTATACAAGAAAATCAATTGTCTTTTTTTTTTTTTTTCATCCTTAAATGATTTCTCCTTTTCTTTTCTTCTTCAAATGATTTCTATAATAATTTCTCTATTTATAGAGAAAGGTAGATTGACTTCAAAGTTAAGATGATTATTGGAATTTAAAATTTAATTTTTATTTATTTATTTTAGATTTAGTTATTTTCTAATTGTAATTTTACACAATATTTTTGTGTTTACTATTTCCACTTCCATACATAACTTTCATGTAGATTGGGATTGAAGTATTATTTTTCTAAAATATTAGAAAATATTGAACCAAAGAAATGCAATTTAAACATAGGCTTTTTATTAAATAATAAATAAAAAATTTAATTAGATATATTTATTTAAATTATGATTAATTTACATAATAAAAATAAATAATTATTTTTATTTGAATCTAGAGTTTTTTTTTTTTATTATAAAATATTAACAATTAGGAATTTATTATTGATTCGTTCCTAATTGGTGTCTCAGTAGATTCATGTCCTCTCAATGGTCCTTGACAGTGATGCCATTTGATTCGTGTCCAGCTGGTGTCCATTGATTGTGGTCCTCAGAAGGGAGTAATCAACAAAATTTATAACCTATTACACCATGTACTAGGATAGCCTTAGCTAGCATAGCATAGTGGCTCTAGGGTCGTTCACTAGGATGAGTTTTCACCTCATAATTGATATTAATTCAAAGCTGAATTGGTGCCCCTTTCATTTCAAGGTTAGCTTTAAAAGAAAACATAAAGATGTTTAAATGAAAAATGTTTGGTTTTAAACTAACCAAAAATAGTAACTGATTTTACTTACAAAGAAAAGTGTTTCTTGGAGTTTAGATCACTGGGCTCAGGTTCCTTGTACAAAAAGGGAGTTCCGGTCACTTGTTTCTTTTCCTCGCATTAGAGAATTAACATATAGTTAATTCTCTAACCGGTGTGGTACAGATGTTTCCCATTAATGGGTTCAAACACTAAATCCCTCTCACTGATGCACCTTGCAATGACTCGTGCCTCTCACCTAGCATTTGTCATTCAAGGTGATCTTTAACCTTGGATTATCCTTCAAAAGCTCGTAAGAGATAACTAATGGATGTCTCCGTGGAGTCCAAAACCTTACCAAGTGTTGGCTATTCTAGAAAATCCTACCTCTAAACCACCTCCCAAAGGCTCGCAAGAGATAAACAAGTGCATCTCAATGGATGGAGATCACTTGCCTTACCAAGTGTTGGCCCAGGTAATTTAAAGGCATTTTAAGTTAACTAAAAAGATAAAAACCATTAACGGGTCACACTTTCTCTTCATTAAAAACTAAAACAACAAAACTTCCAATTTATGCATGAGGAAACTTACCCGGCTTTCTTCACTCCAAGAGACGAAGAACCTAGCCTCTCATCCTCTGAGGAAAAATCCTCAGTGTTTGATTGGCTAGAAATAAGAACGAAAAAACAAAAATATATAGAAGAAACAGAGCAAGTGCTCTGTTCGTTGATTACATATATGATGGATTATCTTCCATGTTTTCTGTAAAGGAAATTACAAACTATATATAAGAGGTTATTTCACCCTTTTGTTCTTACTTAAAGACTAAGGAATCTTATGATAGGTGGATTATAAGGAGAGTTTGGGGATTTAGACATCAAATATCTAAAGCAAAATATCCCAAAATATCTCAAGATGTCGGTCAGAAATATCAGGAAGCTTCAGGAGAACACCGTGGCACTGTGCAAAATGGCTCCGGGTAAGCTGAAATGTCGGCCGCGGATGCTCTCCGGGTAAGTGCTATAAGAGGATCCAGATATGTCTATCCAGAGAAGTTGAAACGTCCTCCTCTCCTATCCGGCTGTGAGATATCCGGATGTGAAATGTCGGCGGACGGAACGTCCTCCTTTCCCATTCGGATGTGAGATATTTTGCGCCGCCAGGCTATCCGGATCAACTCCATCTGGATTCCTCCAGGTGGAATGAGCTATGTCGCAAGGGGGACCATCTGTGTGTGCAAGGTGTAGGAACCCCTCTCCCAGATGACACGGAGCGCGCATTGCTATCCGGCTCTCGTGAACATCACACTCCGGATGATAGCATATCCTATCCGGATATGTTGTCCGGATCATTGTTCCGCCACCATCCTATCCGGACGCCCTGTCCGGACATCTTTTACTCCTTGTATTCCGGATTTGCTTATGGCAAAGGACTTCAAAGCTTCGGCTCTACATATTTCTGAGCTTTCCATTGTTTTGCCAAGGATTCCAAAGAACTCTTCTCAATCTCTGATTGCTTTGGTGATAAAAAAGTTATCAAAACACCAAAACTTAACACAATTTGATTAGAATTGATTGCAAGAGTCCTTAACATGTTAATTGGGTTAAAAGGTGATAACTACTACTCAAAAGTGTTTAAAAGAGTTAATCACAAACTATCAAATAACAGTTTTTGAGTAGTAATCAATTATTCATTTATTAATTCAAAAATTACTCATTTCTTTTACTTACAATTTTTCATAAAATGTTTTAAAAATTATATTTTATAACCACACACATACCATGATAAGAACATATTTTCAAAATGACTATCCTAAGGAATCCTTAAAACTTTTAATTTAAATAGGGAGTTGTGGGGTTAAAGTTGATTTGTTTATTATAATTCCAACTATTTCTTCCATTATAGAATTGAATGGGAAAAATAAAGGCATGCTCATTCCATAAAAAATGTTGGAAATAGTAATTTTTTACTTGTGGTCAAAATGACTAAACTATTATATTTACAATTCTATATATTATGATAATTGATATATATTCTTTGATTTGTGTTATAAATAATAATTTTTTACGTGTGATTTAATAACTTTAACTCTGCGACATCCAATTATAAATTAGTCACTGTGATATTCATTAACTATAAAGTTAATGAAATAATTTTAAATGCTTCTTCAAACTTATTTCATTTTTTTTATAGAAAAATTAAATGATTTACAAATAGATTTATAAAATATTTGTTGGCCTTTATTTTTAATTTTATTTAAAGTTTCTAAAATTAATTTTCTTTAAATCCTAATATATAAAAATAAATTGTAACATAATGATTTTTTTTAATTTTATATTTTATTAAAAAAAATTATAATGGGTTATCTTCAATTTTATTTTGATTTTTTTTTAAACATTTGGATTTGGATTTTTATGTTTAATCACATAATTACATTTTTACTAATAACTACAAATAATTGTTGATACAACTAAAATTTATTTAAATATTTAATATTTTTTAGTCTTGGGTTATTTTCGATTTGATTTTGAAAATTTTTAAATATGACTCGGGTATGAAAGGATACAATACAACTCATTAATAATTATTAAAAATTAAAATTATTTTTTAATATTCTATATGACTTATCATAATAAATTTTAGTTTAGAAAATGTAATTGAAACAAACAGAAAATTAAAAATCTAGAGGATTAAAATCAATTTAAACGACATAATTCAATATTTATAAAGAAAAAAAAAAGGAAATTATACAAAATTTAAAATAATTTACTTAGAGAAACTAAAGGACATTCTTATACCATTATAATACACTACACTATATTATATATTAATATAATCAATTATAATAAGATAATATATTTGACATCTATTTATAAATATTATTTATTGATGAATATCATATTTTAATAATTTAATATATTCATATAATATGTCATTTTATATATTATTTTAATTAATTTAAAATTATTTAAAGGAAATAATTTATTATTAAATCATTTTTTAATAATGAATATATAGAAAAAACAAATATATCTAAATTATCTCATTTATGGTTAAAAAAAAAATCATTCATTAAAATTTTCATTATTTAAAATAATAAAATAAAATTTTCATAATCACTAATTACTTTTTGAAGCATTATCTTGAATATTATGTACCCTATCAAATTAAAAGTATATGTTTAAGTAGGATTATAAATTTAAGTATGAGTAACTTTCAAATTTTAAAGCGTAATTTGAATAAAAAAAATGTAATTTAATAGATTCATTTTTACATATAAAAGTTGGATTAAATCTTGTATACCATGTTTTAAATTATTGACATTACTTTTTATTGAAAACTTCTTTATTGAATAAATTAATTAAAATGGATTAATATACTACTTATTTTTGAAGAATTAGAATTTCAAATAATTAGAAATTCTGTTGTAATATCAATATTATTGATTTCAAGAAGTCATAATGAAAATTAAATTTTGAACCAATTGGTTTTCATTTTTTTTTTCTAAATAAGAATCTTTTCAATTCACATTTGTCTTTTCAATTGATACTTATCTAAATCATTTTAGTTCATCTATCTAAATTACAACCTTATCCTTCATCCACTTATATATAGACAACATATTGTGAATAGACAAATGCTCACAAGAATTAAAAAACCATATCTTTGTTTTCTCTTTCTCATTATATCTTATAATGAAATTTTATATTTAGTTTTATGAAGTTCATAAAACATGTTAGCATTATGAATGGATTGGTGATCGTCATTGGTGCATTGGTGCTCGTCTTCATAATTATGATCGTGAATGGATTATGAATTAATTTAATGTTTAAAAAATAATTTTAATAAGTTCTAATAATTTATATTATATCTCTTCTATTTGATTGAAATAAATAACGTTTCAAAAAGTAATTGATGCATGATTATAAAAATTTTAATTTATTATTTTAGATAGAGAAAAGTCTTAACACTTTCTAAAGATTAATTGGAATTTAAGTAAAAAATAAATCATAGTGAAACTTTAATACCACCCAATATGATATAGATAAGGAAAATAAATTTTTAAATGATACATATAGTGATAATTTAGAATAATTTAATGGCAAGTTATAAATAAAAGTGTGAAAATCGAATAGTTTGATGGTATTAAATAAATGGAGGGGTATTTTAAGAAGAAAAAGAAGTGCAAAATACTTTTACTTTTATAGACAAAGTCAATACAAGTAACTATTGTGATGGAAGAAAGAAAAAAGATTTTCCATACTCAATGAAATTTTGTTTAATATAAATGAAAATTAATTTAAAAAAAAAAAGACTTTTTAGGTAAAAAAATATTTTACAATTGGTTCCTACTTTCAACATTGTATATATTTTAAAATTAATAATATATAAATATATAAAATGACATAAATAACATTCTATCTCATTATTTTCCCAACTTCTTATTTTTATCTCTCTATCATATCTCTTTATCATTTATAGATGTGTATATCATAAATCATAAAAAATTATAAAGATATTTAAAAAAAAAAATTGATAGAGTAAAACTTAGAATTAAATGAAAGGAGAAAAAGTATTAACATAAAAGAAAAGACAACAAAAAAGAAAACATGTCTAGCTTTATCATAAAATTATCATTAAAGAAACTAGAAATGAAAATGTTAGAATATTTTTCTACAATTTATCTTTATTATAAAATTATCTCTAAGGAGATCCAAAAGAAAAGGTTGAAATCTTTTTCTACAATTTAACGTACTATTACCTTATTGAATTTTGAGTGAAAAGAATTTATTTGAAGTGATGATAGGTAGAAAATTTTGGAGGACTATAAGTAAATTTTGAGCTAAAAGAAATTATTTGAAGTAATGATAGATAGAAAATTATAGATGACTATAAATAAATTGACTGAAAATAATTTATTTTGAAGTAATAATAGGTAGAAAATACTAGAGGACTATAAATAAATTTCCAATTAAAAGAATTTATTTAAAGTAATGATAGGTAGGAATTTCTGAATGACTATAACAATAATTTTTTACGTAAGTATCAACTTTTATCTAATTTAATAAATTCAAAAGGAAATTTATTTATTTTTAAATATTAAATTAATAATATTTTTATGAATTTAATTAAAAAAACAAAAAAATTATATAACTATAAAAGAAATAAATGCAAGTAGCATGGTAATAAGACATTAATAAATTATGAAATCACTATTATTCAAACATCGCTCATGTGCACCACTTGTGTTGTTCAACTAGTATATATATATTAAAGTTAGGCATGGAAGTAAGGGCATTTATAAATACCAAAAAAGGTAAAACTGTTATAAAATATGAGAATTTGTAGCATTGTGGGAACTTATGGATGATAATTTGTAATGATGTATATCTCTTTGTGACTCCCTATAAAAGAAAGAGACCCCTAATGAAAAGCTATTCCATTTTCTACGTGCATTCTACTTTTTTTTTTGTTTTCTTCTTCTTATACTTTGTTCTATAAGACGTTATCTTCTACTTTGTTCTATAAGACATTATCATCACGATAGTCGCTATGCAAAACAACATTATATAGTTGGAAATTATAAAATGAATAGTCCATAGTCTGAACCTATTTACAAATTTGCACAATGAATAGTTTAAAGTCTGAAGCTACACACAAATTTGCATAAAGAATTGTTCATAGCCTAAAGTTATGTGCAAATTTGCACATTTTTTGTTTTGAGAAAATAATTATAGCCCGAAGCTATGAAAAATATTAGATTTTAATTTCTACTATGTTTATGCATTTTTACCACATTTATAATTGATAACAAAATATAGAAAAAGCTTAGGGGATTATATTTTTAGATATTATTTACTTGAAATATTATTAAAGAATTTTATTAATTTATTAATAGTTTATTTCAATAAATTGAAATATTTTTTTGATTAATATTATTCCATATATAGTTTTTAGATAATGTCAAACCTTGCAAAGCTTGAATTTGTTGCTCTTGAGATTTCAGGTAAAAACTACTTATCTTGGGTTTTGGATGTTGAAATTCATCTAGATGTGATGAATCTTGGAAATATCATTAAAAAAAGAAATGATGCATCCTTACAGGATCATGCCAAAACTTTAATATTCTTTTCCCATCACATTAATGAAGGATTAAAAGGTGAATACCTTATGGTCAAAGATTCTTTTATCCTTTGGAATAATCTAAAGGAATTATATGACCACCAAAAGACCGTAATCCTTCCAAAGGCATGCTCCGATTGGATGCACTTAGGATTATAAGATTTCAAATCTATTAGTGATTACAACTCACATTTATTGAAAATTAGCTTACAATTAAAATTATGTGGAGAAAAATTCATTGAAGAAGATATTCTTGAAAAAAGATTTACGACTTTTCATTCCTCTAATGTGCTACTACAGTAGCAATATTGAGAGTGTTGTTTCACTAAATATTCAAAATTGATCTCATGTCTTCTTGTGGCTAAACAAAATAATGGGCTTTTATTGAAAAACCATCAATCTCATCCTATTAGGTCTATGTCATTACATGAAGCCAATGCCACATCTGTCCAAACTCCTGGACATGGACAATGTCATGATCGAGGTTATGGTAGACACAATTCTTCTCATCGTAGTTGTTCTTAGAGTAAAAAGAACAATTCAAACCACCATAAGTGGAATAATTCATAGACATAACATGAAAAGGGGATATAACCACAAAGTAAACATAATTGTGAGAATGAGTGTTATAGATGTGGTATGAAAGGACATTGGTCATGTACCTACCGTACTTCAAAGCATTTAGTTGACCTTTATTAAGCCTCAATAAAAGCAAAAGGAAAGGAAGTTGAAATGAACTTCATTGATGGTAATGGCCTAGTGGATTTAACCCATTTAGATGTTTCAAACTTCTTTGAGAATCCTAGTGGAAAAATTGACTATCTAATTGGTGATGGAAATGTTTGTTATGATTAAATGTTATGTTTTTATTTAGTTCTTTATAAATAGCTTTATTTTGTTATCATATTTTGAACACATTATTTATTATTCATCTTTTATAGTTTATTTTATATTTTATTATTTCTTATCTAAATTCTTTTCTATATTTATACTTGAAGACATATGGATCTCTTTCATACCTTGATACATCATACAACATCCAATGTAGATGCATGTCCTACAGATTGTGCCACAACACACATAATCCTTCATGATAAAAAATATTTTTCCAACTTATCGTTGGTTAAGTCTAATGTTAATACATTATTAGGTCTTGTCGACTTGATTCAAGGCTTTGAAAGAGCAACTATTATTTTACCTAGTGGAATAAAAGCCATATTAATGATGCTCTTTATTATGCTAAATCCAATCGAAATCTTTTTAGTTTCAAGGATATTCGCCAAAATGGATATTACATTGAAACTATGAATAATGGTAGTAATGAATACCTTCTCATTACTTCAATTATTTCTAAGAAAAAATCTATCTTGGAAAAACTTCCTTCTTATTCATGTGGGTTATATCAAACAATCATTAGACCCATTGAGGCATATGCTATCAAGAACCAAAAGTTCTATGACTTAAAACTTTTATGATTTGGCATAAAGATCTTAGTCATCCGGGATTATCTATGATGTGTAATATCATCAACAATTCTTTTGGGCATCCCTTAAAGAACCAAAAGATTATGATGCCTAATTATTACAATTGTGTTGCTTGCTCACAAGGCAAATTAATTATTAGACCATCATTTACTAAGGTTAAATATGAATCACCAGCCTTTTTAGAATGCATTGAAGGTGATATTTGTGGACCTATTCATCCACCTAGTGGACTTTTTCATTATTTTATGATTTTAATTGATGTATCAAATTGTTGGTCTCATGTTGTCTTCTTTCAACTGGAAAAGTTGCCTTCACCAGGTTACTTGCTCAAATAATTAGACTCAAGGCACAATTCCATTATCATCCTATTAAAACCTCAAACATTTCTTGATTATTGTATGTTGGTTGGTATTGATGTTTGTTGGCAGATCGGAGGGTTGGCCGCATCCATCAACTCCCCTTATGATCGTCGTGGGCGCTTGGGTGAATGCACTATAAGGCTATGGTATGAGCCTTTCCTACAAGCAATTGCTTTTAGGAGAGTTGGTAGCGTCTGAGGTCCTAGAAGTGGTATCAAATCCGAGGTCATGGGTTCGAACCCCAGGGGTGTCGTTGGGGGGGAGATTGTTGGCAGATCGAAGGGTTGGCCGCGTCCATCAACTCCCCTTGTGTTCGTCATGGACGCTTGGGTGAATGCATTATAAGGCTAGGGTATGCGCCTTGCCTACAAGCAATTGCTTTTAGGAGAATTGGTAGCACCTGAGGTCCTACAATGTTGAACATTCTATTGTTCATACTCACACTCAGAATAGGATGTACAAAGGTTAGTGAACAAAGTCTCTAGATTGGTCTAATTGATTAATTAGAAATCTTTTTAGGGTAATTAATCATTTAAGACCCATTTTAGGTTAGATTAAGTGACCCAAGCCCTTAGTGAGTTGAAGTCACTTAAACCTAATTAGGGAAACCTATAAATACCCCTTTAGGGGTTAGCTAGTTAGTCAGCTTTTACCATCCAGAGAGGAGAGTGAGCCATAACCTTCACCTTTCTAGACATCCACCCAAGATCAAGGTAGAGCCATTAGGCAAAAGATCTTAGGTGTACGAAACTTTAAGAGGATTCAATCTTTATTTGCATTGAAACAAATAGATATTTGAGAACATCTAAATTTGAGGCATTGTATTCTCTAGCACTTGATTTAAATCTTTGTTTAAAAATATGCTTGTTTTAGTTGTGCATAGGATTTAGAGAAAACTTAGGAAAGTTGCGCATATACCTAACTTGATTCGGGAATAAGGATCAAAGAGATGCAAGATTCCTACAATTATATCCTAGTTGAGTGCTCCCAAAGCTCTACAATAAAATGGAATGGTTGAAAGAAAAAAAAATCAAACTATAATGAACATAGTAAGTTGTATGTGTTAGGATAGAGCTCTTAAAAATATGATATGATGTAATAAATTTAGAGCTTATTATTTATTTAATAAAATTTCAATTCCACTTTAATGTATCATTATTCCGTGTATTATGCCTTATGAGCATTCTCGCATACATCTTTTACATTGTACATGATTTCGGTGCATTTAGATCAATTACAATGAAGATCAAAGTCGTGGGATCTTTGCAAGTAAATGACTTGTTCACAACGGGTTCATGGACTTAGGCAATCTATTAGAGGTTGTAGTACACTACCTCCTAATTAAAGGAATGGTCAGTCTTGGCCATTAGACTAAGTTTACGATAGTAAGTGCATTAGTATGTATGGTTATACATTGGATAAGAACTACATGAGTCATGACATAGGCTATTGAGTAGTTATAACTTCACCAAATTGTTATGTTCTATTGTCTCTCAACCTTGAGAGAATACTAAGTTTGGGCTAAAATTAGTAGTGACTTTGACTTACGAGTAATATCCTAAACTGATTATATATCCCTATGGATTAGGTCACTATTAGTGGAAGTCTATAGTAATAGGTATTCTTAATAGAGACACCATGATATCTACCGATCTTCTCTGTTGTTCAAAATACTAAGTCTTTTATGTAGCAACCCTAGTAAAGAAAAATAAGAGAAATAGTCACTACGACTTTTGTAGTAGTACTCCAAGTATCGTACTCAGGGACTGACTTATGGAAATTGTTAATATTAAGATAAATGAATTGCTTTTGTTTGAATCATAAAGTGAAAAAGAATGTGTGAAGTAACTTTAATGAAGTGAAACTAAGTAAAAGAAACAAAATTAATAACAAAATGGATATTGATTTTTAATTCAATTGATTCAAGTCCGGGGCTTTCCACAATCTAACTTAAGGTATAGAAATAGAGAGAACAAGAGTTTCTTAAGTAAAGTGATCTTAGGGTTTTAAGGTCTTTGGCCGTTTGTGATCAACTTGAGTTCTATAACTCAAAACTACATCCAAAACCAAATTTTTTTTTTTTAAACATATTCCTAAAACCATCAAATGAATGAGATTGATTACTGGTTTAAGGTTTGGCTTCTAATCGTTCTTACTCCTTATAACTTTGTTTTGGGGCAAATAATGATAGGGAAGATCGGGATAACTAATGATCAAGAGTTACCAAGAATCACTAGTATTAGGTAATAACCTATCATATCATTCCCCAAACTAACTCACAAGGATAGGATAAAAAATTGATAAATTGTAAATCAACCAATAATAAATCTCATTGTTATAATGATTTACCCATTGTCCCTATAGGTTTCCTAACCCTTAGGTTTTCATGCTTCAAGCCCCAAGTTGACTTTTTAGCCTCTCATGGGGGTGATGTCACATGTAGAATCCATAATATGATAAAAATCCATAATTTGAATCAAAAGAAACTAAAAAAATATATATTCAATAAAGAAGAAAAGAAAACAAACCAAAGTTCTCGTCTTCTTTCCCACAAAGTTGTCAAACTCCCAAAAAATAATCCAAGATCTAAACCCTAGAACTAAGAAAGTTTATATAATATCATCAATCACCTAACATGTGGTACACTCTCATTGGCCACTTATTACAAAATAATTACCTAAAAATGACTAAAAAAAAAAAATAGTGATTTCTAGTTGTGTGGGACCCACTTAGGGCGGATAAAGTGCCATAGATGTAATTCCTGAGGTAGAAGAGGCGATAAATCAAAGTGGCAATGGGTAAATTCAAAATTGGGGTCATTTCAAATTGGATTTCAAATTCATAAGTTGAATTTCGAAATCATTTCGAAATGACCCTTCAACTTTGCGTAATTGTCTTCAAATAGCCAAAACTTCTTCATTTAAGCTTCGATTTGCACACCGTTTAAAGCGTTAGATTCTTGATTTCTAGAGCTTTGAAATAATAGTATACCTAAAATGGACTTCAGTAAGTATTCCAAATTTTTCCTCAAAGTTAGAGTACATGTTGCCTTTAGATTTTGAGTTCTAAATTTCCATGCAACTTGATGAATCTTCATGCCTCATTTCCTATGTTTTCTTGTCTTTTTTCTTACTTCATAATGGTTGTTTCTCATCTCCCAAACTCGTGATATCCTCATCTTGTCTTTCCTCGTAGTCTATGAGTCTTGACTCGCTTATTTTCTCATTTAACACTTTTTGGACTTTCAAAATCTAAAATGATTCAACTTGCACCCTTTTTTTCCTTTGAAACTGAGACAAATCTTCAAAAATATAAGTTAAACTCATGGCTAGGGCCTTAGCATCGATTTAGGTCAAGTTGGGTGATTTGAGTGTCCTTTAGTGCACAAATCATATTGAATATGTGTCATTAGAGCACATATTTTGGCTCCAACCAATATCCCATAGGGATTGAGATAATGTGTCATCTTGGGTGATCCTAAGGATGTATGTTAAGTAAACTAGCTATGACCATACCAGTTCTTTAAGTGGAACTTGACATAAGTTTTGGTAAGCTAAGATATGTTAATTGACCATATTATAGGAGGATCTGGAGCTTATGGATGGTAGAGGTAATATTAAGAGATTGATAGCTTTCATTTTATTAGATTATGGACATAGTTCATGAGAAGATTACATACAATGGATGGTAGGTCATAGACTTGAGCACTTAGTGTCTAGTGATAATATACATAGGGTACTTGAGTTTAGTTGACTCTTTGTAGAAGGAAGTTGAGTTAACTTCAAAATTGGATTTTAAAAGAGCTAGTACTATCCTATAGGTCCAAGTGATCCTAGTTTGAGCTCATATACCTTGTTGGCATAGTTAATGAGGATTAGATCGGCTCTTGGTTTACTTATGTGCATTAGGGCATTTTGGTAATTTCGTAAGATTGCCCATGAATTAGTGGACAACATTTTTAAATTGGACTAATTAATTAATTAGAGCCCTATTGGGTTAATTAATCAATTAGGACTTTTTCTAGGCTAGATAGTGGAAATTTCTACTATCTCTATGCCAAAACTCAAGGATGAGTCATCGAGTGGAAGATCTCTAGTTCTTTGAGGTTGTCTTCAACATTTGGAATTTAAGGTTTGAGATTTCTTTATTTTTAAAGATCATTTTTTTAAAAAAAAAAAATTTATTATTTTTGTTTCATGGATTTAAGATGTCAATAGTATGATGAGTTTCTCAATACTTTCTATCTCTTTTTGAGGATACACCTTGGAAATGACGATTTACCTTCTAAATTTAGTTCCTACTAAATCAATGCTTAAGACTTCTATGGAAAACTGTATTCATAAACCTAGCTCACAACATGTGAGTGGTTAAGGGTGCCTATTTTCAAACCTTTGTCAAATACTTCAATTTTACAAATAAAAGGTTTACAAGCATTAAACTATGCTCTATATATATATATATATATATATATATCTGATGCATAAAAATTTTGATGTCTTAGATAAATTTAGGAAATCAAGCCATAAATAGAGAAATAAATAGGTAAATATATCAAGAGACTTTGATCAAATCGAACTAATGAAAATATGCTTAAGCAGTTCAATTGTTTCCTTAACTAGTATGAGATTATATCCTAGTTGAGTGTTCTCAAAACTCCACAACAACATGAAATGGTTGATAGAAGAAATCAAACTATAATGAACATAGTAACTTGTATGATGAGTTTCTCAACTCTTTTTATCTCTATCTGTGGATATACTTTGGAAACAACAATTTGCCTTTCAAATTTAGTTCCTCCTAAATCAATGGCCAAGACTTCCATGGAAAAGTTAATAGGTCATAAACTTTATTAGTTCACAACATGTGTGCATTTAAGGCTGCCTATGTTCAAAACTTTGTGAAATACTTCATTTTACAAAGAAAAGGTAAGAAAAGGTCTACAAGCATTAAAATGTGTTTGGATTTTTTTTTAAACAACACCTATTATATTTTTTCCTTAATACTTTTTTGGCAATTAATTTCTCTTTTTCCTTTTTATTTTGGATGATCCATACAAAGTAAGCTAAGCTATATTGGCGCCAACCTTGCATGTCTTGCATGTTGGAATTTTTATGTGTGGACTTACATAATTAATTTGATAATATCATAAATCAGTGTTAATTTATTTTTTGCATTGTGGTCCATAATGGGACTGGACACATATTGTTGCTTGATTTTTTATGGGCTCACCCTAATTCACTTGACTGGCCCATTAAGTCAAGTCGTCCAATTAAAGTGTGTAATGTGCAATATATATATTTATATATATGTATTTATTTGTATATATATATATAGAGAAGTGTGTGCCTTTTTGGAGTAGCTACTCTCTTTCTTCTTTTTGAAGAGCACTCCCGGCAACACACGCACACACTCCACTTTGGACTGAATTTTGGGAGACAAGGGAAGAGCTCATTGATCGTTCATCCTCGGAGCATCACGCACCTGGAAAGCAGATCATTGGACATCAAAGGGAGCAGAAATGGCTTCCCAAAGCACGAACCAAGGTAACGGACTGAATTTTGCTATTAAATGCATGCTTAATTGTCAACATGTGATCCTATGCAATTTAAATTCTCATCAATTGGTATCAGAGCAAGCATGGATGACATTTGAGCTGCAATTTTGGGTTAATTTTTGGGTTTCCCGTTTCCTATTGTGGAAGCCATTTTTTTTGGAATTTTATTTCTCGTTTGATGTTGATTCTCTATTTTCAAGCCTGATTGTTGTTGGAAACTTGTAGAGAATATTGTTTGGAGCAAAACCCATCATTTTATTTGATTTTTGGAGCTTGTTTGGTGGGATTTCGAGAATTAGGGCTTGCTTTGGTTCTTCCTATTATGCGTTTTTTGTGCAAATTTTTGGATTAGATTGAAGGTTTGATGTTTGAGGATGGAAATCTAAGCGTTTTTTGTCGGAAAATGCCCAAAATTTTGGCCGAAAAAGGAATTTTTTTTTTCTCCTGCACCAGGCCGTGTTCAGCTGGAGGAGAAGATGAATGGTAGCATGCTGACGTCATCATGACGTCATAAAAAAAAAAAAACAAACATTTTTTTTTTGTTTTGTTTGCCTTGGTATTCTTGGATTGATTATGCATATATTAGAATTATTATGCAATTGTTAAAATTGACTTTATTGGAACAATTATTATAATTATTGGTTTTATGGTATAATTTTTTATTTTGTACCAATAATGTTGTCCAAGGTCAATTTTGTTAACTATTTGAATTTATTGTGGCAATTTATAACACTTGTGTGATTGCCTATTGCAATTCCAAGTGTGTCAAGTTGCGCAAATTAAATATTTCAGTTTATCATGACAATAGTGAACATATATGTGGTTGCCTATCGTGACCCTATATGTGTCAAATTGTCTTTGCTGAGATAATTTAACTCCCACATTTAATCGCTTTATTATTGTGATTACTAAGATCCATACGGGTATTGTAATTGTCCTATCGATGATAACAATGCTTGGTAGGATGCTTAGATTGGTGAAGGAAATTAATTATATATTATGAATCGTACTAATTTTCTTTGCCCTTTCGGTAATAAAATTGGTATATCTTGGTTGTGATATTTAATTAGTTGTCCTTACCGCCGTGGAATTTTCAAAATTCCAAGCTATTGCTAAATTGAGAAATTATGGAAACTAGCAAATGCATGATATTGTAATAACATGCATACTGTTGAATTTTGCTATTTTCCAGCTACCAGCAATCCTGGTATTTCTCTGCAATTGTCTGCCATCAAACCTCTTACTGGAAATAATTTTGAAGAATGGTTTGAGTCCTTTAACGTGCATATGATTCTGCAAAATCTGGACTTGGCTTTGAGGGTTGATGAGCCAAGTAAGCCCACTGATGTGAGCTCTGCAGATGAAAGATTATTTTATGAAAGATGGGAGCACTCCAACAGGAGTTGTTTGATGGTGATGAAATACACTATGGATAAATCTATCAAAGAATGCGGGCCAAAGACGGAAAGGGCCAAAGACTTCTTGGAATATGTGAAGGCCAATTATACCAAAGTTGATAAGGCAGAAATGACAACTCATTTGAAGCTTCTCACAACTACTGTATATGACGGAGTCAGTGGGGTTAGAGATCATATCATTAAGCTAAGGTACTACTTCAACAAGGCAAATGAGATGAAAGTGGAGTTGGGTGAAAAATTTCTGAAATGATTGATACTTGAGTCTTTTCCTGTTTCCTTTGATGCAGTGAAGTTGACTTACAATGCCTTGAAGGAAGAATGGACTCTGGAGTTATAAATTTTAGTGTAATACTCCAATACAAAATGCTAAATTATTAAGACATAATTACCCATTTTTATTTAACTATTGCTGCCATAATATATACCAGTGACGAATGTGGCAGTGGAGCTTGGAGCTTGCTATGGACAGCAAAAGTGAACTATGAGAGAGAGAGAGAGAGAGAGAGAGAGAGAGAGAGAGAGAGAGACTCGTTGTATGATTTTGGCAGCAGTATTAACTAACCCACGTGTGTTGAAGTGGAGAATCAAAACTGGCAGCTTGGTATTGTTTACTAATAAATTAGAAATTGACATGTAGTCAAACCTCGTGACCTTAGCTATTGTGATGCTCGCTTCACCTGATGGTACGCGTAGTTCAAGGATTACAGTACAATAATGTTGTTAATTCTTCAAGCAGCACGGCCTAGGAATATAAGTACAAGTGTGAAAGGGTCTAGAGTCCAAATTTATAACTTGTCTGCTTCTTATTAAATTATTCTGCTATCTTCTGCTCTGCTCGTTGTCCAATTCATTCTTTGTTTTTTGCAAGTCGTTATTGTTGAAACTGAAGTTGAACCACGCAGTTTCGTCCTTTTAAGCCTGTAAATAATTGAAGTATTCTGCTTCCATCCACCAACCATACACCCAGATTGATGGATATTTTACCGTCTGGATGGGTCAATAGTGTTGTTTCCACGTCAACGCATCTAAGGTCATGTAATGTGAATTTTTTGGAAAGTCCCCAAGCCCTCCTAGATATTGCAAAAAGTTTCCATTTTGAGAAAGAGGCTCCAGTAAGCCAATTTCTATTTTGTGAAGGCTTGGTGATTAAGTTTAATGCCTCCGGTCAATATATTAGATGTACAAGATTTGATTTTGATTCCTTAGAATATTTTTAATCACTTTTAAGGTAGAGAATCAAGGTAAATAAAAATTCTTGTATAGTAGGAAATCTAGAATAACCCTTGACCAACGATCGATAAAGAATTGAATCTTCTTAAGTTTCATTAATAACGTACCTTTTGTTTTCTTTAAAACTAAGAAACCCCATGCCTAATCAATTTTAATACAATTTGTTTGACTATGTTCAGTATTTTGTTTCCCAAAGTGAATAATTATATCTTGGCTAAAATAAAATCAAAGATTCTTCCCAAGATCTTTATGCCATCATTCGCCTTATTTGGAAACATCCCTTAGTGAAAATAGAAAACTACGGGGAAAGTATGCTTTTCTATAAATGGTGTACAATGCCTCCATATCAATTATTTTTTGGTCATCTTAGCTCTCATTGGACTCTTCTTCTTCCAACTTGACGTGACTTCAAGTAACTTACAGGTCTTTTTATTCTTTTTTAGGCTAAGACAATTAGCATTAATATATCACTTTCTCACGGTTAGATCAATTTAGGTGTATTAAGGCGATTCCTTTTTCCCTTATCTTCTTTCTTAATGTTTCCTTTTATAGAGTCTTAGAATTGTTTTTCTTTTGAAAGCAAACAAATTTCCTAAATTTTTTAGTAAACATTACAACTTCAACACTAGTTAAAATAGGTTCTTTCTAAGAGATTTAACATCTTGACTCTCATTTGTGTAGTTATTTTATTCTATATCTCTTATAAAGAGATCTCAAAATTTTAATTTGCTAACTACCTTGGAGTCAAATATTTTTTCACCAGGAGTATAACTTGAATTCAATATATCACAAGGTTCTAAATGGAAATCAAACTTATTCTCTTTCAATATTCTAATACTTTCAAGAAATTAATATCTAAATTTTAGATAATTTCACATTAGAAGTGCACTCATGTGTAACAACCGAGATCACAACACTTCTTTTGTATATGTACATATTGTTATCCTACAAAATTAATTCGGAGTCACACCACTAAAAGTGCAATAAAGGGCCTTGGATGGGATTCAAAGTCTTCATTATCACATTCGTCCCATTTTTTCTATGTTTGGTTTCACTAGTGGACTACCATTTTTATCCATACTTATGAGAGTTTTACCCCAATTCTACTTCGTTCCAAACTTCCACGTGCGTTCACCTTGCATTTAAAGGAAAAAATTTATTTCAACTTTGTCATTGAGAGCCGTTATTTTTCATCAAAGAATGGTGGACAATTAATTGATGATCCCATTCTCAAAGGTTCCATGAGTCAATAATTGAAAGCAAGTGAAAATTTTAATTTTTACAATTTTTAACCTACTTTGATACTAATTGAAAATATGATATTCATGGTTCAAGGGAACTACTTAAATGGGAAAAGTGTAGTGAATTAGGTAGTCCAAAAATTCAATTTTATTGATTATTATCAACTTCATCTTGTCTAATTAATTTGTTTGTGATTAGAAATATAGAAAAACAATAATAATACTAGTACATAAAATTTACATGGAAACCATATTAAAAAAAAACCTTCATAGGTGTAAAACCATGCATGTAGTAGATTGTATAATAAATTAATCTATTAATTATGAATATATATATATATATATATATATATATATATAGTTTTACTTGATCTAGAGACTTAAGTATCTTCTCCCAAGGGACTTATTCAATTCAACACCTATACTTCTTTTTCATGTTTGTTTCATGTTTCAGATGCAAATCTTTCATTGTATTCTTTAATAGATTACCTTAAACCTATGCTGAAGTCAACATATTAATGTATCAACATATGCTGAACCAAATATTGGCATGAGATACGTTTTCCAACGAGGTCTCAAATTCCTTGATAAAACCACACATTTGCATGTGATAAGATATCTCCTCCGGAGATTCACTTGATAATTTAGATTAGAGGTGCGTTAAAAAATTACTCTCTACCCGATTCCAATCGATGGAGCATATGCATTTGACATATAATAATAAAGCAAGTCCAGCAGCAGATCGATGGCCGGAGTGGAAGCTCTACTACGTACAGCCATGCACCTTGAACATATTCACGTGCCAAATCTCAGCATCAGAACCAGTACTGTTGATCCAAAAATATGTATTTGCGAATTAGGTTCTAATATTTTGATGGCTTTAAATCATTCAGTCTAATATGTGGTGCGCCTGATGCTTACAATATTAGGTTCTTCATGCTGGACCTTTTGTCAATGCATGATAAAATTTTTCAAATCCGTACAACCTCACGACCACTAGAGCTATATATGACCATCGAAAATCGAATGCACTATTTTTAGCACTAAAGGTCTAAAGATTAATTAAATGGATACTGCTTCGACATGTGTGACACAAGCTAATTAACAATTACATTCCTGCGCGTTGCTGACCTGTAATTGAAGTGAAAGAATATTCATAATGACAAGAAAATTAACAGTATAGAAAGAATCAAAATGAAAATTTAATTATAATATTAGCCAGACTCATGCACTATGTTTGGTATATGGAAAAAAGAATGAAAATAAATATTTTATTTTGATTTTTTTAAATTAAAATAATTTGATGATTTCAATTAGGGGGTATTCCGTGTGTGGGAATGGATGTTTTATTCATTTTCTCCTTTAACATGTTAGGATAAATTTTATGAAAGTAGAAATAAAATAAAAAATGATTCGGATGAAAATCAAATCCTACTTATAAGTGAAATTTTAATTCATCATTAGTAATATAAAATAATCTAAAATTATTATTTTACCCTTGAGAATTTAAATGCTATTTTTTATATAATTCTATAGCTTTGGATGTCAAATTATTCAAATTTTGATAAAAGAATAAATGGATATTTGCATATTTTAGGGTTGAGGATTTTATTGGATATAATACTTATTGAAAATTAGAATGACGTTGTACACTCATATCCAACTCACCCACTTCCTAATTCACTAGTTCATATTGTCCAAATTCATCATCCTTAGAGATATAATAATCATAATCGAGAGTCTGAATTTCCTTCTGGTACTCCCCCTGAAATTCAGACTCAAATGAAAAGTACATCGAATCTTCATGAAACACCACATCCATTGTAATAAACATTCGTTGAGTTGGAGGATGGTAACATTGATATCCCTTTTTGTGCAATGCATATCCAACAAACAAACATTGCAATACACGGGAAGTTAACTTGGTATGTTGGTGTTTGTGTAGATGCACAAATGTCACGCAACCAAAAACACAATGAGGTAGATTTGGGATGGTTGGGGCAACTACGACATTAGTAAGAGCTTGGAGAGGTGTTTGGAAGTTAATTGAGCTGGAAGGTACCCGATTGATCAAGTATGCGGCAGATGTGATTGCTTCTCCCCAATAAGATATCGGTATTTTTGCTGCTATCAAGGAAGCACGAACAACCTTTAACAAGTGTAGATTTTTTTCGTTCAGCAACTCCATTTTGTTGGGGTGTATTGGAATAAGTAGTCTGATGAATGATGCCATGTCCTTCCAAATACTTTTGAAGATCAGAACTCTGATATTCTCCACCATTATCGCTACATAGAACCCAGACCTTTGCATTGTACTGAGTTTCAATCATTTTATGAAAATTTTGAAACAACAAGTTCACTTCATCTTTGGTTTTCATCAAGCATAACCATGTTATTCTGGTACAATCATCAATAAAAGTAACAAACCAACGCGAACCACTCAAAGTTGGGACTTTGGATGGACCCCAAACATCAGAATGTATAACCATAAAAGGAAACGAACTTTTATTCAAAATTAATGAAAACGAAGTACGATGGTTTTTAGCCAATTCACAAATATCACAATGGAAACCAGAAAGATCACTCTTTGCAAACAAACTAGGAAACATTTTTTTAAAATAACCAAAGGGAGCATATCCCAGACGTCAATGCCACAACCAAATTTCAGACTTTTTCTTCTCTCCCTTAGATCCATCTGCCACCAAGGCTTGTCACAACTTATTTGAATCCTTTGACTACAAGTCCAAGTAATAAATTTTCCCCCGCTTAATACCACAATCAATCGTCTGTCTTGTTTGGATGTCCTTAAAAACACAAAATTTAGGCCAAAAAATGACAATACAAGATAAGGCTGCAGTGATTTGAGAAACTGACAAAAGATTATAATCTAAAGATTGAACAACTAAAACAGAATCCAAATTCAAAGTATCAGTAAGAGATAAGGATCCTTCCCCAATGACTGGGGTTGTGTTACCATTAGCTTTGGAAACAATTTTTTGTGAGGAAGGTCTAAGGGGTGAGACCTTTTTTAGAATCAAAAGTTATATGATCTGTAGCACCAGAATCAATTATCCATACACTATTAATAACAGGTGTAGAAGTATTTAAAAACTTACCACCATAATCTGTAGTGGTTATCAATGTAGAGGCTTTCTCAGGAACATTAGCTTCTGTTTTTATTTCGGCAACAGCTGCAGTCGAGGTTTTCTTGGAATCCTTCTTCCGTTGATCATGATTATGATCCCACCAGTCTAGATATCCCACAATTTCAAAGCAACGACTCTTGATATGACCAGTCTTATTGTAGTGAGTGCATTTGAAGGTTGACTTATCAATATTAGGGTATGTCTTAGAATGGTTGGTCTTAGATTGGTCCTATCAATTTTAGGTTGATCGCTGTCGGACTACCATAGCTGAGGTGTCAGGGTTGTCAGATTTTGCTTTCATACTAGCATGATAGTGGCCTCTTGTCGAATCAGTGCATAGCATTCTTCCAAATCGGGAAGATGATCTTTGCGTAGAATCTTTCCTTGAACTTGCTCAAAGCCACCATCTAATCCAGCAAGAAAGATGTGTACCCGTTGTCGTTCAATGGATTTTCGGTATATTGTAATGTCCTCAGGGTCTTTCATGACTATCTTATCCTGATGATCCAATTCACAAAAAATTTTAGTTAACTTTCCATAATATTAAAAAAGAGACATGCCGCTTTGTTTGGCAGTGAAGGCTTTTTGATTCAAAGTGAAAACTTGTAATTCATCACTTCCATCATAGAAGGCCTTTGATAATGCACTCCAAATTTCTTGAGCGGTGGGTAAGCGTAAGTAATGCTTCATAATTTCTGGACTCATGGACATTAATAACCATCTCTTCACTTTTTGATTCTCAGCATACCATTTTTCATATCCATTTTCTGACTCTTTTGGTAGATTTGTCTTACCTCGAATGTAGGAAAGTTTTTCCCGTTCGGCAATATTCATCTCCACAAGTTGTGACTAAACGTCATAGTTTAATTCAGTCAAAATAATTTCTAGATTAAAAGTACATTCATATTGAAAAACAATAGTTTTTTTTCACTTTTTTTTTTCCTTTAGTCGCGAATGAGGGGCAATGACTAACCTTACCAACAAAATATCCAAGATTTCAGTTCCATGGCTCTAATACCATCTTCAAATTAATAAATGATAGTTTTTCATTGATTTTTTCATTCGTTCATGTACATAGTATATATAGAGAGTAATCACCATTTTAATAATGGAAAAGAATGATATGATATAAGGAAGAAATGATATAAGAAAAGAACAACTAATATTCTAATATTTTAACTTTTCTAATATCTAAACATTCCTAATATCTCAACAAATCTTTCGTTGTATTCTTTAATAGATTACTTTAAACCTATGTTGAAGTCAACATATTAATGTATCAACATATGCTGAAACAACTATTGGCATGAGATACGTTTTCCAACGAGGTCTCAAATTCCTTGATAAACCCACACATTTGCATGTGATAAGATATCTCCTCCGGAGATTCGCTTGATAATTTAGATTAGAGGTGCGTTAAAAAATTACTCTCAACCCGATTCCAATCAATGGAGCATGTGCATTTGACATATAATAAAGCAAGTCCAGCAGCAGATCGATGGCCGGAGTGGAAGCTCTACTACGTACAGCCATGCACCTTGAACATATTTACGTGCCAAGTCTCGGCATCAGAACCAGTACTGTTGGTCCAAAATATGTATTTGCGAATTAGGTTTTAATATTTGGATGGCTTTAAATCATTCAATCTAATATTTGTTGCGCCTGATGCTTACAATATATAACAGTTATTAGGTTCTTCCTGCTGGACCTTTTGTCAATGCATGATAAAATTTTTCAAATCCGTACAACCTCACGACCACTACAGCTATATATGACCATCGAAAATCGAATGCATTATTTTTAGCACTAAAATATCATATGGTCTAAACATTAATTAAATGGATACTGCTTCGACATGCGTGACACAAGCTAATTAACAATTACATTCCTCCGCGTTGCTGGCCTGTAATGGAACTGAAAGAATATTCCTAATGACAAGAAAATTAACAGTATAGAAAGAATCAAAATGAAAAATTAATTATAATATTAGCCAGACTCATGCGCTACCTTTGGTATCGGAAAAAGAAATGAAAATGAATATTTTATTTTAATTTTTTTAAATTGAAATAATTTGATGATTTCAATTAAGGGGTATTCGTTATATGAGAATGGAGAGTGAGAATGAATGTTTCATTCATTTTCTCCCTTATTCACATGTTATGATAAATTTTATAAAAGTATAAATGAAATAAAAAATGATTCAAACAAAAATAAAATCCTATTTATAAGTGAGATTTTAATTAATTGTTGGTAATATAAAATAATCTAAAATTACTATTTTACCCTTGAGAATTTAAACGTTATTATATATATAATTCTATAGCTTTGGATGTCAAATTATTCAAATTTTGATAAAAGAATAAATGGATATGATATTTGCATATTTTAGGGTTGTGGATTTTATTGGATATAATGCTTACTGAAAATTAGAATGAAGTTTGAATTTTTATCAATGTTTTCAGAACCGGACCGGTCATCGAACCGAAAAAATTACCGGTTCACGGTTCACTGGTCGGACCGGCGGTCGAACCGGTTGAACCGGTGATGTAATAAATATATAATTTATATATTATATAAAATTAAAAATAATTATAAAAATTAAAAATATATAAAATTATAAATTTTAATAATGTTTGGTTTTTATATCTGGTATATTAAATTAAGTGATAAAGTTTAATATTTTAAATTTTATTAAATAGAAATATATAACATTTAAGAATGAAGATATATTTAAGATGAAAAAATTTATAATATTTAATTTTATCTTTTTTTTTGTATTTTATTGTTTTAAAATTATTCTATTAATTAGTTTATATTATTTTTCATAATTATTATTACAAAAATAAACAGGAATTTAAATATTTACATTTCTTTACAGATTTTATATGATAAAAATTTGAAATAAAAACATTAATCTTAAGTCTTATTATATATATATATATATTTTAACAAAATTGCAATGCTCCATGGTTCATGCGTCCAGCCCATAAGCGTCCAGCCTGCATGCGTCCAGCCCTCAAAGAGGGCATGTTGGTACTATTCCCAGTCCCACATCGGAAGCACATGAAGTTCATGTGCTTCAAGTGGTCTATAAATAGATACCTTGCATCAGTTTTTGTATCTAAGTAAGTCAGCAAATGGGGCTTGAAGGCAAGGCCCAAGAGGAAGTTTTATAAGTTGTTATTTTGGATTGGGCCTGGTGGCTTGAACCAAATGTGGGTTTATAATTGGTTAAGTTTTAAAAGTATTGGGCCTGGAATGGGTCCAATCGTTAATGGGTTTCTTAATAGTAACAAATATTTGTAGGATAGAGAAAAAAAAAGCCTTGGCCGGTTTGTAAAAAATCGGATGGTTTGACCGGTTTGGCGGTTCAATTGGCGGTTTGACCGGTTCAATACCGGTTTGACCATAGAACGGTTCATTGGGTTGGACCAAACCGGAAGGGTCACCGGTTGACGGTTGGACCGGTCGGTCCGGTCCGGTTTTTAAAACATTGATTTTTATTTTCTTTTTTGGAAATAGGAAAAGTATTTGTTAGCTTTGAGAATATATATATATATATATATATATATATATAATATAATTTTATAGTTTCTTTTTTTTTTTTTTTTAGCAACTAATTTTATAGTTTCTTAGGTATGACAAATTATTCAATTTTGTTATGAAAAGAATAATTGAATATTTGTATATCAGGGCTATATAGTTTTTTATGGCTAATTTTTTATTTATTAAGTATAGTTTATTTTTTTAGTCTTATCATTTAGTAAAAAAAAAAAAAATCTCTAAAAATTTATTCTTTTAAAATATAAGGGTATTATTGTTATTATTATTATTATTATTATTTTCATTTTCATTCTTATTGTTACTTAACATTGAAATGAAAATAAATAATCATTCATAAGTTCATCTAAACCGTATAAATGAAATCACAAATTCATTTCCATTCCATAACAAATAATAATGAAAACAAAATATTCATTCTTATTTCTCTTTCCCGTGTACCAAACCACCCTTATTGTGTGATGCATGTAGGAATATAAGGTTGAAACAATTATTTATTTTGATTTCAATTGTTTAAAATAGTTTTTATTTTATTTTATTTTTGATTAAAAATGGGTCTTTGAGGGTTTTTTTAATTAAATAAGAAATTTTTGTTTAACTGTGTGATTTAAAAACAATATTCCATTTTTTTTAAAAAATTTATAGCATTGTATGATTATTGTTTTCTAAAAATAGTTTTTAAAACAAAAGATAATTATTTTTTGGGAACAAGTAAAAGTTGTTTTCATCGGTTTTTAAGAAAATAAATGAAAAATATAAAAAACAAGATTTTTTTTTAAGAATAATTAAGTCAGGCGTAATTAATACCTTAATTTTTTAAATAAATGTTCTAATTTTTACGAATAATTTGGAATTCAAAAATTAATCAATTAATTAATAATAACTTAAATAAAATTCTCAAAATACTTTGTCCTAATTGGGTATTAAATATATGCATGTAATGAAAATCATGAATCATTTATATCTTAAAAAAATTAATTTTATTTATTTTTAAATTGATTTAAATAAAATACTATTCACAATTATCTATCTTAAATTATTGTTATTTATTTTGTTAAAAAAAATCATTTATGCTTTTTTGAGGAAGTTAATAGTCAAAATTTTATAATATTTATAAAAATATATAATTTATGATTTTGTTATAACTTTACTATCCATATTTTATTAAATTCTATTTATTTTTTAATTTATTCGTAATTATAAAATTATGTTTATTTTTAATAAAACTTGAATTAAATCAAATTTATATTATATAAATTGATTTTGCAATTTCTTCTCACAAAATTAAAATAAAAAAATTATTTTTAAAAATAATTTATTCAAACAAGTTTTTGGTTTTAATTTTTTCAAAAGTAATTTAAAAAAATAACTTGTATAAAGATAAAGGGAATCAAAATACATTTTATTTTAAATGAATTGAAATCTCACTTATAATAACATTTCATTTCCATTGAAGTCATTTTTTATTTTATTTTTATTCTTAGATTATCTAAATATGAGAATGGAGAAGAAAAGAAATGAACTGTCAATTTTCAATCTTCATTCCCTCGTGCTAACCAATAAAGTAATGAGATGGAAATGAATTAACCTAATTTCCATTCAGTAGCTTATTAACTTAACTTTTTCGCCAATCTAATATAGAATATCGCAAAATTAAATTTTATAAATAATTTAATTTATCTAAAAACTTGCAATAATTTTTAAATTTTGATTTGGTTTAAAATCATTATTAGAAAAATGAAATATCAACAAGGTTTCCATCATTTTGATGAGAAAACATAAAGCATATAATTTTTTAAACTGAAAAAAAAAGAATAAAAGAGGAAATGCTTGCTGTAGTACTGATGATCACAAATCCATATTCTTTGCCCAAGTGGACTATATTTGTATTTTTGTGCTCTTTTGTTCGCTCAACGAATGTGTCGTAATGAATAATGAAACATAACCATATGTTCGTTTTCTTCCCGCCCCTGCCCGCCGTCCATTGATTGCTAGACAAATGCAATGATGTTACACAAGCAAAGTTCCAAAACGCATAAACCATTTATCGTTATATATTCTGGCAGGTTCCCTCATTTCGATCGGTGGAGAGTGCTCTAACCACTCTCATATTGATTAGACAGTCCAAAATAGTTTTGGTTTGAATATATTCTGTCGCAAAAATCAACTTTCATTAGTGGAATGTATTGGGAATAATATCTCTACAAAGCAACAAGGTCCTTCCTGCCTAATGATGGGACTCGAAGCTTTGAGTAAGAATAAGAGTACAAACTTTTTTTAATTTGACTTAGTCATGTAATGATCCTTTTTGTCCCGTGTAGATATTATCTTAATCCTTTTCATTTGCACAATTGGTTTGTATAAATATTGTCTGTTTTAAATCTAAAAAGTTCTTACGGCTTTAAAATTAGTTTATAAAGTTAAGGTTAAAAGAAGAGTTTATACGTGATATAATATCATGAACTTTTTTCTCTATCCAATATAAGATATCACAATTAATCATCCATACAGACAAAATGTTTTCATTGTGTCTTGCAATCATAGAGCTAGATAAACATCTCTTGTTTACTTTCCTTCGAGCATATATTGTTCACTTTAGGCCTAAATATTTCGTTTGACTTCCAAACGGGTCTATAAGATTAAAAGAAATTTGTACATATATAAAGTTGAAGAATTTTTTTCCTTATTTGTTGTAGGATATAGGTGATTGTAATATCTTATATCGAATGAAGGGAGAAGTTCATGACACTATATATGTATGAATTTATCTTAACTTCGTAGATGTATTTTGAAGCTTTGATAGTTGCTGGATTTATAATAGATCATCTACATAAATAAAGTGATGGATATATTTCATAATTAGATTTCAGATTTTCTTTTATGGGGATAGAAATGGAATGGGTTCGTTTACTAGAGTGGTAAGGTGAGGGTTACTAAACAGGTTTTTGTATCCTTCCCCATCGAGAAATATGAAGATGAAGTTTTGTGTGATGTAGTTCCAATGCAAGTTGGACACTTGTTACTAGGTCGGCCATGGCAATTTGATCAACATGTTAAGCATGATGGTCTCATCAACAAATACTCATTTGTGCTTAATCAAAGAAAAATCACTCTAGTCCCTTTGTCACCAAAAGGGGTCTATGAAGATCAAGTGAGGTTACAAAAAGAGAGTGGTCTAAAGAAGGAGGGTGAGAAAAAGAAAACAAGTGAAAACCAGAAAGAAAGAAAAAAAAAAAAAAAACAGAGGCAAAAAAAAAAATGAGAGAGAAAACAAAAGGACAAATTCGGTCTAAGAGAAAAGCAGAGAGAAACAAATTTCTATGCAAAAGCGAGTAAAATAAAAAGAGCAATGTTTTTAAATTAGCTAATGATTGTACTTTTGTACAAAGAGGTATATTTAAACTCTAACAAACTTGACACGTCTTTGCCTAGTTTAGTTGTTTCTCTTTTTCAAGAGTTTGATGATGTCTTTCCCGAGGAAGTTCCACATGGTTTACCTCTTATTCAAAGAATTGAACATTAAATCAATTTCGTGCTTGGTGCTTCCATTCCAAACCAACCAACCTATCGAAGCAATCCTGAAAAGACAAAGGAGCTACAAAGGCAGGTTAATGAGTTGATGGAAAAGGGGTACGTAAAGGAAAGTATGAGTCCGTGTGCCGTGCCAATGATTTTGGTTCCTAAGAAGGATGGGACGTGGAGAATGTGCGTTGATTGCCAATCAATCAACAACACAACGGTAAAGTATCGCCATCCTATTCCTTACTTAGATGATATGTTAGATGAATTACATGGTGCTTGTGTATTTTGTAAGATTGGTCTAAAGAATGAGTATCATCAAATAAGAATGAAAGAGGGAGATGAATGAAAAACTGCTTTTAAAATGAAATATGATTTATATAAGTGGTTGGTTATGCCATTTGATTAACTAATGCATCGAGTACTTTTATGTGATTAATGAACCATGTTTTCTGTGCTTTCATAGGCAGATTTGTTGTTGTCTATTTTGATGATATTTTCATTTATAACAAAAACTTTGATGATCATGTTGTGCACATAAATTCAGTTCTAAATATACTTAGAAAAGAGAAGTTATTTGCTAACCTAAAGAAGTGCACTTTTTGCACTGATAAGCTTGTGTTTCTTGGTTTTGTTGTAAGTGCATAACGAAAACAGGTTGATGAAAAGAAGATTCGCGCAATTCAATACTGGCCAAGTCCCACGAGTCACTATAAGAAAAAAGGTCATTGTTGACATATATTATCTTGATTTAAGGTGATATGTGTCAATATTGCCTATTTAAATGAACAACTATGACATATACAACTTGTTTAAACCAATAATGACATATATAAAATTTGTTGAATTCTTTCATGACTTATATAATAGAATCTTGACATATAATTTATAAGTCAATGTATTCAAGACACTTAAATAAAAGCAATAATGATAATAATTTGTTTGATATGTGTATATCTAATTTTCTTACTAAGTATTATAAATTGAAGTGACAACAATCAATTTTGATTAAGAAAGTCAATGTTTATTTAATAAATTTTTTTAGTAATGTTAATATCAATTTTCATTTTTTTTTATCAAATTGATTAAATGATTTTTTAGTCTATATCAATAGCACTGAAATAAATTTTTATAAATAATTTTTTATTCACTAATTTTAGTGAAATACAATTTGCTACATTATGGTTTTTTTAATAACGGGATGTAAATAAAATCAATACTAATAAACTATTTTTTTATTCATTGATGTTAATGATTTTTTTTTTTTTTTTGAGTTTGTATTAATATAATTTTTTTTTTTCATAAACTATTTTAACTATTTTTCATTAGTTTTAAATTAGTAATTAACTTGTATTTGATTTAAAAATAATTAATAAATTTGAGTAAGTTTGAAAATTAAGATATTTATAATTTTGATTTATCAATTGTTCGACATAATATTAGGTTTCAAAATTTTATTTTTTAAGTTAACTCGTACAAATTTAGACATTAGGAAAGAAGAAAATTAATTATGGTAAATTGGCATTATAAAAGTTATAAATATATTCCATAAATTGATTCTCATAAAGTTGACTCATAGAAAAAGAATTTAAATTTTGGTGTGATAAGATTAATGTTGGTGAAATCTGGACCATTTATTTTCTAATCTCATCTCTACCATTCATTTCAAAGAACCCTAAGAGATCACATTTTTCTCTCCCACTTCTCTGCCACCGCCACTCTCCATTTTCTCTCTTTTTTTTCTTCTTTCTTCCCTCATGTTTCTTTCCCTATTCGTTCTCCATACCCATGCGCCTCATCCATCTCAACAATATCGCGACTATCAATCATCTATGGCAATGATGCTACCAATCGACATTGTTTCTCTCTCTCTCCCTCATTTTTTTTCCTCTTTTTCATTCTTTCTTTCTCTCTTTCTCTCTCCCTCTCTCTCACCTTCCCATCTTCACCATGCCATCCCTCGTCGTCGACTATGCCATGGTGTGTTCTGGTACACCATGGTGTGTTCGTCGAACCAGAACTGAAGCATGGAGGCTCACTCCCTCCTCAAGAAGCAGGGATTCAACATGTCATCCTACGGGACGGGGGTGCATGTCAAGCTCCCTAAACCTTCCCTCAGAGAACCAAACGTCTACGAGTTCGGAACCCCCTATAAGCACATGTTCGATGATCTCTGCTATAAAGATCCCAACCTGTATCTTCTTTCTTCCATTTCTAGGTTCTTCCTGTTTGTTTCCGAAGAAAAAAAACATTAGCGAGGGAAAGAGAAGGAATTATTTATTTATTTAACCAAATGGGTCATGTGGTGGTTCTTTAGAGGAGGTTGAAAGATATTTGGATCATGACTGATATTTTTTTAAAAAAAATTATTTGCCTACATTTTCTCACTATCCAAACAAGGAATTTTATAGATGTTTGATGCATTGCTCTGTCTGTATTTTTGTTTGGTTAATTTTTGCATTTTTGTGAAAGACTGCCTAATGTGGACCATGTTAAAGGCTATGGACAATGTAAAATTGCCTTATCCTCTATTTGATAGTCGAGAAGATGGGGGAAAAATTGTTTTGAATGGTTTCTTTTGGTTTTCTTTTTTGGTCTCCACCAAAGGGGGAAATTGAAAACTTGCAATTAGACTAGATAATTATGTTAAGATTAATTGAAAGTGATGTGAAACCTAAAACAAATCATGCAGTTAGGTTATGAATCTAAAACTCAAAATTTAGCATGTTTTCTTGCTAACTGAACAAAACATTTGAGTATTTGTTTTATATTGAAATTTGTGTAAAGTTCCTGAGTAGAACCTTAAACCCTTTTGATTGACAAAATATGGTTATATTGGGGTTTGTTGTTAATGTTCATATTGGAGACTGGGACAAACCAAAAACTAAAGGAAACTCTTAATTCTTGTATAGAAATCAATACTATTTTTTATTTATTATTATTATTATTTAATTTTTAAATTCTTGCTGATGATTATTTGATTTGCCTAGAACCTTAAAACAAAATGTAATCTTAATGACAACACAACTACAAGCGTAATGGCATCCTGCCAATGCTTAAAAGGAATTCATTAGTCAAAACCACACCTCAACGCTAGCAAGATAATGCTACTGATGGGCCATTCGATGTGGTATTCACATTTGAAGAAAAGGTTTTCGATATGGTTGTTAAAGGTTAATGTTTGCATTTTTGTTTTGTTTCTGACGCATCATACATTATAGATAGGTTATTGAGAAATCTTAAAAATATTTGATTGTAGTTAGATATCTAATTTCTCAATTTGAGTTTTTCGTTTTGTTAATGTTGTTTGTTTTTTCTATCATAGGTTTGAGATAGAGGTATTGACAATTTCAGGGTCTTTCTAGAGGGCGGTGTTTGAAGATTAAAGCTAGAGATATGGTATCGACAAATTGCATATATGTTTAATGTATTCTTGCAATTGAAAGTACCTTATAATTTGAAATTTTCTATTTTGATACTTGTTGCTTACTTTTCTATTAACGTGTGTCTATCATACTAGGTATTCAAGAAATATAACAAAAAAGAAGAAGATGATGAAGAATTAGCGACCACCTCTTATGAATATAGTATTGTACTTTTCAATTTAAGTTTATATATTATCTTAATTGAATGTTTGTAATTAGTTTTTTTTTTTGTATATAGAAAATAAAGAATAAGTAGAAAAAGATTTATTCCATTGTGTTTTGAATATTCAAATGTATCTATAATAATTTTTCCCCTTGAGTAATAGTTTATTTACATTGTTTTAGGACTTCGTTATTATTATCATAATTAAATATGTATCAAATTTAATTTGGAAACAAGTTTCATATGGCAACAAGTTTCTTTTCCATTAAAACTAAAAATTATAGTAAAATAATATAAAATTTGTCATAGGCAACCTTGACAGATGGCCAATGCCCAACATTGACATTGCAATAGCTAGAAACCTTGACATATTATACTTATCCTTGACATTTGTTGTAGCAAACTTAATAGAAGATCAAGTTAACATTGACATAAGATCAAAAAAATATTGACATATGTTGAATCCAACCTTGACAAAAGTGAAAGAAACATTGACATATGTCATACTAACAAAGATTTGATCATTGGTAGAAATAGAAAAAACCTTGAGATATGTAAATGTCAAGGTAGTTTTGAACTTTTCTTGACATTGGCATAGATGACATATATAAATAGTAACATACCTTGACAAATATACACTACCTTGATGGTGAAAAACTGTCAATGAAAGGCTTTTTTCTTGTAGTGAGTGTATGTCATGTTCGTAGTTTTCATGGACTCGCTAGTTTTTATAAGAGGTTCATGAAAGACTTACCAGCATCACCACACTGCTTATCGAGTCATAAAAAAGAACGTTAGATTCAAATGGGAAGATGAATTAGAGAAGGCATTCCAATTGATCAAGGAAAAATTAACTCATGCTCATTCACTTGCTTTGCTTGATTTTACTAAAACATTTGAAATTGAATGTGATGCTTTAGGTATAGGTATAAGCGCAGTTCTTCTTATGCAAGAAGGAAAACCAATTACATGTTTCAGTGAGAAGTTAAGCGAGGCAGCCTTAAACTACCCTACTTATGATAAAGAATTGTATGCATTGGTTCAAGCATTGGAAACATGGCAAGACTATATTTGGCCTAAGGAATTTGTGACTCACATCGATCATGAGTCCTTAAAGCATTTAAAAGGCCAACACAAATTGAACAGGAGACATGCATAATGGGTGGAATTCATTGGGACATTTCCATAAGTTATCTGATACAAGCAAGGTAAGAAAAACATCATTGCCATTGCACTTTCTCGATGGTACATATTAATTTCTACTCTTGATGAAAAATTTCTTGGTTTTAAGAAAATTAAAGAATTGTATCCTTTAGGCCACGATTTTTGTGAGAAGTTTTGGGCCTATAAGAAAAATGTAGTGGGTAAGTTCTTTAGGCACGATGGTTCTTGTTTTGGGAAAATAAATTGTGTGTGCTAAATTGCTCTTTGTGTGAATTGTTAGTAAGGGAATCCCATGGTGGAGGGTTAATGGGACACTTTGGAGTTGCTAAGACCTTAGTCATTTTGTAATAACACTTCTATTGGCCACACATGACAAAAAATGTTGAGGAAATTTATGGTAGATGTGTCACATGTAGGCAAACAGAATCCCGAGTGCGATCCCATGGTTTATACACGCCACTACCTATTCCTAGTGAGCCTTGGATTGATATTTTGATGGACTTTGTGTTAGGCTTGCCTAGGTCTAAACATGGTAGGGATTCATTTTTTTGTGATTGTGGATAGATTTTCTAAGATGGTACATTTTATTCCATGTCACAAAACTAATGATGCTTCACATGTTGTTGAGTTGTTCTTTAGAGAAATTGTAAGATTACATGATATGCCTAGGACAGTAGTTCCAAATAGAGATGATAAGTTCTTGAGTTACTTTTAGAAGACTTTGTGGTGTAAGTTAGGAACTAAGTTGTTATTTTCTATTACTTGTCACCCACAAATTGATGGTCAAACCGAAGTAGTGCATAGGATTTTGTCTACTTTGTTGAGGGCTATTATTAAAATGAACATAAAAACTTGGGAAGAGTGTTTACTACTCTGATTCGACTCATGGTAGCTTAGCTTTAAAGGCGTATCAACAAAATTTATACCTTAAATACTATTACTAAAGTAGCCAAGCTACTATAGCATAGTGGTTCTAGGATCGTTCACTGGGAAGGGTTTTCACAAACACAAGTGATATTCAAATTAGGAAAATAGGTGATTTTCTTATGGATGTTTGCTTTAAAAGAAGATGTAAATGTTTTAGAAAGATTTAAACTAATTTAAGCTAACATTAAAGACTAAAATGAAAGGGTGTAAAAACAAGTTTCTCAAAGATAGGATAGCTATGCTCTGGCTCTTATGCAAATTGGAAATCTCAGGATAGGCTCCTCGCATTGAGGTTGCAACTATGGTGATGCTTGCTTCCCGAACCGGTATGGATTTAGCAAATCAAGTTTTAATCCTTTAAAATGGCAAAACAGATGGTAGTGAATTTCATCAATGGTTATTCACCTTAGACTTCCTTTGAATGGCTCGTAAGAGATAACTAATAGTCTAAAGCTAAAAGCTTACCAAATATTGGCAACTCAAAGTCATTCCAGGTGATAAACTCACCTTTCAATGGCCATTGAAATTGGTTCCAACGGATTAATGCAAAACTTGGAATTGAAAACCTCACCTTCCAATAGCTCGTAGGAGATAACTAATGGATAGAAATCCAAAAGCTTATCAAGTATTGGCCATTGGAAGTTGTCCAAAGGAAATAAAAACCAAACTTTGCATTAATGAACCATTAATGAAAAACGACTACTTTACCTTCCAGGTGCGAGAAATTTCCATGGGATTGCATCCAAGCCATCACATAACATCCATACTTTGAGAAACTTAAAAGGTTTTAGCCTCTCATCCTTGGGGATTTCATCCACCAAGGATGTTTGGCTACTAAGAAAATGGGAAAGAAAAATAAGGAAAAATAGAGCAAGGCTCTGTACGTCGATTCTATATATTTCAATAATAATCTATATATTTCTATATATTTCTATATATGTTACAACGGATGCAAGGGAATATATATAGAGAAGTTTTTCCAACCTTCCTAGCTAAGAAATCTTATGATTGGTGGATTACAAGGAGAAGAATGGAAATTTATACAAAAATATCTAAAAGAAAAGATCTAAAGTGGAGTTGGCAAAAACAGAGGAAAATTCGCACCACGCATGGGCTGTGCGAATTTGGAAGGTGGTGTGCGAATTTCGCACACCGTTCGCACAAGCTGAAGGTGTTGTGCGAATTTCGCACAAGCCTGAAGTAGTTGTCTTCCGAAAGCCATATCTTCCTCATTTCAGCTCCAAATCGTACACGGTTTGAAGCGTTGGATTCTTGACTTCCTAAGATTTGAAATGGTATATAGCATGTAGAAAATGGACTTCGGGAAGTACTCCAAAAGTGCGAAAGAAGACTGTAGCTGCTGTCCTCTGTTTTCCTCTTTGCTTCCCTTTGCTTCTCTTTGCTTCTCTTTGCTTCTCTCATTTTGTTGGCTTGTCTTAATGATCCAAAAAGCTGTCAAAACACTAAAACTAGTCACAAATATAATTAGAAGTCATTGCTAGGTCCTTAACATGCCAATTGGAATAAAGATGGAGAATTACTACACAAAAGTGCTTAAAACATAATGACTTAAAGGTGTAAAATAGCACTTTTTGGGTAGTAATCATACTCGTTGAATTTGCTTATCATCGTAATATTCATTCTGCCACTAAGTTTTCACCATTTGAAATTGTTTAAGATTTTAATCCTTTAACTCCATTGGATTTAACATCATTGCCTTTGTCTGAACATGCTCACTTAGATGGATAAAAAAGGCTGAATTTGTTAAGTAGAGATACATGAGAGAGCAAGACTCAACATTACCTTTGTCTGAACATAAAAACTTCGGAAGAGTGTTTACCACATGTTGAATTTGCTTATCATCGTACTATTCATTCTGCCACTAAGTTTTCACCATTTGAAATTGTTTAAGGTTTTAATCCTTTAACATCATTACCTTTGTCTGAACATGCTCACTTAGATGGATAAAAAAGGCTGAATTTGTTAAGTAGAGATACATGAGAAAGCAAGACTCAACATTACCTTTGTCTGAACATAAAAACTTGGGAAAAGTGTTTACCACACGTTGAATTTTCTTATCATCGTACTATTCATTTTGCCACTAAGTTTTCACCATTTGAAATTGTTTAAGGTTTTAATCCTTTAACATCATTACCTTTGTCTAAACATGCTCACTTAGATGGATAAAAAAGGCTGAATTTGTTAAGTAGAGATACATGAGAAAGCAAGACTCAACATTACCTTTGTCTAAACATAAAAACTTGGGAAAAGTGTTTACCACACGTTGAATTTTCTTATCATCATACTATTCATTTTGCCACTAAGTTTTCACCATTTGAAATTGTTTAAGGTTTTAATCCTTTAACTCCATTGGATTTAACATCATTACCTTTGTCTGAACATGATCACTTAGATGGATAAAAAAGATTGAATTTGTTAAGTAGAGATATATGGGAAAGTAAGACTGAACATTAAGAGGAGGATGGAGCACTACGCAAAACAATCTAATAAAGGACACTGATAGTTGATTTTTGAACTTGGATATTGGGTTTGGTGGCACATGCAGAAAGAAATATTTCGGCACAAAGGTGATCTAAGTTGCTTTTGAGAGGAGATGGACCTTTTCAAGTCCTTGAGCCCATCTATGACAACGCATATAAGTTGGATTTGCTAGGTGAGTACAATGTTGTGCCACTTTCAATGTTAATGATTTAAGTCCTTTTGATGTAAATGATGATTTGAGGATAAATCTTTTTCAAGAGGAGGAGAATGATGAGGGCATGACTAACAAATGGAATGGAAATCCTATTCAAGTTCCAGTTGGTCCGGTTACAAGGGCTCGAGCTAAAAAGTTTAATGAAAATCTCAATGGATTGATTCAAAACATTTGGGTTGAGGTGAATTATTCAAAACATTTGGGTTGAGGTGAATTCGTGGAGAACCAAGGAAGATGCTCTACATGTTCCACAAGGTTGGATTTCCATGATTCAAGCTTTGGAATAATCTAGAAGAATCCCTCAAAGAGAACAACTCACAAATTGTGTGGATTGAATGGAGTTTCCTAAATTGGTGATTACCCAAATTTTGACTCATCGAGGAGATTGGTTGGCGCAATCTAAAGCAATCTTTTAAGATCACTAAATTACATTTCTTATTTATTATTGTATTTTAATTTTCAAATTTTATGGGGAAGTAATAAATTAGAAATTCCCTTGTTTCCTTTTTACTTTGGGGGTAGACATGATTTTAAGAAATAATGGATTCAATTTTCAGAATCCAACTTAGGATATTTTAGTTTCCCTTTCTAGCTATCTACAAATCCTAGGCAGAATATTTGGGGATTTTCTAATTGCCAAATTTGTGGACCTTTTTTTTTATTTAAATAGCTATTAACTTATTGAAAAATAATACAAATTTCATTCATAATTTTGTGATAGAAAATTCTCTTTGGTTCTTTTAGATTATTCCAAAGCTTGAATCATGGAAATTCAACCTTGTGGAACATGTAGAGCATCTTCCTTGGGCCTCCACAAATTTACCTCAACCCAAATGTTTTGAATTAGTCCATTGAGAGTTTCCTTGAATTTTTTAGCTCGAGCCCTTGTAACTTAACCAACTGGAACTTGAATAGGATCTACATTCCATTTGTTAGTCCTGCCCTCATCACTTAATAGGTTGTGTGCCAAATCTAGCGTAGGCAATCCCATATGTTCAGATGTCATTTGTCTCTGCTTCGATACCTCTTGTTTGGAAAATTTAAATTATGAGGCTATGAATCAACCATATATGTTAACTAGTTGCTAACCAATATTATGTATCACTTCTAAAAGCTATCATTTGGTTAACAAGATAACATTAATTATTATTATTTCAAGTAATATCAGTTATTATGATTTTAAATAATATTAATTATCATATTTTTAAGTAATTACTTATAGAAAATAACAATAATTCAAAGCAAACTTAAAAAAAAAATGATAGTTGTTGCTATTCTAACCCAATTTTCTATCCTTATCTGTAAATTGCTTATTAGCCGTCATGAATAAACTATTGGCTACTTTGAAAGGTATGAAATATATAGCTTACTTTCTCTTAGTAAGACATGAGAACCCTATTTTTCTATTCTATAGGTCTCCACAGACACACATCTTGTCAAGACAACAAAGCTGAAATAATATTCTTTTTTCACCATACATTTATTCCGCTCCCATGGGTCCTATAAGTGGATTCCTCTGCACCAAGTGGCCTCCTATGCACAAACTAGGAAAGAAAAAAGAAAAAATAAATAAAAATACAAATATTGATGTTTGGGCAACTCCTTTAGGGTCCAACATTTACATTGGTAAAAGAAATTTGAGATTTTATTCAAAGTTATCCATAACACTAAGGTCTTTTTTCAAATCTTTTTTTTTTTTTTTTTGAATTGCAAGAAAATTCACAAAAAAAAAAAAAATAAAATAAAATCTAATAATTCTAGTAATTTTTTTAGGGAAAAAATTGTTTTTTTTTTTTTTGGGAATAATTTAATAAATTTACTAATAAATAAAATTTAGGACTTTTTTTTCAAATAATTAGATTAAGTCACATGACATTGATAAAATTTTTATTTAAGAATTATATATAATATGATAATATGTGTCACATTAACATTAAAATATCAATGTTAGAGATTTAGTAGTATCACAAGTTTCCTTGATTGAAAGACAAGTGGATAAGAGAGATTGACAATTATTGAAAATAATTTAAGGTATCTTATTATATAATCTTTTAACATCAAAATTAACACCATGAATCATTAAATAAGATGAAATTTTTATAGAAAACTAAAGAGTATATAATTTTAATTATTATGTAAGTGTCACCAAAGCAAAATAGGTTGTAACTAGGCATTTAATTTGACTAGCTTGGAAAACGCCAAAATAATCGTTGGAGCATGAAGGTAAGCTTTCTTGGTAGGTAGATTCTGGGCCATTGACCATTTTAGTAATTTTTTTATGAATGATGGGATATCTGTATGATTCTAACTTCTTATGCAAGAATAATTTTGCAAATAGTGGGAGATAATTATCATTATCTTAGAGAAATAAAACTTATAGATTCTCTTTATGTTCTTGGATCTAAAAATAATTTAATTTCAAATTTTAGCTTTTTAAAATTGAAATATTATTCAATATTTTTCCATAAACAAATTGTTATTCAGAAAAATAATAATTATTTATATGCTCAAGATAATTTGTTGACAATCTATATCATCTAACTCCATTATCACCTTTGTTAAGTGATGAGAATAATCAAACACTTCTACAAAAATGAAAAATAATGATGCTTCTTTCATTAACGTTTTTTAAAAAGCATCATTATTTAATTTATCATGAAAAAATCTTGATAACCCCACTCCCCACATCACAATCCCAAGTAACTCTCGATTTCTTCATCTTCACTCTACAAACCACATTAACAAGTTGCATAGTGTTTCTACAGCCACAAACCATGAAAAGAAGCTGAAAAACTTTACGGAGAAAACCTTATATTAAAACTGGAGAAAGTGAGCGCACAAATAAAATGTCCTGCTCACCAGAAGCCACATCCTCTAAATTTAGAAGCTAAACATGAAGTCACATTGTGTCAAAGAACTAACTGAGAAGTGAATTAGATACATGAAATGAGATTATGTTTATGTGAGGAACATGTTTCGATGTTCCACACCACTTTATATTAACAACCTATGTATCGTAGGTGGGTAGTTGTTGTTGGGATTTTTTTTCTCCTGCATCTTCGGTAATAAACCGAAAATGTGATTCGGAATGTGGTCCACATCATTCCATCAATTTAGGAACGAGGATTCATGCTCCAAACCACGTTTGCATTACTACCCCATGTTATGTGCACGTTCCAGGTAGACTCAGTGATGGAAAGAGTATTTTAAAACGAGGCAGAACACTAACGGGAGGGTACCCTAAGCCTGCAATCTCTTTTCAGTTTTCAAAACACTATCTAAGTGGAGATTGTGAAGGTTTAGAAGCACCTGAAACCCGAAAATAGCAAAATCCATTTTAACATGTAGAATGGCAATGGCAGGAGGTATGTTTTCCAATCAGTTTATAATTCCGTTTATGATCTAATTGCTATTTAATGTTTTTTTTATAGCATGTTTGGATATATTGATCACAGTTGGTATCAGAGCCTTGTATGTCTTTGCCTTGTTCATTTTACAATCTGCATTTTTCAATCAAGAGAGTTTTGGTATTTTGGAGGTTTTGGTTTTAGAAGTTTTTGATGAAAAATATTGTTAGAAATCATTAGGAAATGAGATTTATAACATTTCGGTGATTTAAATCACCAATTTGGTGTCTAGAATGCTTGGAAACCGTCGGGTTTCATTTCGGGTTGCAGATGGGTCAAACAGACCCGGCTGAAGGTAGGGGACGACTACAGGGGGTTATCGTTTTGACTGTCAATAACACTTAAATAAGTAAAAAGTAATTAGAAAATGGGCAGTAGCCCAGTTGGTCACAACCTTGTCTACCTTCATTGATTGCACAGGTTCGAGTCATCCTGGCAGCAACCTATAAACTTATTTTTTTTATAAAGAGGTTGATTTAGCTCCGTGTCCCTACATCTGGATTTAGTGAATTGTAATAAAAAAAGTCATAAAATTTAGTTTTTTTTAAAATATGTTAATTTATGGATATTTTATGTGATAGATTATTTATTTTTGCTAGTTGAATGCATATTTTTATTTTTAATGGTTTATTGTGCATACAACATTAAATTAAATAATTTGCACATTAAATTCATTCTTAAAGGCTTTTATGGTTTTAATTTTAGATATTAATGTGCTTATAATTTATACAATTTCAGAAATTTTGCACATTGATATTGAGTTTTGTGTAAAAATTGCTTATGGTTTCATGCAATTTATATAAGTTTTCTTGTGAATTAGTTAAATGTCAAGTGATCCATATAATTTTAATTAATTAAGGAGTAGCCACAGCATCTTTAATTATGAAAAATTATATATTAATTATTTTAGGATCACATATAGGAAAATGACATTATGGGCAATTAATTATATTTGATATAATAAAATTTTATCCCACAGGAATTTTTTATTAAATTTGTATAATTAATTAGGGTGGAATATCAAATTATATTTCTTAATTACCCACAGGAATTAGGAAATGAAACATAATTTGATAGTTTTATCAAAGGTTTTACATGGATCTAATTGAATTAGAACTTTAGCCCACATGCAAGTTTTATGTCACTAGATTCATAATTTTTGAACATGAGTTACATTGGTAAAACATGATATTTGTTTATTAGTCTCAAATTTGAATTATAAGCATGTATGTTTAATTTTTGTGCAGTCATGCAACCTGCGAATTTCTCTAATATAAAATGTGACATTCTTGAATTGAAAGGTGAAAACTATAAGGTTTGGAATGAGAGAATTCTCCTTCATTTGGGGTGCATGGACATTGATTATGCCATCAGGAAAGACAAACCAACCATTATTGACACCAACACTACAACACAAAAGGCCCTTTATGAACAATGGGAGCGATCAAATCGCCTTAGTCTGATGTTCATAAAGACCAAAATCTCTGATGGTATTCGTGGTTCTGTGGATCAGCATGACAATGTCAAGGCATTACTGAAGGCTATTGATGAACAATTTGTGACTTCAGATAAGGCACTTGCCAGCACCTTGATAATGAAGTTTTCATCTTTAAGGCTCACCAATGTGAGTGGTGTGCGAGAGCACATAATGCAAATGAGGGATATTGCAGCACAATTGAAAACACTTGAGGTTGAAATGTCTGACTCCTTCCTTGTGCACTTCATTTTAAACACTTTTCCATAACAATATGGACCCTTCAAAATCTCCTACAATACACACAAAGATAAGTGGTCAATTAATGAGCTTTTGACCATGTGTGTTCAAGAGGAGGGAAGGTTGAAAATGGAATTGGGTGAGAATGCATTAATGATAATGGAAGGAAAGGATCAGAATCAGGCTAAAAAGAAAGGGAAAGGTAAAATACCGCCCCAAGGTGGAATCAAGAAGGTCAATAAGTGCTTCTTCTGCAAGAAGAAGGGGCACATGAAAAAGGGTTGCACCAAATTCCAGAAATGGCTTGAGAAGAAAGGTAAACCAATCTCATTTGTTTGTTATGAATCTAATATGGTTGATGTTATTTATAACACATGGTGGATTGATTCTAGTTTTACAATCCATGTTTCGAATACCTTACAGGGTATGCGAAACCTAAGGAAGCCAATGCCAAATGAGCAATGCATTTATTCAGAAAACAAGATGTGTTCACATGTGGAGGCTGTTGGAACATGCAGTTTAGTTTTAAGTAGTGGTTTTATTTTAAATTTAGAAAAGACATTTTATGTTCCAAGTTTCTCTAGGAATTTGATTTCAGTTTCAAGAATTGTACCTTTGGGTTATTCCTTTAGTTTTTATGAGACATCTCTCAGTTTGTTTTATAAATCTAATCTTGTTGGAAATGGTACATTGTCTAATGGTCTTTTCTCTATCAATTTGCAAAATGATACCACTAATAATACTATGCATGTTCACATTGGTACAAAACGATGTGTTATGAATGAAGATTCCTCTATGTTGTGGCATCGGAGATTGGGACACATCTCCATACAGAGAATTAAGAGATTAGTAAATGATGGAGTACTTAGTACTTTAGATTTTACTGATTTTCACACTTGTGTGGACTGCATTAAGGGAAAATAGACCAACAAGTCTAAGAAGGGTGCCAAGAGGTGCACAAACATATTAGAAATCATACATTTAGATATTTGTTGTCCAGACATGGACGCGTATGGTCTGAAATACTTCATCTCCTTCATAGATGAATACTCACGATACATGTATATCTACTTGCTTCATAACAAGAATGAAACATTAGGTGCCTTTAAAGTTTTTAAGGCTGAAGTAGAAAAACAATGCGGAAAGCAAATAAAGATTGTGAGAACAGATAGAGGTGGAGAATATTATGGTAGATATACCAAGGATGGACAAGCACCTGGTCCCTTTGCAAAGTTTCTTCAAGAGCATGGGATAGTTGCTTAATACACCATGCCTGGTTCCCTAGACCAGAACGATGTGGCTGAAAGAAGAAACCAAACATTAATGGACATGGTTAGGAGTATGCGTAGCAACTCCAAGCTTCCTGAATCCTTGTGGACTGAAGCTCTTAAAACGGCAGTGTATATATTGAACCGAGTTCCAACAAAGGCTATCCCCAAGACGCCATTTAAATTATGGAAAGGTTGGAAACAGAGTTTGCGACATATACGCGTTTGGGAATGCCTGTCTGAAGTAAGAGTTTACAACCCACAAGAGAAGAAACTAGACCCAAGGACCATTAGTGTGTATTTCATTGGATATGTCGAAAAGTCTAAAGGATATAGATTTTACTGTCCATCTCATTGTACTAGAATTGTGGAGTCAAGAAATGAGAAGTTTCTTGAGAATGACTTGATTAGTGGGAGCGATCGATTTCAGGACATTGTTTTTGAAAAAGATCATATAGATGCTCAACCATCCACTTCAAGTGATAGATTGACTGTCATTCAGAACGCCCCTCAAATTCAAATAGGTGATAGACAACCAATCATTGAAGCTCCACAAATTGCTAATGACAATCCAGTAGATCAAGTTGTTCAAGATTTGCTAGAAATTGTTGAACAACCCGTTGAGTAACGTGATCCTCTAGAAAATGTTGATTCAATATTAAGAAGATCTACAAGAGTGAGAAAACCAGCAATACCACCTGATTATGTTGTGTATCTACAAGAATTTGAAGATGACATTGGAGCCAAAAATGATCCTGAAACGTTTTCACAAGCCATAAGTTGCAAAGAGTCTAATTTATGGTATGATGCTATGAAAGATGAGATGAATTCTATGGCATCTAATGGAGTTTGGAATCTTGTTGAGTTGCCTAATGGTGCAAAAGCCATTGGATGTAAATGGGTCTTCAAGACAAAGAAATATTCATTGGGCAACATTGAAAGATATAAAGCGAGACTCGTTGCTAAAGGATTCACTCAAAATGAAGGAATTGACTACAAGGAGACTTTTTCTCCTGTATCTAAGAAAGATTCTCTTCGTGTCATTATGACATTAGTTGCACATTTTGACTTAGAGTTACAACAAATGGATGTGAAAACAACATTTCTCAATGGAAATCTAGAAGAAGAGGTTTACATGAAACAACCAGAAGGATTTTCCTCTAGTGGTGGTGAGAATTTGGTATGCAAGCTTAAGAAATCCATATATGGATTGAAACAAGCATCTCGTCAGTGATATTTAAGGTTTCATGATGTTATCTCTTCATTTGGTTTTGTGGAGAACATTATGAATCAATGTATATATCAGAAAGTCAGTGGGAGTAAGATATGTTTCCTTGTTCTGTATGTGGATGACATTTTACTTGCAACCAATGATAAGGGTTTGCTACATGAGGTGAAACAGTTTCTATCTAAAAACTTTGATATGAAGGATATGGGTGATGTGACTTATGTCATTGGCATTAAGATACAACGAGACAGATTTCGAGGCCTTTTAGTTTTGTCTCAAGAGACCTATATCAACAAGGTTTTAGAAAGATTTCGGATGAAAAATTGTTCACCAAGTATAGCTCCCATTGTGAAGGGCGATAGGTTCAATTTGGACCAGTGCCCGAAAAATGATCTTGAGTGGGAATAAATGAAGAACATTCCTTATGCTTCTGCTGTTGGAAGCTTGATGTATGTTCAGGTCTGCACAAGACCTGACATTGCATTTGTTGTTGGGATGTTAGGGAGATATCAGAGTAATCCAGGTATAGACCACTGGAAAGCTGCAAAAAAGGTGATGAGGTACCTTTAGGGGACCAAAGACTACATGTTTATTTATAGACGGACTGATAATTTGGAAGTGATTGGCTACTTTGATTCGGACTACGCTGGCTACATTGATTCACGAAAATCAACTTTAGGATATGTCTTTATGCTAGCCGGTGGAACTGTTTCTTGGAAAAGCGCAAAGCAAACTTTGATTGCAACTTCCACTATGGAGGATGAGTTTGTGTCTTGTTTTGAGGCTACCTCGTATGGTGTATGGTTAAAGAGTTTCATTTCTGGGCTTAGAGTTGTGGATTCAATTTCTAGGCCATTGAAAATATATTGTGACAATTCAGCTGCAGTTTTATGGCTAAGAACAATAAAAGTAGTAGTTGAAACAAGCACATCAACATCAAGTATTTAGACCTAAGAGAACGTGTTAAAGATAAAACAGTGGTTATTGAACACGTTAGCACTGAATGGATGATTGCTGATCCTTTGACTAAAGGCATGCCGCCATTGAAATTTAAGGATCATGTAGATAGATTGGGACTTGGTTCCTTTGAATGATTTTCGTTGTAAAAACGAATGTTATTTTCAATGAAACTCTATTTGTGATGTTTTTTCATATTTGATTTTCTTTGTATACACTTTTATTCATTTATTGAGAAATATCATTAATGTTTGGACCTAAAATAAACATAGGGTTTATTCATTAAGCCATATGGGCTAGTGTTTAAGAAACATGATGCATTGTGATACATGGAAGATAATACTCGATATTAGAGGACCTACCGCCATGATTCATATGTTTTGTTTCTTGCTATGATGAATGATGGAATATATGGACCAAGTGGGAGAATGTTGGGATTTTATTTCTCTTGCATCTTTGGTAATAAACCGAAGACGTGATTCAGAATGTGGTCCACACCATTCCATCAATTTAGGAACGAGGATTCATGCTCCAAACCACGTTTGCATCACTACCCCATGTTCTATGCACGTTCCAGGTAGACTCAATGATGGAGATAGTCTTTTAAAACGAGGCAGAACACTAATAGGAGGGTACCCTAAGCTTGCAATATCTTTTCAGTTTTCAAAACACCATCTAAGTGGAGATTGTGAAGGTTTAGAAGCACCTGAAACCCGAAAATAGCAAAACCCATTTTAACCTGTAGAATGGCAATGGCAGGAGGTATGTTTTTCGATCAGTTTATAATTCCGTTTATGATCTAATTGCTATTTAATGTTTTTTTTTATAGCATTTTTGGATATATTGATCATAGTTGCTAGCCATCTCCACATAAATTAATTGATTAAGGTTGTTTGTGTAGTCCCAACATTCTATCTGGGTGGACATTAGGCTTCTCCAAAATAACACTCTTAAACCTAAACACATGATATTGGGTTTGATGGTTAACTTTTCTCAAAAATAAGAAAACATATTTAATGACTATAAAACAGAAAAAATTGTTTAAATTTATTTTATTTCTTCTAGTTGATACTTTCAAGTTTCTTTTGTTAACTTTTTGCCATATTATACATGCAATATCTTAATGTGGGTGCTTTCTTATTTTCTCTTGCTTAGATCCATTTAATGTGGTGAAATAAGAAAAAATGACTAGGTATAATTTGTATAAATCTATTCTATCTGTTAATCAAAGTTTTTCTTCATTATTACCTTTTCTTTTTAATAACATTGACTTTTTATTTTGTACTAACTAGGTTTTGTAGATAGGAGAAGTTGAGCAACATTTTCTTTTTTGTGATGACATGAATGAAAATTTTGTTCAATTTTTATTTTTTTTATCAACCTCTAAAATGCCTTTATGATGTTATATCATATTTGAAAATATATTACTCTTGAATATTTTTTTTTTTTGTTTTTACTAATGAAGCACTATTTTATTACAAAGTGTCTCCACTCAAGCGATGAAAAACATTTTATCCTCAAGTGATAAGTTCTAACTATTTTTCTAATTCATTATTTTTTTTTTTTCAGAATTTTCTACATATGAAATCATATTGGCTCTAGTTATTTTTTCCCTTCAAATTTTTGTAAAATATATAGTTTCAATTGTGCCTATTAGTTATTGCATGTATAATTTAGAGGTTTTCTATTCTTCTTATATTTGTTTATAGGTTGCAAAGGAAACCAGTTTGCCAAAAGAAGAGAAATCATTATGTTAAAGGAGATGATGCAAGAAACAATGAAGATTAAAGCAATAAAGTTATTTCGAGGTTCAACTATATATATATGTTTTGTTTTTTTCTAGAATATGGATCTTAAAAGTTGTTACACTAATATTTGTTCTTTTGTTGGAAGAATTAGAACTTGTTGAAATATTTTGATATAATTAACAAATTTTTACATAATTATTGTATATAAGTAGTTACATTAATGGTTTGAACTTGGTTATTGTATATCAATATTTAAAGATATTTTTATTAGTAAAATTTAATTTAATTTTGGGGCCCTTTTTTTTATGTAGGAAATTATTATTTTAATAACAAGATATAAATATTATTTTTAATATGAAATGAATCAAAGTTGGCGCTTCTAAGCATGTAAATGTGTCATTGATAAAATATATTAAAGATGACACTCTTATAAGTGATAAGATTGTTAATTTTGTAAAAATCATATCACTAAAAAATGTTTAAAGATGACACTTTTTATAACTGTCATTGTTAAAATTAATCAAAGATGACATTTTTTTAAGAATCATTGAAAGTATTTATTAATGATGATGCTTTTTAGAAGTATCATTATTGCTTAACACATATAATGATAGGCTAGAAGATGACACTTTAGAGGAGCTTCATCTTTTACCTTTCTTATAGTGATATCCAACTAAAAAGAAAAGAATCTAACACTAATCAAACTCATCTTTGGCATCCAAGCCTATGTCATATTAATCTAAACATGATCCAAAGATTAGTTATGGTTGGAACATTACATACTTTGGTCCCATAACTCAACTATTTACAGCTGTAGGATAGAGAGCCAAAGAGTGTTTGAAGTAATGTATACTAACATATATAGACCTTTTAATATCTATATGAGGAGGGTATCGTCTTTATTAATGATTACTTTAGATTTGAATATTTTTACTTAATGCATAGGAAATCCAATGTCATGGATAAATTCATTGAATTTAAAGAAGAATCTAAAAAGCAATTAGGTAAACATATGAAAGCACTTCGATCTGATCAAGGTGGTGAGTATATGTCTAGTCAATTCAATTGTTTTCTTAGGGAGCATAGGATTATTTATCAATCAAGTGCACTTGGAACTTCACAACAAAATAGAGTAGTTGAAAGAAGAAATCAAACCTTAATGGATATGGTGAGATCTATGATGAGTTTCATATCACTTACTACATCCTTCTGAAGATATGCCTTGGAGACTACAACTTACCTTCTCAACCTAGTATCTTCCAAGTCGATACTTTTGGCTTCCATAGAGATACAGACAATCATAAACCCAGTTTGTGACATATGTGCATATAAGAGTGTCAAGCACATGTGCTGAAATAGGTAGACAAGTTGGAAGCAAGGTTAGAGGTGTGTCATTAGTAGGTTGCCCAAAATGAACTAGGTTTCATTACTTTTATATTCAAGTTAACTATAAGGTATTTGTTAGAACAAATGCAAGATTTCTAGAAGAATATTATATTATTGGTAATAAGGAAAAATGTGATATAGACTAAAGGAAATTAAAATACACACCTAAAATAACACAAAAAACTATGGATCTAAAAGTTAAAACACTAGTCATTCCTAACACTTCTTGTATACAAATACCTTTATAGGGAATACTTTGATTACTCCATCATTTATCCTTGAATAATTAAGGTACTCTAGATCTCAAGACTCTCTAAATTATAACAAAAAAAGCAAACAAGTATTTAAAAGTTTTAGATTTGGAAGATTAGTTTATTACCTTATATCTAGATGTTCCCAAATTAGGTCTAGTTAGTGAAGTGTCAAAGTCATCGTAGATCTAAAAAATCAAAGATATTCCATTATGATATCTCTCTCCTTGAATTTAAGCACTAGAGGGGTGAAATCTTCTCAAAAGGTTGGTGGCTAAAGTTCTCTTCTCTCTAGAGTGAATAAGAATGCAAGATTGAATCTCTCTCAAAGGATAAGCTTCCAATGGGTTTAAAGAACTTGAGCCCTTTTTGCACTTAGGTCACTTACATTAGCTCACTTAGGTCCTATACAATTGATTAAGTAGCCCTAGTGGGTTTTAATTGATTAATTAACCTTATTGGGTTCTAATTGATTAATTAGCCCTATTGGGGTTTAATTAATTAATTAGCCTAGTTTAGAGAGACCATTCACAAGCTCCCATGCAATCTTGCATATTTTCCGAAATGCCCTTATGCACATATGTGAATAAAGAACTCAACTATTATAAACCATACCATCAAGGAATACAAGCTCGAATGAGGACTACTAGAACTCATAGCCAAATATTGGCTCCTTAAGATCTAGTTCTAAAGTTGACTCAACATCCCACTATAAAGAGTCAACTACACTCCAATATTCTATTTATGTCTAGAATCCTTGAGTCTAAGGTCTTTTTATTGTGTGATCAATTGACATCTTTGGAAACACATCCTTGGTAGGGAGCTGTGAGGCTAGAGTTAGAATCTATGATTCTAACAAAGTCTAAGAGTTTGTAGTGTTGTAAAGCCCTTAAAAGCAAGGCATGATGTAACAAAGTTAGACTTGGGTTTCCACTTCTATATCTATCGTTTGAATTGATATTGATTTGAACATTCAAGCTCATATTACTTGCATTGTACATGGTTTAAGTGCATTAAAAGTTGTACAAAAGATGCAAGTCATGGATTACTTGCAATAAGTAGTTTACAATCGATTCATGGGTTTGGGTAATCCAATAGAAACTATAAACCACTACTTCTTAATTAAAGGAATAACTTATCTTGGCTGTCAAGGTGGGGTTATCATGGTGAGTATACTAGTGTGTATACACATTGGACAAGATCTAAAATTAGTCATGATGCAAGGCTGTTAGATTTTCATGACTTCATCAAACTACTATATTACATGGACTCTCAACCTTGAGAAAATATTGAATATGTGCTAAAATCAATAAGAAGCTTTAACCTATGGGAGAGTGGTTTAGTGGTCTTTCTCGTTTAAAAAAAAAAAAATTTAAGAAGTTTTTTATAAAGTTTTATAATAACAAATTTTAAACTAGTCTAGTCATTGACACTCTTAGCTCTTAAACCAAAAAAAAAAAACCTAACAATTATATGATGGGTTGTCTCCAAAGGGAACTTATGCTTAACCATGCTAGAAGTAGGCATTTTAGGGTGTGAGTGCAAGTTACAAGCACACACACACACACATATACATATATATATATATATATATATATAAGTTTTAGGAGGAAAAATGAACCTAAAAATTAAAAAAAAAAAAAGAAAATGGGCTCCTAACTAGGATAGTCATTGAAGTTCCTTCTTCCAAGCTCAACTCACTCATAGGACCTTGAACCAGTGCTTACGACTTTTTGTTTAGACTAAGGGTTTACATCAAATGGGGTTCTAGTTGACATGAGCATCAACTGCCTCAATGAAAGCTCTACTTGACCAAATTACTCATTTTTGAGACCTCGCAAATAGATGATTTAGACAGGTTTATGAGGGTTGGATTGGTTTTTGGTTCACTTATGTGCTTTAAGGCATTTTGGTACATATGCAATGTTGTATAGGAGTTAGTAAAATTGTATTTCTAATCTAGACTAATTGATGAATCGAAGCTTTATTGGATTAATTAATCAATTATGACCTTTTTTGGGCTAAATTAAGTGACCTAAGCTCAAGGTGGGCCCATCTCACTTAAGCCAATTAGAAGACTATAAATATCCCCTTAGAGGTTAGGGCTTCAATTTTGCCTCCTATCTCTTCAGCTCAAAGAAAGAACCTTAGCCTCCAACCCAAAAATTTTAACTATCTCCGTGCCTAAACTCAGTGAGGAGTCATCAGGTGGAAGATTGTTACATTTATGAGATCTTCTATAGTTTTAGAGCATTCTACATAAATAGGAATTGATTTAGGAACATCTAGATCACATATATAACACTAATCTCTATATCTATGGTATTATTATTGTTTTTTAATATCTTGTCTTTCATTGTGCTTAGATCTAAGATAGATTACTTTCTCCCTAATGATCCTAGACCTAAGAATGGAGCAATCTGAGGTTCCTTATACCTATTAACCATTATCTTCCATAAAACTTCTTTCTCTTTCTTTTTTTCCCTCCCTTTCAAAAAGTGCGTAGGCATTTTATACAAGTGTCGAGGTTTAAGAAAGGAGTGATGAAGTGGAAGATCACTGTATGTTTGAGATCTTCTTCATCAACTAGAACTTGATCTAGGAACATATAGATCAAAAGGTTAAATTTTTTAACAATTTAGATTTTTTTTTTCCATATTCTATCTTTCACGATGATTATATTTAGTATCCCTAGTTGTTAAAGACTATGCCCCTATGATCTAGGGGTTTTCCCATCACCTATCTTGGAAAATCAACATTAAAAATGAAAATTTCTCATTCACAATCCTTTTGAGGGATCCTAGTAAGACAAAGTGTCAAAATTTTAGGTTGGATTTTTCTAAAATTGCAAAACTTAGTTAATTAAGGAAATCTCTTTAATCTAGGAATTCTAGTTTCACAAAGAAATAATTGCTTAGTTATCACCAATACAACTAAAATAGAATTTTAACTAATATCATTTCTCTTAATCAAATTTTGGATTTTATTGATCTAACAATCCTTTGTCTTTTTATAATATCTATCTAAATTTAGCATAATTTGATGTTGATATTTTTTTTTTCATAATACAATCATATATATATATATATATATATATATATATATATATATATATATATATATATATATATATATATCATTGCATAATTTAAGCCTAAATTCTAAAAACTTTTCCTCGATTAATGCCTAGAATTTAGGAAGTCTCCTTAAGTAAAAGAACTTTTAAAACTATATTGAGAATTAAAAGTTTCCAATTTTGCAACTCTAATTCCACAAGCAACTAATTGCACTTTACTTTTCATCAAATTAAAAATATTAAAGATCCTTATCCTTATTATCATCATCATTATTATTATTATTATTATTATTATTATTATTATTTGTTAGCCTAAGGGTTCTCCTAATTGCGTTTTGATGATAACAAACAATAGTTAGGTTGCAAATCATTTTGAATTAAAAAGAATTTCAGGTGTTAGTTTGGAAATTCATCAAAAGAACCCAATGGATGCAAGATCAAGACAATTGGAAGACTTTTAATCATAGAAAACACATGTAAGATGAATGCATGGGTGCACTTAGGATTTTCATATCTTTTTCATGCATCTTTAAAAACTCGGTTTATGCATTAAATTACATTTTCATCAAAACTCGAGTTTTATCAAATAAACCTTAGGCAAATAGTTTCAAAATTGGCATATTAGTTTACCTAAAGACATTGCCTAAATGTTAGAAGTGAAAAAAAATAAAAATAGATAGGTTTTTGGGCCAAAAATGATGAATTGGTTAAGGCACTGGCAAATCGGCTCAACCGACTAGGATATCGGTTGATTGGTTATACCTTCCCAATCGAGGTCCGGTCGAGAGATGTAAACAATCTTCTCTCTCTTCCAATAGCCTTGCATTCTTAGTAAAGGGATATGCCTTCCCGGTCAAGTTTTGGTCAAGGCCTAATGGTTACCTACCATGCATTTATCGCCCAATGACTAGTCAACTAGTTGATCCCCAACTCGAGCGGTCAAGGCTGTTTTTTTGTATTTTGGCTCCTAAGGCTAGAAACCTATAAATTGAGAGCTCCATTTCATTTATGAATATAATGCATTTATTTGTTTACCTACTTGTTCTTACCTCAAAGGCTCTCATTCTTTTTTTGGTGCATTAAACCTCCACTTGCATATTCCTTAGTACACCCTTGTTATTCATCCTAGCATTTGAGTTGTATTTAAGCCCTTGTTAAGCTAGGTTGAGAGATTTAAGCTTGTTGTTTGAGTGTTAAAAGTTTCAAGTGAGCAAAGACTTGAAGGGATTGTGAAAGAGCCCATTAGAGTTGGAATCCAGGTGTAAAGGTATTGGAAGCTTGGTTGAAACTTCAAGTATAGTGGAACTCTCACTCGGTTAGGAGCTTAAGGAGAGTGTACATAGGCAAGGGGTATCAAACCACTATAAAATTTGAGTTTGCTTCTTCTAACCTTATCTCTTTATTTTTGTATTTCCTTTGTTTGAATTTGTTGCGTTTGAAAAAGAATTTTTAAAACCCAATTCACTACCTCTCTTGGGTGTTTTCCCTATTAAGATTAGTCTTTATTTTCTCATTATTATTATTATTATTTATTAAAAAAAATCTCTCAAATACCTTTGAAATTTTAAATCTCAATCTTTATGGCATAATATAATCTTCTAAATTTTCTAAAATTTAAGGGCCTTGTTGGTCATGTTTTTTAACATTTGTTCTAAAAAACTATTTTTAAGTTAAACAACATAAAATAGTTTTTTAGCGTTTTATAAAAAATCAAGGGTGTTGGCAAGTTGTTTTTAAAATTACAAATAATTTTTTGTTTTGATTTTATAAAAACATTGTAAATCAAATTTATATAATATTAATTTAATTTAATTTAAATATAATTAATTGAAAATAGTTTTCTAATTAAAAATAATTTTTTTTTTGTAAAATGTGAATAGTAATATTAAAACAAAATCATAAATTATTTTTTTTAATAAAAATACATACTATTTTAGTATATGTTAGAAACATAAGGATATAAACATCATCGTACTTTTTTTTAATTAAAAATGAATAATAATAATTATTAAAAATATTTTATTTAAAATGAATAATGAAACAAATTTAACATTTTTTAATATGTAAATAAACCAAGTTTTTTATTACATGCATATATTTAATACTCAATTATGAACATAATATTCTAAAATTTCTTGAATTAATATGCAATTAATTGAATCAATTTTTAAATTACAAATCATTTTTAAAAATTAAATAACCAAATTATTCTTAAAAATAAAAAGATTCATTAAATAATTTAAATATTTAATTATGTCTTACTTAATTCATAATCTATTTATGTAGTAAGAAAATTCTTAAAAATTAAATAACCAAATTATTCTTAAAAATTAAAATATTTATTAAAGAATTTAAATATTTAATTATGTCTTACTTAATTTACATTCTATTTATGGAGTAAGAAAATTCAAAAAGTATAGTGTATGAGAGAAATAGTAAAGTTATGACTCATAATATATTGGTTTTGATATATTATTTTCTTTAGTGATTAGATCTATTTTTTAAGTTTCAAATTATTTATAAAAATTGTTAAACTCATTAACGAATTTAACACATTAAGTTTTACTTAATTTAGAGTTTGTATGCCTTTGCCTATCCAAAAATTTTGGTCTATAACTTTCTAATGTTATTGAGCTCTGTGACTTTTTAGTACTAATTAAATCAATTTTTTAATTCTAAATTATTTTTGAAAATTTAATAAACTTTATGCATAAAGCATAATTTGATTTTGAATTTACTTACTAATTAATGAAAAAATTATTGAGAAATTAAAATAAATGCAAAAAAAAAAAAAAAAAAAACAAGTGTGATTTCAAGAAAAATCATATTTGAAGATTTTTGGTTTCACTATTTTATCGTGAAGAAAAAAAATGATATCATATTTAATTTTATTTGTTTTTTATGATATTTTTAAATGTCTTTATGTTATTCCTTTTATTTTTAAAAATTTGTAAAACTAACTTTTAATTGTTCTTTATTTAATTTTATTTTTTTTAAGTGAAAATAGAGAACAAGGCCAAACGGTCTTATGGATTTTTAAAAAATATTTTCTGTTTTTAAAAATAAAAAACTAATTTTTATCATACGGCCCAACATGCTCAAACTTACCAAATATAAAATTATTGGAAATAAAATTTCACCTATTATTTTTACCATCAATAAAATTTCCATAAACTAGTCCATAGTATCACGCCTTATTATTAAATCTTTTCATCTTGACAACATTTAAGTCCATCTTTTCGTCTCCTTGTCATGAATTGGAAACCTTTCTGGCATAAACAAATATACCAAAGTCATGCGATAACTGCTGCCAAAGATCCCATTTATTAACTTGAAAAACTGACATTAGCAACAAAACTCCACCTAATATGCTGAATTTTTTTGTATTAGATTTAAATAATTTTTCATCAAAGAATTTATCCAATTTAAGCCTGAATTGCAGCCCAAAATAAGCACCAAAATCAGCCTAAACAGTCCTTTTTCAGTGCCAAAACAGTCCATAATCCACCCCAAATTTGTGCCAAATTACGGCCTCTTTTTAATGCCAGAAAGGCCCAAAACCTTGGCCATTGGACTACGCACATAGCAGCCTATGGCTGCTACTGCTGCGGCCCAAACATGACTTGATTGCGCTCGTCACGCATAGCCGCCCGTGCATGGCTGCTTGGTGGCCATACCATTCCAAGCTAGGTTCGGCTATGAGCTGCCTTCATTGCTCTTTCACTGCATGCTTCTATTTTCTGATGAAAGATGAGTCCAAGGCAGTCGGTTTTCTCCTTGAACTATCCTTGGTTGAATCTCCATTCATGGATGTTTGTTTAAACGCTTGAAAAATTCATCAATATGTGATCTTTCGTCCCTTGGATCAAGCTACCTTTGATCTTTGAGTGATCCTCCACAGATAACATTAAAAAAAACCATATCCTTACATGAAAAAATTAAAAACCTATGCTCTTATAATGGAGCTTACAACCAATCTATGAAAAGAACAAACTTAGCAACCAATAGATTCCTGGTCTCCTACAAAGTTTACAATAATCCAAAATTGCAAAACTTAAAATTTCAAGAATCAATTGAGAGGAAAATTAAATCTAAAAGCACACACATAACCCTTTTGCCCATGGAATTAATTTTGCTACAAAACAAAGGTTGGCATAGGCATAAATCCCTATCCATCTAGCATGCTCTAATACCAGTTGCTAGATATATGCAATGGGGCGTAAAAAAAATAGAAGCATTCAAGATATTTCAATCACTTATAGCCTTGTACCTCTATCCCATCAACCTAGCGCACCTCAATTTGATTATGTTGGCAATCAATTCTTGAGCAAGGTGGGAGAGGAAGAGAAGAAGGCTGGTGGCTGCTAGGATTTTGAGAATGCAAGTTTCCTACCCTCCAATGTTGAAGGATTTGGCGCACCCTAGTCTTCTAATGTTTAAGCTAATAGTGTTGGGAAAAACAACCTCTAGAACTAGATTAAAGGGTGTATACAAATAAGATCCTAAGCATAATGAAAGATGCCCATTTAAATAAAATATATATATCAAGGTAGGGTGTTCTTAGAAAACATACCTTTGGATTTAGATATTCTCAAAAAAAAATTTAATTCGTATAAAAAATCTTAAATAACTCACAATCTTCCATCCAATGACTCTCTTGGATCTTGGCAATGGAGAGTGTGAGCTTCTCTCTAAAAGGAATGGTGGCCAAGGTTTCCCTCCAAACAAAGTGTAAGAAAATAGTTAATCTAACCCTAAAACCTTGAAAGGGTTTATATAGACTCTCAACTATGCTCAAGTGGCTAAGGCCTATCCCATGGAGTTGACTCACTTAATCTAGCCTAATGGGTCCTATATATTTAATTAGTCCTGAAGGCTCCAATTAATTCAATAACCAACAAAAAGAAAAAAAAAAACTCCCAAGTCATTTAATTATATGTCCAATGCAACCTTGTGCTTATATAGAAACATCCTTATATACATTTATAGTTAAGTACTAAAAAACTTCTCAAAATAAATGTCACCAAAGAGTATAATCGTGAGTAATGACCATTGAGACCTATAGAATAATATTGGCTCCCTTATAATCAAATACTAAAATTGACTCAACATTATACTAAATAGAGTCGACTACATTATAGTATCTTACAATGTTAGTGTTGGGAACCCCGGATAACTCTGTTCCTATGCCTTGGATCCCATAAGGTGCATGCAAATCTATCCTAGACCCTCTAAATCTATCACAACGAATAAACAAATATTCAAAAACAATAAAGATACCACAAAAATCATAGATCTAGAGAATAAAGTTACATACCTTTGATCTGAATGTTCCCACATCGATTTTATCGATGTTATTAACTCCAAAGTTGTAATGGATCTCGTAAACACCATGATCTTCCACTCGATGACTCTTCCTTGTATCTAGACATTGAGATGGTGGAGATCTTAAGGGTGGAGGCTAGGGTTCTCTCTTTGGACCATATAGAGAAAATAACAAGACATAGTAACCCTAATCTCTAAAGGGGTACTTATAGGCTTCCTACTAGGTTTAAGTGACTTAAGGCCACCATGGGCTTGGGTCACTTAATCTAGCCCAAAAGGTTTTTATTTGATTAATTAACCATACAAGGTCTTAATTAATCAATTAGTCCAATCCAAATATACCACTCACTTATCTTTGTGCAACCTTACATAATTATCAAAATGCCTTTATGTACAAAAGTGAACTAAAAACTCATCTAACCCTCATAAACCATGCTATCAAGGAATATGAGTTCCCATGGGGGCCACTAGGACCCATCGGAGTACTGGCTCCCTCATAATCAAATTCTGAAATTGACTTAACATCTCACTACAAAGAGTCAACTACACTCTAATACCCTACGTATATTACAAAGAGACACCGAGTGCTTGGGTTCGTGACCTATTATCCACTGCATGTAGACTTCTCATGAACTAATGTTCGTAATCTAACAAAGTAGTTCTATCACCTATCAAGATTACCTCTCAAATCCTCGAGTTATAGATCCTACTTATTATATGATCAACTAACATACTCTAACTTCAAGAAACATATGTCAAATTTCATTAAAGAAATTATTATGGCCACAGATTTCATTATCATATGTCCTTTGAATCACCCAAAATGACACACTGTCTCAATTTCATGAGATATCATCATGTCTTTATTAAGAATACCTATGGCCACTAGCCTTCATCAATGGTGACCCAATCCATAGGGATATATGACCATTTTAAGGTTTCATCCATAAGTCAAAGCCTCTTATTTATTTTGGCACTAGTTAAATATCCTTTCAAGGTTGAGAGTCCATGTAGTAAAGTATCTTAATGAATCATGACAATTGATAGCCTTGTGTCATGATTTATTGTAGGTCCTATCTAGTGTGCATCACATACACTAGTGCACTCACCATGGGAAACTCATCCCAATGGGCAAGACAAGTCATCCCTCTAATTACGAGATAGTACACTACAATCTCTACTAAATTATCCAAATCCATGGACCAACTGTGAACAATTTATCTGCTTACAAGGAACCCATGACTTGTATCTTTTGTGCAGCTACTCATGCACCCAAGTCATATACAATATATGAGACATAGGTTGAATACTCAAATCAATGTTAATACATCAAACAGATAGCAAAGGGATAGTCAAGTCTAACTTTGTTACATCATGTCTTACTTGTATGGGCTCAATCCCAATAAACTCTTACTAGCCCTAAAAGCAAACTAGGTACTGCAAAAAGAATCTACTCCATAGTCACATCACCTCTCTGTATTATCTCATAACAAGGTATCACTTGCTTTTTATGTGTTCCCTCTTCTAGTGGTACTTTAGTTCTTTAGATTATGCCACCAACCCACTGTTATCACTTAACAGTATCTTAGACGATATAGCCAATGGAACTACCTATAAGTCAAAAGACTTCCTTTGTTGTTATAAAAGCAACAAAAAAAAAAAAAAAAAACACTTAAGAGTGTGTACATGTCTAGAGGTAAACCTACGAGAGTCCTTATCAAATTGAAGTCTAATTTTCCAATAAGAAAGGAGTACCAACTCATTGCAAAGACACACAAACATATAATCCCTTGTTCTCTAAAGATACTGGAGTATATGTTTAACATCCACACAAAGCTCTAATCAAGAAATGGATTCTTCTCATTATTTCTACAATAAAACAAATATCTGGTCTAGCATATAACATCGCATACTTAAGGTTATCCATTGCAAAGGCATTGGATACCGCCTTAATGAGATCTTTCTTCATAGATGTCTAAGGATATTGATCCTAAGAAAGAAAACTCCAAATCCAAAGAGTAACAAACCCTTCTTGGAGTTTTTCATCATGTGTTTGATCAAATGCTCAACTATGTAGGTGACATGACACAATTTCCCTATTCTTACAATCCTAAAGGACCTTAATCCCAAGAATATATTATGTCTTTCTATATATTTTTATCTAGAACTGAGTAAACAATTTGGATCACCCAAGAGGAGACACTATCTCAATCTCATGACCAGCCTTTATCAACAATGGCTCAATCCATAGAGATATATGACCACTTTAGGGTCTCACCCATAGGTTAAAGCCTCTTATTGATTTTGGCATAAACTCAATATTCTCTCAAGGTTGAGAACTCATGCAGTATAATAGCTTAATGAATCATGATAATTGATAGTTTTGTATCATGATTCACCATAGGTCTTGCCCAGTGTGCCTCACATACACTAGTGCACCCACCATGGGAAACCTATCTCGACGATCAAGATAAGTCATCCCTCCAATTAGGAAGTGATGCACTACAATCTCTACTGGATTACCCAAATCTATGAACCAACTGTACATAACTTATCTACTTACAAGGAACCCATGACTTGTATCTTTTATTAACTCCTAATCCACCCAAGTCATGTACAATGTAAGACACATAGGCTAAATACTCAAATCAATGTCAATACACCAAACATATAGCAAAGGGATAGTTAAGTTTCATTTTGTTACATCATGTCTTGCTTTTAGGGGCTCAATTCCAACACTTATATCAAAATACAAAACTTAACCTCTTAATCTACTATCCATTGCATGAAAGCTATCAATTTTTTAGGATTATCTCTCAATTCTCAAGTCTTAAAAACTCTTATATCATAATCAACTAATGTACTCTTTGTTAAGATAAAGCCCTTAAAAGCATGACATGATTTAACAAATTTGAAATTCATTATTCATTTAATGATATTCTAGTTCACTTTTATCTATCCTTATTTCATGCATTATACTCTATGAGTATTTCATACATTTTACATGACTTGGGTGCATTAAGAGTTACATGGAAATTCCAAGTCATGGTTCCTTGGAAGTAAATGATTTGTTCACAGCCAATTTGTGGACTTAAGCAATCCATTTGAGGTTGTATTACACCACCTCCTAATTGGAGGGATGACTGATCTTGGTCATTGGGATGAGGTTCTCATAATCAGTGCATTAGTATGTACAGTTTCACATTGGGCAAGACTTACAATGAGTCATGGCATAATGTTATTAGGTAGTCATGACTTCACCAAATGACTATACTATATTGTCTCTTAACCTTAAGAGAATATTGAGTTTGTGCATAAATTAGTAGTAACTTTGACCTATAGGTGAGATCTTAAAGTGATCATATATTTGCCATGGGTTTGGTCATTGTTGATGGAAGCTAGTAACAATAGGTATTTTCAATAGAAACACCATGATATCTCATAGACTTTGAGACAATGTGTCCACTTAGCTGGTCCTAAGGATGTGTGATCATGAAATATGTGGGCCCATAGTAATTCCTTTAGTGGAATCTAACATATACTCTTCAATAAGGTAGAGGATGTCATTCGATCACATAATAGGAGGATCTGTAACTCAAGGATGGTAAAGGCAGTCTTGAAATGTTGATAAATTTCACTTTATTAGACTATGGACAACCAGTTCATGGGAAGACTATATACAGTGGATAGTAGATCACAAACTTGAGCACTTGGTATCTCATTATAATATACATAAGGTATTAGAGTGTAGTTGATTCTTTGTGGTGGGATGTTGAATCAATTTCAAAATTAGACTTTAAGGGAGCCAGTACTGCCTTATGGGTCCTAGAGGTAAGTGAGTGGTATTTTTTAACTCAACTAATTGATTAATTGAAGCCCTATTGGATGAATTAATTAATTAACAACCTTTTTGGGTTAGATTAACTGACCCAAGCCCATGATGGGCTCAAATCACTTAAACTCATTAAGAAGTCTATAAATACTCCTCTTAGAGGTTAGGGTTTCACTTTTGTCACTTTCTCCCTTCAATCCAAAGAGAGAACCTTAGGCTCTATTTGGGAATGTTTTCAAAAACAATTCTTAGAAAACAATTTTTGAGAAGAGTTTTTAAAAACTATTTTATGTTATTTTCATAAATAAAATTGTGTTTGGAAACTGAATTATGAGAAAAAGTTTTCTATTCTTAAAAATAAGAAAACACATTTGGTTGAATCAATAAAAATAGTTTTATAAAACAACAAAAGCAAAAAAACTTGTTTGGAATTTGTTTCATAAAATGAGTGTTTTCTTACCATTATTAACATCATGTAGCAAAAACAAATAATGTATGAAACTAAAATTTTAAAATATAAATACATACTTGATTAGAACAACAAAAATTTTCATTAATTTAAAATTTTCTATCTTTAAGTAATTTCATCTTTTTTAAAATAAAAAAAAATGTATAATGTAAACATATCTATTTATAAACAATTTCTACTATTTACACATGCAATTGATAAATTAATCAAAATTTTGGTAGCATTTTGCCTATTTCATGATATTTTACAAAATCTTGTACCTATTAAAATCTTCATATATCATACTAATAAAAACCAGTGAAGAAATATATATATATATATATAATCCTAAAATTTAACTAAATAAAATACAAATATGTAGAATCATACAGGTTACAAATCATGGATTGACATTAATATAATTTGCCCACATTAATTAGGCAATTTCATCCTTACATGTTGCCATAGTTGGTGCACTCTCATCTGACAAATCAATGGAGTGACTTGTGTTGCTTGTGGTCGCTTCCTCACCTTGCACAAAAAGGTCTTCTACCTTGTATTGTCTAAATAATTGATCATTTCGTACTGATAGACAAATCCAATTGTGAAGTGTACAACATATAACAACAATTGATGGACCGTCTACTTGACTTGTAAGAAGGCATCATCCTCAATATTGGACATCGAGCTTTCAAAATACCAAAACACTTTTCAATAATATTTTGAAGTGATGAATGTTTATAATTAAAAAGTTCATTGTATATTGTGGGTTGATTATGTCTACCTCGATAATCTTGTAAGTGATATTGCTCACCAAAATATGGTGGTAGAAATCCAAATGTACAAGCATAACCCGAATCCACTAAATAATATTTTCTTTAAGTTGGCCATGGAAATTAGACTTCAAGTCCAGTCAATGCATCCAAGAAGACACATGCATCATTTATTGTTCCCTCCCAACTAGTATAAAAAAAAAAAGTGAACATCATGTCAAAATCACATGCACACATCACATTTTGTGTTATGATTGTTTTTCTACCTCTAAAACTAGTTTGCCTATCAACTGGAACCCAAGCACTCACATGGGTGCCATCAATTGCACCAATGCAATCCTATAAGAAAAAATTATATGTTATTTTTTAGGATAGAAACATAAACCCAATATACTTATATAAAATAGCTTCATATATATATATATATATATATATATAAGATTTTACCTTGAACCATGGAAAATACTTGGGGTTATTGACAATATATGAAAGCACCTCATTAGACATATTAAAAGGACGTAGAAGGATTTTGGCTAGCCGACATAATGCTCTTCTAACTTCTTTGAAATGTCAAGCGACAATCTCTGTTGAGTGTTGAAAATGGTATGCTACAACCCTCATTCTCACATTATGTCCCACTATTAATAAAAACATAGCAATTGCTTCTGCAATTGTCACCCATCATGTATCCTTTAAGTTTTCATGTCTCTTCAAGTGATCACAAAGATTAACAAAAGTTTATTTGTCCATTCGAAACAGTTCGTAACATGTTTGAGGATGATCATCTAGTATATCTCTTATAAATTGTGCACCACTTAACATAAATGTCCTTTGAGGTATGTTACTTAGAAAAATTTCTTCATACTCTTTAATTATTTGGGCAATAAATATTTCATATAAGTCATTGTCATCCTTAGAATATGATGTTGACTCGTACAATGACCCACTACTTTCGTTGCCATCATCCATTACGTGCTACATAAAATAAAACAATAGACAATATAAAATAACGTTTAATAAACATTAAAAACACATATTATTTAAGTTTCATAAGTCCAAACTAAATCCACACAAAAACTAAATAACATACTAAAACTAGTCCAACAAAAGATAAATAATATATACTACATTATTAGCATAACAACAATCTATTCAAAAATGAGTAACCATATCTAAAGTCTATCAATCTATGCTTTCTTCTTCCTATTAGGCATGTTCATAAAAATTTCTCTCCACTCTACAAATGTGAAATTTTCAACAATCTTCATATATTCGTCATTGTCAAGCAATCCAATATTTCCAAGGCTGTTATGCATTTGGTTATGCTAAATGCATGAGTGCCTAAGGAACTAGTAGCCTCAGTACTGGTTCCACCCTTCTATCTCTCAGCTCTAGCTAATAACGCCTCATTTTTGGCCTTGGATGCCTCAAATCTAGCTTTGGATGCTTCAGCCCAAGCTTTCAAGGCATCACCCATTTGACCTAGTCTTGACTCTTTCTTACCTCTACACGATCCCCATAATAATCACTAGAGCATTTTCCAAAACGAGTGGTTACGCCCCCTTCAATCATTGGTCTTAAAGGATCATCAGGACTTTCACAATCTACATCTACATGCACTTCACCATGTTAAAGGTTATCATCCATCTCATCTTCATAATCAATGTTTAGTGGATCTTGAGTTGAGGAATAATTGAGCACACCAATTTCTGTAGAAGGCTTAAAAATGAGTCCTAGCAACTTATAGTGTGGACATCCCAAACAATAAAAAATCCCAAATGGAACAAATAATAATAAAAACAAATCCCATGCTTAGCATTGTTTTAATGGAAAATAATTGAACCAAAGAATGATTACTTTGGAAGTCATTTTACCCGAATATAATTTTATCATGTTTCCTCTAAAGCATGCACTATGTTACTTTCAACATCCCAACCAAATCCAGTGTGCTTTAAAAGGTATGAGAATTCACAATGCTTGGCATGTAGCCTATGAAACTTTTGTTTCAATTGTTTTAAATTGAGATTTCATTTTGCTCTAACATTCATTTCATTCAACATCTTCTTCCAAGTTTGGCTATTAAATGTCTCATTTTCCATGTTACCTCTATTCACTTCTATTACCATTATATCAATGAATATTTTCTTTATATAACCACTCCACATTCCCCTTTCCTCAAAATTTGTTACCAGAGTGGCCAGCTGTACATATACAACTTCTTTTAGCATAGGTAATAAAAAAAATAATATGTAAGGTTGAATTATCCCACTATTCCCACCACAATTGTATAACAAATGTTTTATATATTCTTCTATTAATAAAAGTTGTATATTTTATTTATTATAAAAATCTATAGTCAAGGTTTTGGATGAGAATGAAATTATTATAACTATCTATCTAATACTAACAACATTAATTCTTTGTTTTGTATTAGTTTCAGTTAATGTACAATTAACCTAGTATTATGGTCATAATAGACATTATAAATTATATAATTTTACCTTGCTTTGACTTTTGAGCTTTAGAAAGAGTTGTCAAACATTTAATGTAGACAAACAATGCATTAAAAAGTAAATAATATAATATCATTTTCTCAAAAAAGTTGTCAAACATTTATAAGAACTAATTAAACATTCACATCTTTCACTTTATTTATTTTTTTCACAAATATGATATTCACATCTTTCTCTTTGTTTATTTTATCACAAATATGATTTAACTTGTTAGAAAAATAGTCTAATTCAACCTAAGGTAATCACCCTATAAGGAGGGTGACTATTAGACCTTGACTGCCCCTCGACCAGTTGAGGTCCAACCTTGATCGGTCGAATAAGCCTTCTAGAAGAAAAAAAAAAAGGGTTTTGCATCCCCTTATCCGATTGAGCTGAAGAGATCGGCCGATTCCTTATTCAGTTCAACTAGTTGAGCTATTTTTGACTCAACAACCATCTTTTTCAACTTAAAACCTTTTAAACAAATTTTGACATTTGATACAAGATTTTAGTTAAAAACATGAAATCATTCAATTTTAAAAAAATTTAAACAAATGACCAAACCGTAATCCTTTTGAAAGACAATATAAAGTGATAGTTAGTAATAAATGAAGCATGACCAAGGCCTCAATACATCTTCCTTATCCTTCCCATTTGCCCCACCACTACTTACTCAAGAAGAATGTTTCTCTTTCACATTTAGCATGCTACATTTCCTAGATAACTTCATGGAATGGCTTCAAGTCTACCCAACCATCTTGGTTTTTTTTTTTTTTTTTTTCCAATTTTTCACTCACATTAATTTTTTTAATTGAAAAACTTGTGTAGAAGAACAAAGCACAAGCAGTAACTTCAAATGAGTACTGAGCACAAGCAATACCCATCAAGTAAAAACAAAAGCCCATCTAAAATAACCAACTTTGTTTTGGAGATGTCAATGTGGAATAAAAACTATTTCCTTCTCATACAGATTGATTTTCACATGTGTAGTTGTTGCTAACAACTAAGATACCCAAAAATACAGTCAACCTTGAAGACTTTTTTTTTAACTCAAGAAGAACCAAATTAAAAATTAGTAAATTACTTTATCATTCCTCGCTCCATCCAAATAACCTCTTTATTTAGAAAATATATACTCTCCAAAATCAATCCGTTTCAAGAAAAAGTCACCAAATTTCAAAATTAAAACAAAAACACAAATAATAATAATAATTATTGAATAAATACAGAACATCATGAGTGCCAATGTGGTGTAATTGTTGAATTATAAAGGGAAAAATGTATAGATGTGATGGATAATTCAAATGAATCTTGCAAAAAAAAAAGGAGTAGAGAAAGAAAAAACTAATAAAAACATAAAACCATAGAAAGTTGGAATTCACAAAAAATAAATAAATAAATAAAATTGAGTGTTCGATGGGAGTGTCTAAAAATTGCAGCATGGGGGGAAAATAAAGCACAAAACCACTCACTGATTCCATTTCTATGTTTTTTTTTTTTTCTTGTTTCAGTAGATTTGAGAGTTGGAACTCTATAAAGAAAGAAAAAAAAACTGAAGATGACAAACCAATGAAGATCTTCATGTGAAGTTGAAGAAATTGGAGTTAAGCAAATATGTAAGTTGGAACTTAGAGAAAAAATCATAAATAATAATAATAATACCTGAAGATGAAGAACTAGTAGGTGAAGATCTTTAAATGAAACAATGGTTTCAGTTTGGGAAAGAATGGCTGAAAGATGATGATGAGTCGTTGAAGCGTAAAAAGGTTTTTGTAGAACTATTTTTTTGTTCTCTGTTTTTATGTTCTATGCATAGTAGCAAAAACAATAGAAAACTTTTTTTAGTGTTATATGAAAACACTGTGTTTTGGGAAGAATTTCCTGAAAATGGTTTTTTGAAAAATTTGGAGCCAAACGTGTTTTTTACCCATAAAAGTTGTTTTTGTTTTAAAAAACTAAAAATCGTTTTTGAGAATAGTTACCAAACACGCCCTTAACCACCAGCCTTGAGATCTCCACTATCTCAATCCCTAGACTCAAGGAGAAGTCATCGAGTAGTTGATTACGGGTTTACAAGATCTTCTTTAAATTTGGAGCTTTTTATGCCAACAAAAATTGATTTACAAATATCTAGATTGCAGGTATGGCACTTTTTCTATATCTTTGGTTTGTTTTTGGTTTTGATTTTTGAATACTTATTGAGAAAATAAAGGTTATGCTTAATTAAGAAAAACATGCAAAAGGGGGGGGGGGGGGAGGGTGTTTAAAATCTTTTCAAACACAACAAGTTCAAGCACAATATAAACAAAAATAAAGAGATAGAGTTAGAGAATTTAAACTCGAGTTTTATAGTGGTTCGGCACTTCTTTACCTACATCCACTTTCCTCAATCTCCTAACCGAGTGAGGGTTCCACTAACTTGAAGCTTCAACCAAGCTTCTAATCTTCTTACACTTGGATTCCGGATCCAATAGGCTCTTACACAATCTCTTCAAGATTCAAACCTCTTAAAGGCTTTAACACTCAGTTTTTACAAGAATGAAGCCCTCAACCTAGCTTAAGGATAGCTCAAATACAAGACAAAGCTAGGATGACACACAAGAGTGCACTGAAGAATATGCAAGTGATGATTTAATGCACTAAGAAAGAAATGAGAGTTTTTTGGTCAAGATCAGGTAGGTAGACAATTGATTGCAAGTGTTATCTTGTTCATAAATGAAGTGGAGCTCTCAATTTATAGGTTTCTAAGCTCAGGAGGCAAAAACAACAAAAGGTAATCTCAACCAATCAAGCTAAGGGTTGACCGAATCACTAGTCGTTGGAGCATTTAATGCTTTGACAGGTTACCATTGCCTCGATCGGACCTCGACCAGGAAGAGATGAACCTCGACTGGGAAGAGAAGGCTACTGGGAGAGAGAGAAGATTTTAGGCATCCCTCGACTAAACCTCGACCAGACAAGGGCAACCGGTCGACCGGTTTCCCAACCGGTTAAGCCGGTTGGCCATAGCCTCCACCGGTTGAGCCTTTTGGCCCCAAAAACCTATCTTTTTCAATTCCTTTCTTTTTTAACACTTAGGCAAGGTCTTTAGGTGGATTATTATGCCAATTTTAAAACATTTTGACTAAGGCATATTTGATAAAACTCAGGTTTTAATGAAATTGAAAGTTTAAAGGATAAACCGAGTTTTCAAAGATGCATGAAATGGTATGAAAAACTTAAGTGCACCCATGCATTCATCTTACATTCGTTTCCTATGATCACAAGTCTTCCAAAAGTCTCGATCTTGTATCCATTTGGTCATTTGATGAATTTTCGAGTTTATGCCTGAGATTCTTAACTATTAAACCAATTAGTTACTTAACCATGGTTTGTTATCATCAAAACCCGATTAAGAGAACCCTTGAGCTAACAATCTCCCTTTTTTTTTATGATGACAAACCTTGGCTATCTAGGAGAAAAAAAAAATCTGCCCCTCAAACCAATCATGGATCAATCAATCAATTTTCAATAAGAAACAATGTAAGCATGAAAATTTGAATAGGATACAATGGATCATGAAAATAGCATATCATATATATATGGTAACATCACATGTACACGAAAACATAACATATCTGCTAATCCAGATAGATATGACAATGATATGCATGAGGGTCTCCTAGATCCTAGATATTTCTCTCCCTTTGGCAACATCAAAAAGAGACTGGGTGGGGAGGGGGGAGGGGAAACTCTAGATAAACTCAAGGCTGAGGGAGTGGAGGTGGAAACACAGAGTGGAGGTAAGCCATTATCTCCTCATGCTGACTTCCCTGGCAACTCTCAATGTGCTCAATACTCTACTAGAGATGCTCGAATGTAGCCTACTATTGATCCATACGCTCAAATCTCTACTCAAAGTGCTCAAACTGAGAAGTGAAGTCAGTCTAATACTGATCCATGCGATCCTCCATATAGTAGAATTGAGTATCACTGACTAAGGCAAGCTCCTCCATACGAGTCCCAAGTGAGCTGATCTGAGTTGATAAATCCATCCAAAGCGCATGATTAGGAGCGTGAGGTACCTGAGATGGTATCTCTATGTGAGGAAGCTTGGTGAATGATGGCTGAGAGGATGGTCCCATTGTTTAAGACGGCTCAGTCATCATAGGCTCTGAGAAAGTGGCCTCAAAATGAATACCCTCTGACTAAGGTAGAGGAGGAATGTCAAGCTCAGGCACTCTTAGCTCAAAATCCCTTTGAGGGTCTAACCCACCATTCATCTCTCTGATCTCAGCCTCTTCCTCTACTCCGGGATGCATCTATCCCTGTCCTCAGGTCTATGCTGGAGGTTGCTCAGCTCTCCTAATCCAGGAGCCATCGAGGGCCTTCTCGAACTTCATCCGTTCCAAGGACTACTCATCGTAAGTATCATAACTAGTAGGGGCCTCGAAGTCTGTCTCTCTACTCAAATCAACCCCAACATCCTTGAATACTCGAGTAAGGAAGCGGCTGTAGGGGAGTACTCAGGTCGTACTCTCATAGCAGGATATCATATGCATCATCATTAGATACCCCATGTGAATCCATCTCCCTGTCAGAATCGAGTCCACAATAAATGCCTCAAAGTAGGAGACCTAGTCTCGATGTCCACCTTATGGCAATAGAATGGAGCAGATCATGTGATGAAGGACTCGGCTGGTCGCGGTTAGGTTGTGTGTCAATGGTTTGCCCATCCCCTAAGCATTTGCAAGTCCGCACAACCTCTTAATAGCCTTTCTAGGCTTGAAACCTGGCATAGTGGGCCCAACCTTGGACTCATACACCCAGAGTCCAAATGAAGGGATGTCAAAAATGCGACAAATGCTCTCCAGGCTCAATCTGATCTCAACACCTCTAATAGTGGACATGATCAGTCCTCCAAGTCCATAGGTCACCCATGAATAAAATGCACGCACCAAAGTTGGAAAAATCGGCTTGAAAATCATCACAACTAGCAGTCATCCCATCCGAATGAAGAATCCCTCAAACCCGAAGTACTGAAGTTGGGAGAAATTGATATTTCTCCCTGAAACAACTTTCCTCTAGGTGAATTTTTGCTTGTATCTCTGATACTCTTCGACAGAACTGAAGAGGGTCATGTCATACCTCGCCTTTCGGCGAGCCTCCGTCTGATCAGGCTGAGATGGCTCAGCAGGGCGCTTGCCCTGAGCCCTAGAGGCAATCATCTCTCTTCTAGGCGCCATCAGAAAAGCAGAAAACGAATAAATGAAGTTGGAAAAGAAAACGAACCCAAACAAGAGAGAATGAAACCCAACCAAAAGCCCTAAGCGCACGGAAATGGAGTTAAACCTGGCTAAGGCGCGCGGTCATAGAAGAATCAGTCCAAAAACAGAAACCCAGTCCAGATCCAAAACCCTGGCCTCAAAAACGTCTCAAAATCAACTCCAAGGCCTGAAATTGGTTCAAAATCTTGCCCAAACTGGTCTCTGGAAGTGAGAATGTGAAGAGTCTTCAAGAAATGGAGGAGAACATTGCAAAAACTGAAGCGCGGGAGCCTCTTTAAATCCCCAGCCCAAACGAACCGCTTGGTCAAAGGTCAACGGTCAACACTCAACGCTCAACGCTCCAATTTTTTATGCTTTTTCTTGTCTCGTGATCCTTTCCCTGCCCTTTTCAGTTGAAATTCCCAATTTTTTTTTGTCCAATTCCAAGGAAATTTTGATTTTTGGTCAAAATTTGACCTTTTTCCTAAGAGTATTTCTATATGATGCATATAATATGAAATTCATGCAATCATAAGGTATATTCAAAAGAATTCATCAAGCAATCATTTGATCATAAAGAAATCACCCCTAGTTGTCTTCTAATATCAACAAATTGTTCTTCACTTAAAGGTTTTATAAAAATATAGCCAAGTTGATCTTTTGTGCTTACAAATTCAAGTGTAATGTCACCTTTTTGTGCATGGTCTCTAAGAAAATGGTGTCTAATCTCTATATGCTTAGTCCTAGAGTGTTGCACGGGATTTTTTGAAATGTTTATGGCACTAGTGTTATCACATTTAATAGGAACATGCTCAAAAAACAAATTGAAATCACTAAGTGTTTGTTTCATCCAAAGGATTTGTGCACAACACAAATCAGCCGCTATGTATTTGGTTTCCGCCGTTGACAAGGCTATCGAATTTTGCTTCTTACTATGTCATGAAACAAGTGAGTGTACTGGGAAATGACAAGTGCCACTAGTGTTTTTCCTTTCAACCCTATAACCGGCAAAATCGACATCCGATAATCCAATTAATTCAAAGTTATCACTCTTGGGATACCATAAGCCTATGTTCATTGTCTCTTTCAAGTATATAAGGATTCGTTTTACTACACTTAAGTGAGATTCTTTAGGACAAAATTGAAATCTAGCACATAAGCATACACTATACATGATGTCGGGTCTACTAGCGGTCAAATATAGCAAAGAACCTATCATGCCTCTATACATAGTTGAGTCAATGGATTTACCTTTCTCATCCTTATCAAGCTTAATAAATGAGCTCATTGGAGTCTTCATTGTTTTGGCTTCTTCCATGTTGAACCTTTTGAGAAGATCTTTTATATATTTTGCTTGATTGATGAAGGTTCCTTCCTTTAGTTGCTTGATTTGAAGTCCAAGGAAGAAGTTGAGTTCTTCCATCATGCTCATTTTGAACTCACTATGCATGCATTTAGAAAATTCTTCACAAAGAGAGACATTAGTAGCTCCAAAAATGATATCATCAACATATATTTGCACCAAGAGCGTGTCATTTTCTTTGGTTTTTATGAAAAGAATTGTGTCAATTTTCCCATTTTAAAACCTTTTTTCAAAAGAAATTTACTCAATCTTTCATACCATGCTCTAGGTGCTTGTTTCAAACCATAAAGTGTCTTTTTAAGTTTGAAAACATGATTAGGAAAGTTAAAACTTTGAAAACCGAGTGGTTGTTCTACATATACTTCTTCATTTATAAAGCCATTTAAGAAAGCACTTTTCACATCCATTTGATATTAAACAAAGTCTTTAAAACATGCAAAGACAAGTAGCATCATAATGGCTTCCAATCTAGCTATGGGAGCAAAGGTTTCTTCATAATCTATCCCTTCTTCTTGATTAAAACCTTGGGCTACCAATCTTGCTTTATTCCTAACAATTATGCCATTTTCATCCATTTTATTTCTAAAGACCCATCTAGTTCCAATAACACTTTGATTTTGAGGTCTTGGCACTAATTCTCATACTTCACTTCTTTCAAATTGGTTTAACTCTTCTTGCATAACAATCATCCAATTTTCATCAACTAGAGCATCATTTATATTTTTAGGTTCAATTTGAGATATAAAAGCAAGATTGTTACAAATATTTCTAAGAGATGATCTAGTTCTTACCCCACTAGATGGATTACCTATAATTTGATCTTGTGGGTGGTTGATGAAAAACTTCCAATCTTTAGGAAGGTCTTGACTTGATTCACCTTGCACTTGTTGAGGGAGAGGTAGTGCGAAAGGTGATTCTTCTTTCTTGGGATCCTCTCTAATTTTTTCTTGTTGCCTTCTATCTTCAATTTGTAATTTTCCCATGGAGGTCTCTAAGCCTAAATCATCATCAAAACTCTTTCTTTCTTGGAGAGAATTGTTAGATTCATCAAAAATAACATGGATGGACTGCTCTACAACCATGGTTATTTTGTTCAAAACTCTAAAGGCTTTACTTGAAGTTGAGTAACCAAGAAAAATTCCAACATCCAATTTTGCATTAAATTTTCCAAGATTGTCTTTGGTGTTTAATATAAAGCATTTGCACCCAAAGACTTTGAAATAGCTAATGTTGGGTTTCTTGTTTTTCCAATGCTCATATAGAGTTTTCTTAAGAATAGGCCTCAATAAAATTCTATTTAAAACATAACAAGAAGTGTTAACCGCTTCGGCCCAAAAATATTTCGGTAAATTGTTTTCATTTAGCATGGTTATAGCCATTTCTTGAAGAGTTATATTTTTCCTCTCAACTACCCCATTTTGTTGAGGAGTTCTAGGAGCCAATAAATTGTGGTTAATACCATGCTCATTGCAATAGTCTTCAAAATCAATATTTTCAAACTCTCTCCCATGATCACTTCTTATACAAGTAATTGTAAAACCTTTTACATTTTGAATCTTATTACAAAACTTTGAAAACTCATAAAAGGCTTCATTCTTTTGACTTAAAAATAAAACCTAAGTGTATCTAAAGAAGTCATCCACAATAACAAATGCATATGATTTTCCTCCAAGGCTTGATGTCGTAGAGGGACCAAATAAATCCATATGCAACAATTCAAGAGGCCTAGTTGTTGAAGTGAAATTTTTGTTTTTAAAAGAGTTTTTGATTTGTTTTCCCATTTGACAAGCTTCACAAACTTTGTCTTTTTGAAAATTTATTTTGGGAAGGCCTCTAACAAGTTCATCTTTGTTGAGTTGGGAAATGAGGTCCATGTTAGCATGTCCCAACCTCCTATGCCACAACCAACTTTGATCATGAATGCTTGAAAAGCATCTATCATGGTCATCATATTTTGAAATATTTATAGCATAAATATTATCACATCTATGGCCCATGAAGATGGTTTTATTATTTTGAATATATTTGATGATGCAATGAGATGCTTCAAAAATCACTTTAAAACCTTTGTCACAAAGTTGACTTATGCTCTAAAGATTATGTTTTAAACCATCCACTAATAAAACACTTTCAATAAGAGAGAATGTGACATTACCAATGTTGCCTTGACCAATGATCCTTCTTTTTGCATTGTCTCCAAAGTTAACGTATCCTCCCTTTCTCTTTGTAAGGAAAGCAAACTTGGATTCATCCCCGATCATGTGTCTTGAGCATCTACTATCTAAGAACCACTTATCCTTCTTTGAACCCTACAAAATAAAATTTAAGTTGATTTAGGTACCCATATCTTTTTGGGTCCTTGAGGGTTAGTGACCTTGGATTTCTCAACCCAAACCTTTTTAGCTTTAGCATTTGAATTCTTTTGAGAACCATTTCTTAAGGGACATGTACTACTAATGTGCTCTCCTCTTCCACAAAAGTTGCAAGTGGTAGAAGGACTTGCACTTGCGGATTCTCTTACAAAGTAGTTTTTAAAATACTTTTGATTTTTTGAAATTTTGAATCTTAGCCCTTGTTTGTCAAAAACACATTTTTGGGTAGCTAAGATCATTTCAAAAGATTTGTGTCCACAAAAGAAAATTGAAAGAGAGAAAGTTAACCATTCATTTTTCTTTTTCAAAATCTTATTTCATTTCTCAAAATCTCATTTTCTTTTTCAATATGAGTTTAGACATTTCAACAATTGAAAAAAAAAATTCACTTCTTCAAGTTCTTGAATTTTCTTTTCAAGAAAATTACTTTTCAAACTAAGTTTTTCAAAACCCTCATATAATTCTTCAAAAAAATCATGCATATCTTCATCACTAAAGTTAGAGTTTACCTCATCAAGCTCATCTATTGCCATGAAGCATATGTTTGCCACTTCCTTCTCCTTTTCTTCTTCGAAGGATTCTTCACTTTCACTCCAAGTGGCCATCATTGCCTTCTTTATTCTTCTCTTGGCTTCACTCTTGTAGAGAGGACAATCATATTTAATGTGTCCTGATTTTTTGCATTTGAAGCATATCAAATCTCTTTTCTTTTCCCATTTCTTCTTGTCACCATGAGATGAAGATTCCTTTTTAGAATGATCTCTTCTAGAGGTGAACTTTCTTCCTCTAAACCTTTCACCTCTCATGTATTTGTTGAGCTTTCTTGTGATGAGGGTTAAATCATCATCTTCCTCACTTGGTTTTTCTTCTTCCTTGGTTGTAGCTTTGAGGGCTATGCTATTCTTCTTTTTGTCTTCACCCTCTTCTAGCTTTTTTGCCAAATTGATCTCATATGTCATTAATGACCCTATGAGCTCTTCCATAGGTAGCTTGGTCAAGTCCTTTGCTTCTTGAATTGCGGTGACCTTTGTATGCCACTTTGATGGGAGAGACCTCAATATCTTCATCACCTTCTCGGATTCCTTATATGTCTTTCCCAATGCTTCTAGACCATTGACAATATCGGTGAACCTAGTGATCATCTCAACAATAGTCTCATTTTCTTTCATTGAAAACAATTCATAGTTATGAACAAGTAAATTTATTTTTTACTCTTTTACTTGATTTGTTCCTTCATGAGTTATTTCAAGCAACCTTCAAATTTCTTTAGCCGATTTGCATTAACATATTCTATTATATTCATTTCTATCCATAGCACATTGCAAAGTAAAAACGACTTTAGCATTTAATTGAAAGTTTCTTCTATCAAGCTCATTTCATTCTTGCTTGGGTTTTGGAACCAAAACTCCATCAACTAGTTTAGTGGGAAAAGTTAGGCAATCTTCAATGACGTCCCATACATCTAAATTAGTTGATTGTAAGTACCAAGTCATTCTAGTTTTCCAATATGGATAGTCGGTTCCCGTAAAGAATGGAGCTCTATGTTTTAAAAAAATTTCAATTTGAGATGAGCTTGATGGAATAGCCATTTCCTCTTAGACAATTAAGTCTTTAAAACAAGAGGTCTAACTCTAATACCAATTGAGAAAATAAAGGTTATGCTTAATTAAGAAAAACACCCAAAAGAGGGAAGAGGTGAGGGGGGTGAATTGGGTTTTTTAAAATCTTTTCAAACACAACAAGTTCAAGCACAATATAAACAAAAATAAAGAGATAGAGTTAGAGAATTCAAACTCGGGTTTTATAGTGGTTCAACACTTCCTTGCCTACGTCCACTCTCCTCAATCTCCTAACTAAGTAAAGGTTCCACTAACTTGAAGCTTCAACCAAGCTTCCAATCTTCTTACACTTGGATTCCAACTCCAATGGGCTCTTACACAATTTCTTCAAGATTCAAACCTCTTAAAGGCTTTAACACTCAGTTTTCACAAGAATGGATCCTTCAACCTAGCTTAAGGATAGCTCAAATACAAGACAAACCTAGGATGACACACAAGGGTACACTAAAGGATATGCAAGTGATGATTTAATGCACTAAGAAAGAAATGAGAGCTTTTTGGTCAAGAACAGGTAGGTAGACAATTGATTGCAAGTGTTCTCTTGTTCATAAATGAAGTGGAGCTCTTAATTTATAAGTTTCTAAGCTCAGAAGCCAAAAACAGCAAAAGGTAACCTCGACCGGTCGAGCTAGGGGTTAACCAGATCACTAGCCGTTGGAGCATTTAATGCTTTGAAAGGTTACCGTTGCCTCAACCGGACCTCGACCGAGAAGAGAAGGCTACTGGGTCCCTCGACCGAACCTCAACCGGACAAGGGCAACTGGTCGACCGGTTGGCTATAGCCTCGACCGGTTGAGCCTTTTGGCCCCGAAAACCTATCTTTTTCAATTCCTTTCTTTTCTAACACTTAGACAAGGTCTTTAGGTGAATTATTATGTCAATTTTAAAACATTTTGCCTAAGGTATATTTGATAAAACTCGGGTTTTATTGAAATTGAAAGTTTAAAGGATAAACCGAGTTTTCAAAGATACATGAAATGGTATGAAAAACTTAAGTGCACTCATACATTCATCTTACATTCGTTTCCTATGATCACAAGTCTTCTAAAAGTCTCGATCTTGTATCTATTTGGTCATTTGATAAATTTTCGAGTTTATGCCTAAGATTCTTAACCATTAAACCAATTAATCGCTTAACCATGGTTTGTTATCATCAAAACCCGATTAGGAGAACCCTTGGGCTAACACTTATGATTTCCGTTGTGCTTAGATCTAGAAAGCTTAGGATAAGATTGAATGCACATTAATGATCTAGGAGCTAGAAATGTAGTAATCTGAGATTTCCCAACACTCTTGTTCATAAGAACATATGTCCAATTCCACTTAAAAAAAAATCACTTTGGTTGTAAATTTTATGATAATGAACTCTTAGGATCACGTAAGGGAACATACAAGATATTAAGGTATATCTAGTTCTATCTATATTTTCTTTATTTTTATAATAAGAAATTCTATTTTTAGAGGGAAAAAACCAAAAAAGAAGTCATAACAAATCGACAAATTTGAATAAATGGAGAGTCACTATGTGGAAGTTAATAAAAAGTTGCATTTAAGATTTTTTTTTTTTTTTTTTTCTCTTTTTCATCATAAAAAGGAGGAAATTTTTTAAAGTGGGTCAAAAGGTATTAAATGGACTAAGGTGGTATTTTATATATATATATACTTAATTATAAATAGAAATTAAAATCAAATAATGTTTAATAGTGTTAAGTATTAACGTGTTTTTTTTAATATTTTATTTTTATTAATTAAGAAGTCAGGAAAAACCAACATATTACTTTTAGCATTCACAAAAAACTAAATATTTTGACTTTTTCTATTCAATAAAAAAAAATTTAAAAATAAGTAATAAGTTAACAAAAAGTTAAAATACAAACAACACCTAAATCCTTGTTTGAAAACAAAATTTAGGCTGCACACTTCTCTACATGAAATATTCATCTTTTAAAGAATTAAAGAGATTCATAATTCTTCAAACGACATGGAGAAAGTAAAATTTTATTCAATTAAAATTTTTAAAAATCATATATTTACATTTATATTCAATAAAAGTATTTTAAACCACACTCTAATTTCAAACTTAAAATTCAATAGCACCACAACTCTGTTACAGCTTCTACTGAATGCAAAAGTTAAAACACTATCATTAACACAAGCATAAATTCAAGAGCATTTGTTGAATTTATTTTTTTCCTCTTTTTTTTCAAACAACAAAAGATGAAACGTGTTGCTTTTATTTTTACCAAACCTGAAAAATTAGTGATCAAAACCGAGGTGTCAAGGAATGCGCCAAAAAGATTATAAGAAAAGTCCTGCTTTACTCACAAGGGATACAGGTCGAAGTCCCACTCAGCAGGAGAATTTTAGTCCCAAATATCAAAGTTGCTACTGATGGGAAAATTTGAATACAATGGAGAAAAGAAACACTCACTTTGATACAATAAAACTCTCAAAGTTACAAAATAAGAACAAGAAGAAGAAGAACACAAGAAATGCTTAAACAAGTTCTTGAAACTTTGTCCAAAGACTCTATTTCCTCCCACTTCTAGAAATCTTTAGGGAACTAATGGAAATAGTCTTAGGATTGATCAAGCTTTTTCACTTTTCTGCATAAGATTTCAAAAAGAAGAAAAGTCATATATAGCACTCTTAGGGTTGAAAAAAGGTTACAAGGATGAGAAAAAACCCATTGTCTTCCTCAATCTCTTCATCTTTGCAACATTCAAAAAATTAAATCATATGTTTAATTCACACATTAAACATGATTTAATCTCAAATGTGTAACTCTCTTACACTTAACCTCTTAAGTTTTATAAAGTTACAAAGATGAGAAGACTCATTGTCTTCCTCAACCTTTCAAGTTTTGTAACATTTCAAAACTTAATCATGTGTTTAATTCACACATTAAAAGTGTAACCCTTCTTACACTTTATTTTTAAAAGTTATTTTTCAAAAGTGTAACTCTTCTTATAATTTATTTTTAACCAACAATATATATATATATATATATATTTATATAAATATAACAGCTACATGAGTAATCGTTGTATATATTACATCAGATTTTGTTTATGCATGACATGAGAAAATTCTTTATATATGTTCTATTTTTTTCCTTCTTGGTGGGTAGCAAATTTTCTGTTATAGATGTGATAATAATCCACTACCTGGGTCTGCCATAAAATCAAATGCGCCTAGGCACCTATTATATTAATGGGCCTTTTTTTAATATATTAGCAAATTGTTTAATATGTGTGATGGGCTTCATGGAGGAGTCAAAAGCTGCGGAACCTAAATATTGAAGCCTTTTATATTTGCAAGTTATAATAATTACTCAACAAGTGCTATTGAAGCAGAACCACAGCTGACATTTTTGAAAGAAGAAAAAGAACAAGGGACGAAACTTGAGTTGAAAGTGAATAGGACGTATAGGTAGATTATGTGGTAGTAGTAGTCTTAATCAACAAGTCCCTGAGAATCTCTCATTAAACTAGGTTTTTTCAACGCTGTGGTGTGAGTGAGCTTTTGCGCTGAGGTGGAAAGGTGCTTTACTTTTATTTATTTTTTGGGAACTTTCGCGTGGTTTGATTCACTGTTCTGCATTCCCAACTTGGTGAATTTTTCCACAATTGATCCCATAGAATGGTATTGATGATTTTATTTATACATTTTGTTAATGTGATACAAATATTTGAATGAGAAGTATATAAGTGAAGCCATGCACTCGTTGCCAAATACAAATGCTGCATTTCACAAAGATAACGTCCTATTTAGCATCCCATTCAAGATGCTTTAACCATTTAAATCATGGTCCATCATAGCCTAGCTGCCTTATTATCACATTTTGTTAGTATATATTAATCATACTTTATTGAAGTATTAGTCTAAAGTGTCCAGGGGGAGAACCGTAAGTGAAAAGAATAAAACCCATTACTTAAGAAGTACGCCTTTCTTAATGGGGAGTTGCCCATTATGGGTTGTCTCCTAAATGCTTTATATTTTGTTTTGGACCTCATGATCCTACACTTTGACAGTCATATAAAAGGAAGAAAAAAGTGTTCTTAAAAAGCCAACGTGTTTACATTTTCTTGATAAGTATAAGAGGTCAAAACCTAGAAGAGTTGGATATGTAGGTAGAATTGCTCTGATAAGTGTAATAGATGGGAATGTGTTAAAGTGATATATGCTCTCACAAATCATAGAAAAGTTGCTGCAAATTTCTCCACCGTTAGTAGTAAACAATACAAAAAATCTTTTCTTTGGCCAGTTGGATCAGATTCTAGTGGGATACAACTCAAACCCCACCTTTGCCTTTTTCTATTCTTTTTCTGTTCACCACTCACACTGATCATTGTTAAGAAACTCATTGTCCCCAGCTCCTCTTGGGGGTAGGTTAGTGCTCTCTGGTTTGTCCAGTGAGTAGTATCACATGGTATATATGCTGTGGTTTGTGGTTGGACAAATTTGGATAGGCATTAGCAGGACTAGAACAGCAAATTGGGCTGGCCCAACATGAAAACCAATCCTCCACTGATTCAGTTGTGTCAAGGTTAATAGACTGGTAAGCCCTAATTTACATTTGTTAAAAGAAATGACTTCTGGATTGATAAATTAGTAAACCCTAAATTTCATTCGGTCTGTTCTAGGCATAGGGTTAATAAATTGTCCTAATTTAAATTGGTTCCCATCTTCTTTTTCAGTTCAACCATTATACTAACATAACACTGCCATGGATATAAGCTTAATACACAATTTTTTGGTTGGCGCTTAAAACCTCCAAATTAAAACCAGCAAGACCTCCCTCAGCCTAGCTTGGTTTGACTCTTCAGAATTCAGTTTTTGTCTGACAGTAAAATTTAGTGCTAATTATTATTTCTTCCACACCATCATTTCTTATCTTTGAAAATAAGATAATTTATTGGAAAGAAATCATATTATTTATTAAGAACAAGAAGGATGTAGTGCACTTACTGGGTCGTACCTCGATTAGTAGAAAAGTGGCTCAAAAGTAATACTAAGAATTTGAGCTTTGTTAACGTAGTACTAAACGTGATGAATCCATTCACCAAAAGTTGAATTAGTTGCCAACAATTGAGAAATTTCATGAACTAATAATCATTTGCACGAGACCATTTGGTACACACGCCTGGTGCAACTTGATATAAAGTTGGAAGGGGGTGTACAAGAGGAAAAGAAATGTAAACTAAAGTAGTGTGACAGCCGCAAGACGATAATAATTAACTAAGTAAACTCAGAATCATTGAATAGTGAAATGAATCTACTAAGTGCAGTTGACTGTAAGTGGTGGAAACAAGTCTTTTATGAGTTGGGGAAATGGTTTACAAGGAAGTGATTTCCCAAAAATGTGCGGCCGCCACTTTTTGAAAGCTGAAAGCCAAGTTGACCATCCCTCACCGTATTAGGAGGGCTAAATCAGAGCTATGAAAAATAACCCAAGAAATAAATAAGTTCAAACATTAAGCATCTGTCTTTTCAATGGATCTAGAAGCCCATTATTTACACATAATGAATTGCAAAGATAGTGGTAATGCTTTGTTCTTAAAAAGGTTACATTCAGAAAGCACTCGGCCTAGTAATGTTCACATTGTTCCGCGTTCTTCATAAATCAAGATGCACATCATAGCATCAGTGGTTTTGAACTTTTCCTACCCACCTCAGTGCCTTTACTTTTTTCTATATTATATAAAAAGTATAGGGGCACAACATCTCATTTAAGTTAACTTGAACGTTATCAACTCTTAAGTCATTACCATTCCATTTGTGGCAGAAAGGAATTAATTTCTTCTCCTATTCATGTTTCAGGTTCACTTATGATTCTGACTGATAGCTAGAATCTGAAGAATTTCGTAAGAAAATCTTCTTTTTCCTGGATCCAACATTGTTATTGGACCCCCAAATTCAAGACCAACTAATCATACTGACCAGAAGTAGAAGTTTGATTCCTTGGGGTAAAAATATATTGTTGAATTTTCTGTATAATACATCCAGTGCTTTGGTAAATTAAGAGAACATGACCCTTACAAGTATCAATTTTACATGTTAAACACTACTTCAATTAGGGTACTTGTCTAAATGTTTGCATTCTCAATATGAATTCAGCATAGAATTTTGAAACATGCATTCATGAATGGTTGGAGGACCTAATTTTCAAACAGAAATTATTCCTTAAGCCTGTGATCGAAAGGATGTTTGATAATTCAAAGCTCAGTTAGATTTGAAAACAAAAGGGAAGGGGAAAAAGCAACAAGGAAGAAGCGGGTCCATGTCAAATATTACTGCCCATACCACAAAATCCAGCACAGACGTCTCACTAGAAAGAGACAAATTGGATATATGACCAGCTATGCTGTAAATAAATAGAAGTATTAAAGGTCATCACTGCCTATTATTAGTTAGTGCTTTTTGAGATGAATATACATGCGCAATATCAATTTTGTGAAGATCTCCTATACGCTATGCCAGAGCAATGTTATTTTACTGAATTAGCCAGATTTCTTTTTCATTCAAATGTCAGCTATTCCATTCTAGGCACAAAGTAATTTTAGGTGCCAGTTCTTGAGCGAGTGATCAGGAACTTAATGCCAGGTATCTTCGGACTTAAGTTGCTTGAGCCCAGACCTATAGAACGTAAAACTGCTAAAGCAATAATTTGGAGGCTAAGGAATTAAATCCTGGAATCCTATTTCAAAGGGGAAAAAATATTAATAGAAGGGAATATATGGCTGACAGAAGAACATTTATTTAGTACAACATAGAGGAAAAGAAATTTGCATGTTAGAGGATTTCCCTGTCGAAGTCCTCATTAATTGTTATAATACTTTTACTCACATGCCTAAACTTGAATAATTCAGTTTCAGTATTATGTATTGGTTACATGTCAGTAAAACGTATTTACAACACCACACGTGGAACGGCTGTTGGTGCCAGTGAATTCCCACTTTCTTTTGAACTTGGACTCGATTCGCGAACTGTTATACTAACTTGGGGGCAATCTACCTTGGCAGCCAATTTTACCTGACTTAACTGTGATTTTTCTGGCGATACAGTTGGATCTACACTCTTGAAGTGCGCAATGGAGGCAAGTTCATGAACAGACTCAGCAATTTTTTGGGTGCAGTTTGTGACATCAATTAGTAGTGAAGCTACTGTTGCAACCTTTATTACTTCTAAGAAGTCAGTGTCTCCCGAGATGCCTGATTTGAGTAAAGTTTTTAGAGTTTTAGCAGCCGTTTCCGATTTCTCAATGTGGGGGTCAGCAGAGGTTGGCCTGGTCATTTTTTTGACTGCCAGTGCTAATTCGTTTAACGCCATGCCAGATTCCAAGCTCATCATTGTGCATACGTCCTTAATTTTGCTTCGAATTTCAGTTGGTGCCTGCAACAAATATTTCACAAGATATTTGGTTCAGTTGAGGAGGCAATTCTATGTGTACATGTTGGCAAAATTTGATCGTTCTATTATTTTACCCATACAGGCATAAAGATGCCCAGTTTTATTTAGGTTATTGTCTACATATGGGTTCAACTGCAATATAACAAACATTTTGGTTATTGCTTTTGAATCTTTCATCTTGTTAAATGGTATTTCTGCAGGTTCTTGAAGAAGAAGTGAAGAACTGGTGATATGTATTTGTATTAGAATACCTGAAACCCAGAGTTAAGGTAGCCATTAAGTGCTTCGATGCGGTAGGCACATTGGCGAGTTAAGTTTCCAATTTTCAGGTACTGTTTCCATGGATGACGAAATCGGAATCGACCATGACCTGGTTCCCATCTTGCAAAATTTTCCTGATAATTGAGAAGATTGAAATCAGAGATATTCAGGCAGGAATTTTTCAGAGAGGGAGAGAGACCTTTTTACTCACCAAGCTTTCTTCACTGCCTTTTGAATTGAGAACACTTATATATCCTTGCAGAAATGACTTATCATCTTTACACTCTTCATCTTCTGATGTTCTAAAATATTCACCTCCAAATCCTGTAAATTCGTTTTATTTCTTGTAAGTTTCAAAGCTCACATTAAAAGGCAAAAAAAAGAAAAAAAAAAAAAAAAAAAAGGCAATAATTAAAACTTTAATTTTAGAGAGTTAATTTGAGCAATTTCTATATTATCATATGTGAATATAGGTTTCTTTTTCTTTTCTTCTCTCAACTAAGAGTCATCTCTTCATTTATCATGTACCTCAATTTGAATATTGGCCTACCTTCTAAATAGTTGCCAATCTTTTCCAAGTTGAGGGCAACTAAATTCTGAAGATCTTCACCAGCCCATACAGGGCAAACGACAATGGTTATAATCACACATGTAGCACCACCTATGAGAATGGTAGAGATCCTTTTGTGAGCCAGCTCTAATATCTCACGGTCTCGGTAACCCGCAACTGATACCAAGCAGAATGTTAAAATAAATATCAAACACCCATAATCGTATCTGGCCTTTATTCCAGGACAGAATCGTGCAAAAGTTGAGGCTGCAGCTGTAAATTAAACGGCCAAGAATTTTGAATCAATAAGCTGGTTGAACAAATGAAAGAATTGAGAAATTTGGAAGAGGGGCTCAGTCTTGTTTCGTGTGGGAAAGTAGAATTACCTTGGAGGAAGACAAAGAACCCAAGAAGCATGGGCTCACCTATCCCACCAGATAGGCTTGCTAAGTGATGAACTCCAACACCTAGAGCACCGGCTAGTAATGTTGCCAATCCCCTATTTAAACCTTTTCCAAGTGTTGCTCCTGAAAAGTAGGTTAAAAGCATACATAAATATTGCCTTCAGTATACAATTCTTTTGCTTTACTGATTTATTGGTGAACAAAGGTGCCCCACGCAATGCGAATTTGTCTTTTTGTATTTGCCATGAAATTCAAGAGATTGTGAACTTACCCACGGAGAATTCAAGGACTACAACCACAGTCATCACAGCCCACATTGCAGAGTCACCAAAACCTTTGTAGAGAGCCCGAGAGTAGTAGAATAATGAAATCAAAGTGAGTGCAAGTCCCACTTTTAGCGAATGAATGACTCTTCTTGGGTCATCTTGTCCGAGCTTCTTGATCTTCCTAGCAACCCCAGCCACCTTGGAGACTAACTTCCCAGGCAAGGGCTTGAGGCACGTCCACAACCGAGTGAGAAGTCCCGCTTTTTCATGGCTTGCAGATTCCATCTCCATAGCTAAATTGTTGATGGAAGGCAAGTTTGCACGAACTGAAGGATGAGAAAGAGAGGGAGAGAGAAGAAAGGAAAGATATGTTTGGGGCCTTGGGCAGAAGATGCTTTTGGATGGAGTCTACATGCCTCTAATTTATAGAAAAAAAGCATTAGATGGGGCTTAAAAAAACATTTTTTCATTTCAAGAGCACGTTTTCTGGTGTCAATTTGTACGAAGCAGGTACGAAGAAATTTCAAAGGTCCCAATGCAAACCATGACTGATTGGATACAACTTTGGATGGATGTATATCTGTTTCCCACAAACAAAAAGCCCACAATTCCTAGAAGTAAAGTTCCATCACAACGCTTTTTACAGCAGTAGTTCCCCCGGGCCATTTCACATACTTTCCTGTGCCTTCTCTAGTACTAGATCGATCCATGGCTTGGATAGCCTTTGTGATGTTGATACCTAGGATCAAGTAAACATGTAAACAGTAAAGTCATAAACTATAAACTGTATCCCACTGTTCAAACACTTTCGGTCAGGGTACTGTTCAAATCCGATTATTAGCATGATTCATGCAAAAGCATTATTAATGTGTGATCAAAATTAATGCTCATCGAGTAGGACAAGTCTCTTTAATTCGATGGGCATATAAATTTTATCCACTTAAACTTGATTCCTGAATTTTGGTACGACAAATCACTTTCCTTGATAATCATTTGTTGCCTAATTATATATATATTTGTCCCTTCTGCTGTCGATCTGATTATGGATCTCAGATGTCTTGCATCTGTTGATTCCCTAAATTAATCACCTTTTTCAATCATGAGATAGCTCTCCAGATTATTTATATGAAGTGTCATGGTGGTGTACAATATTTGGCAATAATCGTTCTATTACACTTGGGAAAGTGAATGCTGCGTGTAGAGATGGGAAGGAGCATAGCATTCTCTACTGTTTTGCATGCCAATCTAAGGATTTGCTAATTAAGACAGCATTCATCCAAAAAAGGAAAGACTCGGAAACGTTCGAGAAATTTTGAAGAAAATGTTATTATTCTAATGTGTTTTACTTTTGGAAACAAACACAAGATAGAATGAACTGCATGTCTTGGGCTCACAATCAACCCTGCTAATAGGAGATTTGGGAATTTAGACGATTGACTGAAATGATTGATTCCCGACCTAACGAGGATGCTTCACATGCAAAGCTACTACTTAGCAACATCAGATTTTCTTTAAGCCCGGTTCCTTAATACCTCCAGGCTCCCTCCTTTTTTTCATTTTCCTTTCCTAACCAGGGGCAAGGGTTCTAACAGGAACATCAATCCTGTGTTAGAGACTCTCCTAGATTTCTTATTTATGTTATATTTGGCTTTTGGGAAAATACTAGGAAGAGAAAAAAAAAATTACAAAGAATTTAATTATCTCATGGTTGATTTATTATAAAAATAAAAGAAAATATGATTAAAATTAGTTAGAAACTCAAATTATTTATTCTTTATATAAAAATTTAAAAAATAAGTTAAAGGAGTTTAAAAAAAAAGTACCTAAAAATAATTTATTAAGATTAAAAATATTTTTATATGTAAGAATAGTTTATTAATATTTTATGTATTTTTAATTTTCTTTAATTTTTTAAAAGAAAATAAAGAATACGGTTTGTTAAAATATGAGTTTGTAGGATGGTGATCCTGTGTTTTCATTCTTTATTTTTAAAAACAAAAACAAAAAAGTTATCTAAACACATCTTAATTTTATTTTTTCAATTTTTATTTTCTCCCTATTATCATTTCTCCCTGCTTTGGTTCAAATTTTTCACCATGAAAGTGAAAGGTTAGAGTGCTTGTGTTAGTCCTCTTTCAAATCAGGAATATTCTTTCTCGTGTTCTCTTAATCCTTTGGACTTTATGGCCTTACAGAAATGGGAGCAGCTGGCTTTCCATTATTCCCTGTCCCCAAAAACCTACATTAAATTATTGGATTTGAGCGATCGGATTATAATAAGTCTCTACTGTACTCATATAGGGTTGAAGTTGGTTTGATAAAACAAAAGGTGACGTGCCATGAAATTAAATATTGAATATATCAATAGTGAATGTTATAAATACTCGATCTCTAAAAGTAACATATTTTTATTGCAAAGAATAATAATAATTTAATCAAAAGTAATGAAATTAACTATTCGAACAAGAATAAAATAACAAAAAAAAGTTGATCACGAATGCGATTGATAATGATTTTAACAAGTGTTTTTATCATTTTTAATGGTTCAAAATTTTTATCTTTCAAGTATTAGATAAAAATGTTTTTTAGAATAATTATCAAATATATTCTAAGAGTGTATTTGATAATATTTTTATTTAAAATATTTTTAGTAAAAGTGTTTTTTAATATTTTTAGAAAAATTACTTTATCAAATATCTTTTTTTTTAAAAAAAAAAGTATTTTTAAATTGAAAATGTTTTAAAAAAATACCGTGGAATGGATTCTAAATTCATGAAAAAATTACAATAAAAATATCAAAGCCCTTTAATCAAATCATAATACAACTGAGCTTCTTCCGGAAAAATATAATCAGTTGTGCTATACTCAATAGTATAATACGATTCAATTCTTCCATTGGAAAGACATGGCAACCTTTACTCTGACTACTACTGCATTGATAGGGTTTTGACGTGAATGATGGGATGAAATTCACTTTTGATTAATGTGTTACTGCAACATTTGCTGGAGCAAATATGATAACGTGGCCGTGGACCCTACCACGAGATCTGGCACTGCCACGCTCTTTTTGGTTTTCTTTTGGGTCAATTTGATTTTGATTTGGAAATAATTGTTTATTAATTTATAAAATTGATTTTTATTTGACAATAAATCACCATTTATTTTATTATTTTTAAATAAAGATAAAATAATAAATAAAGTCTTAAAAGGAAGAGAAACTATGTAAAATATCATATTACTCTCAAAAGTCTATAGATTATACGTGAATTAGTCAATGAGTTTGGTTACCCAATACTCATTCTGCCTAAAACATATCACTCCTCACTAAGTAAATGAATGCAAGTGGGGAAATTATTTAATGGGTTATTTGGTTAAAGGAGTTAAAATAACCCTCATATTTGCAAGAATAACTCACTTATTAAAAAGCAGAAAAAAATTATTTATTGAGACAAAAATACCCTTCCTTTTATTTCCCTCCAACACTTGGAACTTTTCTTCTTTTACTTCATTTTCTTCCTTTAGGTGTAGTGTACAGAATGGGCTCCTCATCTTTCCTTCAGAAAACGAAGAAAATTTATCATCTTCTTCTACTTGATTATCTTATTTTAGGTGCACAGAGTGGAAAACTTATCTTTCCTTTAAAAACCCTAGAAAATTTCTTATCTATCATTCCTAAACTTTAGAAAATTTTCACCTCTCATCCTCTGTTTCATTCCTAATTCCTAGAAAAATTCTTATTATACTTTTGTCAAGTTATCTCATATTATATCTTCAAGCACGAAAGAAAAAATGAGTTCATTGAAGAGTGATAAGAGAAAGAGGTTTAAAATGGTGGCAAAAAAACAAATATCCCAATTGCAAACAAAAAAGGAAAGTGAAGCTATTGAGCAAAAATCTCGATTACCCATAGAAGAGAGAAGTGAATCTGCTAAACCGGTGAATGTAGGCTTTATATTTTATAAATTTTTTGAATTTTTAAAGAGGATATACAAAAATTTAGGAACTTTTAAGTGTATTCAAAATATAAAATTGTATATTTATAATTTTTTTTTTCTTTTTTTTAGTTCTCAATTATTGTCAGTTATGTATTTGGAGTGAATAAATTTAGAATTGTTGGTTGATGTTTAAAAATATTTGGAAACTATTAAAGTGTGTTGAAAAATAATAGATTGCATATTAATATTATTTTAGTTTTTTGTATTTTTATCAATCACGTGTTTAGAGTGAATTAGATATATCCAATGTAACAACATCTAGTTAGGGATAAGTTTGCAGATAATTTATGAAATTTTAGGGATTTTTAGAAATTTTAGGGGTACTAAACAATCGTGTTTGAGTAGGTTTATGTTTGTTACTTGATGCTATTAAAATTTTGGGAACTATTGAAATGTATTCAAAATAATAAATTGTATATTTATAATTTTTGTAGTTCTATATTATTGTCAATTATGCATGTAGAGTGAATAAAAAATATATAATGATTCCATGCAATGGCATGTGATTAAGGATAAGCTTTAGTGGATTTATGAAATTTTAGGAATTTTTGAACTTTTTAAGGATGTTATGCAATGGTGTTTAGTAAGGTTAGATTTGTTAGTTAATGTTTTTAAAATTTTGGGAACTATTGGAGTGTGTCCAAAATAATAATTGTTATTAGGTTAATCAGTTATTATATAATATTTATAATTTTGTATTAAATCTTTACTAACTTGATTTTATCTAATCTGCAAACTACTACTCCCTTGACATGTTTTACAGTTAAAATACCTATAGAAGAGCACTTTCCATCAAAGGCTACATGTCCATCACACCTTACTATAATAGAGAATATTAAAAAGAAGTTCAATAAAAAAAACAATTAGAGATGTTCAAGAATTCTTGCTTTGAACATTTTTTGTTTATGCCAGAACTTAAATTTTCAACTCAAATTGTCTACCACATATTATTACATCAACGTCTTATAAAGAAGGATAATGAAATGTGGTTTTTAGTAATCTCGAAGGGATTAAGATTTGGTCAAGATGAGTTTGGATTGATTACTAGTCAAGTTTTGGTCTCATCTTTCAGCATAATCAAACATCATTGAGAATAAAGGATGTGTACTTTAATGATGAAAACAAAGTGCATAATGATCATTTGTAGAAAGTTTTTCTTTCTTTTGGTGAAGTGAAAAAAAAAAAGCAAAAGAAAAAGTTTGATAATCTTAAAGATGAATACATGGTGAAGTTAGCCTTATTATACTTTCTCAAGCATGTTCTACTTGGGAAAGAAGGGAAAAATTTAATAAAACATGCAATAGGTTGGTCTTGTTGATTGTTCGAAAGTTTTTAATAAGTATTCATGGGGTAGAATTTGTTATGAAAGAACGCTTTCTGGGGCTACAACAAGCCTTAAGAGAATCGAGTGTTAAAATACCAAGATAAGAAGCAACAAAAGGGCAATATAGCTCAAGAGGCATATAGTCTAATTGGATTTCCATGTCTTCCAAGTTTGGGTATATGAGGCTATTTCGATTATCGGAATAAAATATGTTAATCATGTTAGTAAGAGTTGCCCATGGATATTAAATTGGAGTGCTACTTCCACACCGAGGTTCATTGAGCTCCAACAAATTTTTTAAGACTCCAATGTGAGTAATTTTTTTACCTTATATTTTGATAGTGTTGTCACTTATATACTTATATATGTTTATATTTGTTGATTAAATTATTTAACTTGAATTTGATAGTTATCCTTGTGTTCGCTACTTAAACCTACTTCAGAAATATGTGAACAAGATTATTACAAGTATTTGAATAAGTTAAAGTCACTAGATGCTGTTCCTCCAAAAGTTTTAAGCTAACCAACAACCTTAGAACATGATACTATAGGAAGCTTAAAAAATGAAGATGACTCGATTGAAGCCAATGCATATGCTACTATTGTTGTTGTTGTTGTTGTTGCTACTATTGTAATGGAAAATAAGAAGAAAGATGATCATTCTATCCCAACTTCAACTAAGGTAACTTCACTATCATACATTTATTTATAAGAAAAGAAGAAAAAAAACCATTTAAGTTTAATCGTTTGCAATCAATTTTCAGAGAAAGTAAGCGAAGCCTTTCATAAGTGGTTAAGTCTTCAACAAGGGTAATTTATCTTTAATTCAACTTGTAATAGTTCCTTTTTGGCCAATTCTTTACTTGACCATGGTTTTTTGCTATATTAATACACTAAGGTCTATGGTTGATATTGATTACTTGTATGCAGACCAAGAATAGTTTCAGTCACTAGTTCAACATGGTTCATGGCTTAAAGACACGGCTTGTAAATCTTCTTATTGTGTTTGCTTTTACTTATTAGTATATTGATATTTTAATGGAATAGTATAACTAATGCTTTTTTTCTATATATGTTGACTAGCATATTGATATTGCTTTCTACTTTTTTCGTAATTGGAGAATAGAAAAGCCCCATTCATTTTCTCAAAATTTTACCACCACAAACACAATGTTTTAGGTATGTATAGTTTCTTGTTACTGTTGGCCCTCATATTACTAGATGAATTTTGTTAGTTTAATTATTCTTTTTTACATTTTCTTGTATAGCAAAATGTTAAAGCAAGGTGGGAGAAACATGCTAAAAAATGGAATCAATTCCAAATGCAAGCAAATGATATCCGTGTTGGCTATGCGAATAGGTTTTATCTAGTTCCTTCCATGAAATGGGCTGAGGTGGACATCATCTATGTCCCTATTAATGTTTGAAGTATACATTGTGTATTGCGAGTAGTTCATCTTACTCAAATGAGAATATTTGTGTATGACTCATTGGTAGGCATTAACATTGATACTTGATTGAAAGGCGCCTTCATACCTTTAACTAAATTGTTACCATGTATTTGCTTGTTGCATCATATTACGGGGAAACCGATGATCCTAAGAGCGAACAATAATGGGACATTGAATAGTTGCATGATGTTCCTTAACAAGAATATGAGTAAGTAAACGAATATCTAAACTTTCATCATATCACTTCACCTTTATGTCTTATACAATTTTTTTTTTTAACAATATTAATTTTGATTAATTATGTTTCATGTAGTGGTGATTATGGAATGTTTTTAATTAAATATTCAAAATACTTAATGCATGATCATCCATTCAACTCACTAACCAATGCTTGTATGGATTGATTTTGAGAAAAAATGGTAACTATATTAATCTACTTCAAAATTTTGCCTATGTAATGGGTTTGTATTTGACTATATAATGGGTTATATTTTGTTGAGGGTTGATTGTTATTATAGATGAATTTTACTTTATGATTAAAGTTATAATTTTTGTAATGTAACCATGACTGTGAACTTAACCATGGCTAAATTTTTTATTAATGCAACTCAACAATTATTAAGTTCAAGTTACTGCAATGACTGTCAACTTAACCATAATTAAATTATTTGTTAATGCAACTTAACAACTATTAAGTTCAAGTGAAAATTATGATTATGAACTTAATCATAGTTAAGTTCTTTGTTAATGCAACTCAACCACTATTAAGTTCATGTGAAAATTATGATTATGAACTTAATCATAGTTAAGTTCTTTGTTAATGCAACTCAAATATAGTTAAGTTCATGTTAATGCAATGACTGCGAATTTAACCATAGTTAAGTTATTTGTTAATGCAATTCAACCACTATTTAGTTTAGGTTAATACAATGATTGTCAACTTAACCATAGTTAAACTTAAACAAATAATTCATATGATAAAACTTAAAATTTCAATCCATCATTCAAAAAAATAATTGTAAGCATATGCAAAAAAAAAAAAAAAAAAAATAGACCCACAAGTTCTTTCATGCCCTTATATATAATGTGTAGATACATAGCTAAATCATCCAAAAATAAAATAAAAAATCTATGGTAACACTATTAAAGTGTAATATGTAGTAATAATGAATTAAATAAACAATAATGATTATCTTAATACTTAACCTTAAACTTGCTTAATTAAAGGCTAAAACTAGTTTAACGTTAATCTTATTTAATTGTGAATTAAACTTTGATTTAAGGTAAAGTGTGGTTAGTTAACGACTTAAGAATGTATATTAGGTTTTTAGGGGTTAATTAGAATTATTTAAACCTAATAGACTAATGGGCAGTTGCAGGCATGAAAACTCATAACTAGAGGGACTAAACCGTAACCATGGAAACTGAGGTTAGTGGTAGCCTTAGGGCCTACCACCTCATGAATGTTAGCTTAGTGTCATAGACTGTTTGTTTGGTGTCTATGACCGTAGTGAAAGTGTTGATTCAAATTAGTTTGTTGATTGGTTTGAGTTGAATGTAATGGGAATTACTCTAAGGAAAAGGCATGTAAGTGATGTTGGAATGTTTCTTCAAAATTCGAGCAGGCTGACTTGGTTAAGTTTAGGGTGTTTGTCGTTAGTCAGGAACTTGACAATGAAGAAGAGTTTGGCCATCTCCTACATAAATTGGTTTGGAGTTGAAGTTTTTCCCCTAATGAGTCCATGGTAGGACGAAACCAGTCAATATAATGGCATTGAAATGCACGGAGTGCAGGATAAACCTCTTTCATTCTTGCCCATGGGGTCGCCGCATGGGTCACATTGCTACACTAGAACTCTAGACTAATAACAAGTGGTATCAGAGCAGGTAGGAGGTCCAGCATGGTGGTTTTCCTTTCTGACAGTTGATGACTAACGAGTTATCTCTCCCGATGGCAATACAAGTAGCTTATGAAGCCTAACGTTGCAATGATGCAAAGGTAGGCATTGTGGCATGAATTGAAGTTGCACTTATGAAGACCTATGAGAGAATGTGGGTGTCTCTATATCGCAATGTGTTGCTAGCTGTTCCAGTTGTGTGTGGGGGTGTCACCTACTATGGGTGGAAGTTGGTGTTTAGGTGCACACTTCTGGGGTGTTATTGGGTTGACACGATGAGTAGATGTCGAGTTTGAGGTATGGACGTCCTCTTTGGCCCAATGGGTTTCAGCAATGGACCTTTGGTGATTAATGGCTAGTAGGGAGTAGCAGCATTCAAGGGCATCACTTGGTGAGGACATGAAGCCTTGCGCGAGGGCGTGCTAGAGATTGGGTAAGGGAGAGTATCACGGACTATTTGTTTGGTGTCTATGACCGTAACGAAGGTGTTGATCCAAATTAGTATGATGACTGGTTTGAGATTAATGTAATAGGAATTGTTATAGGGAAATAGCGCATAAGTGATGTTGGAATGCTTCTTCAGAGTTCAGGCAAGCCAACCTAGTTAAGTTTGGGAAGCTTGTCACTTATTAGGGACTTGACAATGAAAAGGAGCTTGGTCATCTCCTACACAAACTAGTCAGGAACTAAAGCCATTCCCCTAAAGAGTTTATGGCAGGATGAAACCAATCAACATAATGACATTGAAATGTATGGCATGTAGGTTGAGTCTCTTTTATTTTTACCCATGGGGTTGTCGCACAAGTCTTGTCGCTGCATTGGAACTCTATCCCCATGACATTAGGGACCTCTTTATAAGGGTTGCCAGCCCTCATTTCCAACCCCATCTTTATAGCAAGCTAGAGAGTTTAGAAAGAAGATCTAGAGAGAGAAAGTGAAGAATCAATGTAAGACAAAAGATAAATTTAGTGATTTTGGTATATTTTGGTTCCAAATGATCTTTTGAAGCAAATTAGCAATAAAGTTTGTTTAAAAGGTGAGTTTCATTAGGTATAAACATGTTTTAATTATAAATCAAGGTTAATTAGGGTTTTAAGTATTTTGATTTAAATATCTCTTGATGAGAGATTCAACATGCTTGTTTGCTTGGTTTGCTTTGATTAAAAAAAATAGCTTAATGAATCCTGTGGTTAATTAGGTTTATTTGAATACTTGGAGTTGCTAATCGATTAGGTTTAAGGAAAATTATAATAAGTGGTGTATGTCAATTAATTGGAAAACGTTAGTATGCATAGTAAAGATTGTTCAATGCACCTTAATTAGATTAATGAACTTGCAAGCATGATGATTAGGGAATATGAAAATTTAAGTCATCAAATTGTTAAAATTAACAATAAGGGAAGAATGTCAAGCTTTAATTCTGAAATTTTTATGACCGAAAAACCTAAACTACATTGTTTCATTTCAATTCTTTGTAATAGCTAAGGGTGTCCACATAGAAGGATTGCAAAAGAGAAATTGGTGTAAGGTAGGGAATTTTATACCATTCCATTGTGAATCTTAGTTTCATTTCTTGAAGTAATTATTGAAATTTTCATGTCATTACTATGATTTCATGAAGTGTTTTAATATGCATTGGTGTTCTCAGTTTATTATATTAAAATGTTGCAATGATATTTGGATATATATTGGTATGAGGATTCATGGGTTCAGTATTGAGGAAATGGTTCATGGTATGCTTACATTGCAAGAAAGATATGGAATAATGACAGATAATATCCAAATAATAGATTGATATGTGGGAAGTGTTCTTGTGAAGCTACAGGCAATATCTTTCGATATACTGTTTATATAGGATTGTGGGTCCTTAGATGAAAGTATTTAAAGCCCTCGAGGTACACACTCCGATGCAAGCGTATGAGGTTGGTCTTGCCCCTGGGTTTTAGTCCCTAAAGACATAGGGTTGGTCTTACCCTTGGGTTGTAATCCTAAATGACACATGGTTGGTCCTGCCCTTGAGTATGAGTCCCAGAAAACACGGGGTATGACTTACCCTTGGGTGATAGTCCTAGAATAGTCATTATTATGACCGAGTATCTTTTGGATCATTAATGTTTGATATGTACATTGGTAAGGGGTTAACAACTTATCACTTGTGAGATTATGGATGAGACAAAACAGAGATGAAACCATCAACAACATGCATTCATGTTTGACATTATTGCATATTTTCTAATGGCTATAAATTGTTTATCATGCATGTTATTATATGTTTAATTCAAGGTTGTTAAGAATATGAATAGGATGGTTATAAACTTTCTTACTGAGTTGTGAACTCACCCTATCCCTTCCACCTTTAGATACAGGTCAAAAGACAATAGTTGGAGTTAATGCTTGAGCATTGCTTTTGTGTTGATTGGATGTTGTTTTGTTCATGTTGAAAGTGTTTTGAGGCTTCTACCTTTGTATCATACAAAGACTAAATCATTTTTTAAGGAATGATGTAATGTATATTTGTTTTTGTACACTTGTAGTATGGGCTACCCTTAGTGAACCATGGGGTTTTGGTATGTAAACTGTAATGTGGTACAGGTTTTCTTTTGTGAAACAGATCATATTTTGTTAATTAATGGTTACAAAGTTTATCACAAGATGTATACTTCTTTATAACAGGTTTCCACATCCTCATTTTGCACAAAATCAACCAAAAACTTAACATTAAAATTTTTTATCTCCCCGATTTTGGGAGCATTGATTTTGTATTTGAGTATTAATTAATAAGTCTGAAATACAGGGTTTAACATAAAGGGAGTAATGAAGTGGTTGTAAGGAGAATTCTAGGATGTTGATATTGCTCTCAACAATATTGACACAACTATGTTCATCTCTAGGATGTAATGGGATTGGTTGTTCGCATATCTTTTTAATATGCTTATAATCACCACATCTACCACAACATCGTGTGCGCTTAACCTCTCCACCTGAGTGAATTGTCTTCTTTCTTGGTCTTCCTAATGGGTACTACATTTTTGGTAGTAGCACAACTCTACAATGAATGTCTTCTGGAATTACCTAATCTTTGTTATTTTCAATAAATTATATAGACTATGAGTATGAATATATAAGTGACAGTGGTGTCTCTATTTTTCACCTACAATGGTGAAGTGAGGTTCTAAATTTTCAGAAAACAGAAAGAAATAAAATGATAATATAAAAAAGAAATTGTTGGTTGATTACACTTTTGACATCTTTTTGTCACTAAGAATAAAGAATATATGAAATAATAGTGAGAACTTAGGTTTTTTCTCTATAGGAAAACAAAAAGAATGAGCAACTAGATGATCGAATAAAAGAAGAATTAATTGGTTAAAATGATGAAATGATCCCTCAATTTGTGAATCTAACCCTTCTCATGTTTTTACTTAAAAAGTAACTAATTTTTAACATAAATTCCCTTTACCATTTCAAGTATTTACATGTAGGATTTAAAAGAAAGAATTTTTTTACAAGAAAATAATGAGAGCATTTTTGTCTAAATGAGACCAAAATAGGATTGAGAGTTAAATTTCAAATTTTGGATTTTCAACTACCCTTTTAATCAAATAACTCATAAAATAAAAATAAAAACCTTATCTACTATAAAATAAAGGGAAAGGGAAAGTTGTCTTTGAGGAAAAAAAAAAAGGGTATTTTTGTCTCAATCGGTTCATTTTTTTCTACCTTTTAAGGAATGGGTTATTCATGCGAATATGGGGATTATTTTAACTCCTTTAACCAAATAACCCTTAATTAATTGATCAATGGAAATGTGCTAAATACAAATAAAAAAAAATTAATCTTCACTATTGATGACATATGACACAAGGCACAAAATAAATAAGAGCAAAAATAAATTATGAGACATCCTAGGTTCACTAGTCATGATAATCCCACTCTATATATATTTATAAACAATTATCGATAATTTGTTAAAATAAATATATAAATAAATACAATAATACATAAATGAATAAATAAAATAATAAATGAGTACAAATAAATTATTTCTCATGCAGAAAAATATTGTATTGAAATGGCTTGGTCAAAAGTTACATTTGATTTGTCATATTAAAGTTATGCTCCTGGTTATTGTTATTTTCTTCAAATAAACATGAACAATCCAATAGCAAAATTATTTACCTTCTTTTTTTTTGTCAAAATAATTGAATTACTGAATTTTCATGTCAAAATCGATTTGTGAGAACTAGGATTGTTTTCATTAGTTAACTACAACAAATTTCACATTTTGCTACCATAATTTTAGGCACAAATAAATTTTTATAGAAAAAATAAGATTTTTGCAACAAATTTTATTTTTATAGCAAAAATGACTTTTTTTTAGAGATGAAATTTGTACTCATGGAAAAATATTATATTTAACTCATTATATATTTATGAAAAATAATTTTCCATATGATTTTAATATGAATTTTGTATTCATTTAATCAAAATGGTTTATAAGTTTGAGTATAACTTTCCATTTTGCAGCAAAAATGGTTTATTTAATATATATATATATATATATATATATATATATATATATATATATATATATATATATATATATATATATAAATTGATTAAAAAATAAAATAAAAAATAAAAAAGAAATGAAGTGTTTGATTATTCCATCAATTTTTTGTTTTGATTTTTCATTTTGCACAAGATTCCGATTTAAAGAAATTAAGTTAATTTTGGAAATTCACGGTAGATAATTTATAATTAAGAATGGTTTCCAAAATTAGTATTAGAACCAAAAAAAAAAAAAAGTTTATTGGTATTCTTAGTAAATTTTCATGATAAGATATCTTCCAATATTATTTATTTAAATTACTTGTTGCTAAGAATATTGTTATTTCTTTAGAAGTATCTATTTCTTAAACTTTAGGAGGTTTTTTTTGTTGTTTCTCAATGAGAGAAAGAAAACTATACCTATAGTTGGTCTTCTAGGCTTTCCTCCCAGAGAAAAAGAGAAAACCATTCTGTTTGGGTAGTTTAATGATAAGGAATAAGAAAGCAATTCTTTTAGCATAGGAGTCCCAATTTAAAAGAAAAATAATAGATTTGGAAAATCTCATGATATAGATTTGGAAAATCTAATGATAGAGAATTTATGATAAAAAGGGTTACCAAAATAACTTTGAAAAGTTTTAGTAATTTAATGGAGATACAAAATATTTTGAAAATACTTTCCAAAATGGATTGTTTAATTTCTTTTTGGAAATAAACATTTTTGGGAGTTTTTCATAGAGAATATTTTATCTATTAAGGAATTACTAAAAGGTTCTATTTTTGTAGTATTTAATGGAATGAATTATTATGAAATTTCCATGGAAATGTTTATTAAGTTGGAAAAGTGTAAGGAATAAAGAAAGTAAATCTTATAAGGATTTTTGAATATGAGTGACAAAAGTTCCTTTCTTAGATAAGGTGCTCTTAAGATTATTCGAAATCTCATAAATTAGTAATTTCCTTATTACACAAGATTTTCCAATTTGGAACATAAATATTTTGAAATTTTTCATTAGAGATAATTTATCATTAAAAGATTAGTACCAAAAGGCTTAATAATTTTATGGAAATTAATTTTTTTTAAACATTTTCTAGATAAAATATTTATTAATTGGAATTATGTATAAAATGAGAATTCTATTAAAATAGATTTTAAAATTTTGAGAGTGGATATTCTATCAAAATTCTTTTTGAAAATTACTCTCATGGAAATTTTAAATTTTTCATGTTGGTATTCTCCTATTACCCTAGGTTTCCAATTAGGAAATAAATATTTTTGGAAATTTGCAAAGTAGATAATTTATTCATTAGGGAAATTACTAATAGTTTTAAAATGCTCTTATTTATCTCAAAAAATTAAGTAGGAGAGGGCCTTAGGAAAGCCCATGGCCTCCATTGTCAAACCCGTCTTGATTTGGGTTCATCACCACGCCACTAGCAAGTTGGGCCCTACGAATCAAGGGATATGGACTCTCCATTAGGATGAAACTAAACATGTCTATAGTGGGAACAACCACCCCACTGGTGGGGTTCCTTACTTGGTTACATTGATAGTTCAACGACAAAGGTTATACACTTATCATTGGATTTGAAGTGGTCAAATCGCCCACTATGGTCCTACTTAAACAATCCATGGGCCAAATAAAAAGTATGTTGAACCTACCCTATGGCTCTGATACTAGTTATTAGGAACCCTAAATTACTATGTTCTCATGTCATGGATCTCATAGGATGCATGCATTTATCCTTAAGGCTCTATAGATCTAACACAATGGAAAATAATGGCTTCAAAAACCATATTAGGATAAAGATGTAGAGAAAAAGTGTTCATACCTGGATCTAGATGTTCCCATATCAATTCCTTATAATGAAGAACATGCCTAGAAAAATTAGAGAATCTTTCCTCATGTTGTTACCACATGCGCATCTCATGTGATTCTCTTGCATGTGGCATATGCACATCATGTGCGATTCCAAAGCACACGACCTGTGTGATTCTAGTGCACTTTTCATATACCCAAGATCTTCCACCCGATGACTCTTCCTTGTATCTGGGTACTAAGATGGTGAAGATCTCAAGGGTAGAGACTAAGGTTTCCTTTTTGGACTGAATAGGAGAATGGCAAGACATGGAAACCCTAACCCCTAAGGGGGTATTTATAGGCTTCCTACTGGGCTTAAGTGAATTAAGTCCACCATGGGCTTGAGTCGCTTAATCTAGCCCAAAAAGGTTGTTGATTGATTAATTAACCATATAAGGCCCTAATTAATCAATTAACCTAGTCCAGATATACCACTCACTTATCCTTGTGCAACCTTACATAATTACCAACACGCCCTTATGCATAAAAGTGAACTAAAAAACTATCAAACCCTCATAAACTGTGTCATCAAGGAATATGAGCTTAGAGCATAAACCATTGAGACTTATAAGAGTATTGGTTCCCTCATAATCAAATTCTGAAATAGACTCAACATCCTGCTACAAGGAGTCAACTACACTCCAATACCTTATGTATATTACAATGAGACACCAAGTGTCCGGGTTCACGACCTACCATCCACTACGTATAGACTCATCATGAACTAGTATTTGTAATATAATAAGGTAGTGTTATCACCTATCAAGATTGCCTCTTAAATCATTGAGTTACAAATCCTACTTATTATGTGATCAAACGATATGCTCTAGCTCTAAGGAGCATATGTCAATTTCCACTAACGAAATGACCATAGATTTCATGATCACATGTTCTTTGGATCACCCAAGGGGACATGTTATCTCAATCACACGAGATATCATGGTACCTCTATTGAGAATACCTATTGCCACCATCCTCCATCAATAGTGACCCAATCCGTAGGGATATATAACCACTTTAAGGTCTCACTCATAGGTCAAAGCCTCCTATTGATTTTGAAATAGGCTCAATATCCTCTCAAGGTTGAGAGTCCATGTACTATAGTAGCTTGGTGAATCATGACAATTGATAGCTTTGCGTTATGATTCACCGTAGGTCCTATTTAGTGTGCATCACATACACTATTGCACTCACCATAGGAAACCCATCCCGATGGTCAAGACAAGTCATCCCTCCAATTAGAATGTGGTATACTATAGTTTCCACTAAATTGTCCAAATCCATGAATCAACTATGGGTAACTTATTTACTTACAAGGAACACATGACTTGTATCTTTTTTGCAACTTTTAATGCACCTAAGTCATGTACAATGTAAGAGACATGGGTTGAAGCTCAAATCAATGTCAATACACTAAAGAGATAGCAAGGGCATAGTTAAGTTTAACTTTGTTACATCATTCTTGGTTTTAGGAGCTCAATCCCAACATTTTGGCCTAACATCTCTTACACTATACATGACTTGGGTGTATTAGGAATTGCATAAAAAATACAAGTCATGGGTTCCTAGTAAGTAGATAAGTTGTCCAAAGTTGATTCATGGATCTGGGAAATCTAGTAGAAACTGTAGTGCATTATCCCCTAATTAGAGGGATGGCTTGTCTTGGTCATTGGAATGGGTTTCTTATGGTGTGTGCATTAGTATCTATGATGCACACTAGACAAGACTTATAGTGCATCATTATGCAAGGTTATCAATTATCATGATTCACCAAGCTACTATACTACATAGACTCTCAATCTTGAGAGGATATTGAGTTTGTGCCAAAATTAATAGAAGGTTTTAACCTATGAGCAAGATCCTAAAGTAGTCATATATCCCTATAGATTGGGTCACTATTGATGGAGACTAGCAGCAATAGGTATTCTCAATATAGGCACTATGATATCTCATAAGATTGAGACAATGTGTCCACTTAGGTGATCCAAAAGACATGTGATCATGAAATTTTTGGCATCCCAATGATTCCTTAAGTGGAATTTGACATATGATCTTAATGAGTTAAAGTATGTCATTGATTATATAATAAATGGGATTTGTAACTTAAGGATTGGAGAGATAATCTTGATAAGTAAGCACTATCTTGTTAGATTATGGATACTAGTTCATGGGGAGTCTGAATGCATTGGATAGTAGGTCACAAACCTCGAGCTTCATCTCATTACTATTTACATAGGGTATTGGATTGCACTTGATTCTCTTTAGTGGAATTTCGAATCAAGTTCAGAATTGAATTCTGAGAGAGCCAATGCTCCTATGGGTCCTAGTGGTCCCTACTACCATGATGACATGGTTTATGAGGGTTGGATTGGCTCTAGGTTCACTCATATACAGGTGTTTTGGTAATTATGCAAGGTTGCACGAGGGATAGTGAACAAGGCCTCTAGATTGGGCTAATTGATTCATTAGATGGCCTTGTGTGGTTGACTAATCAATTATGACTCATTTTGGGCTAGATTAAGCTACTCAAGCCCATGTGGGGTCAAATCACTTAAGCCTAGTAAGAGAACCCTCTAAATACCCTTTTAGGGGTTAGAGTTCCCATTACTTTGATGAAAATCGTCCTCTACCTCCGGAGAGAGAGAGAACCATAGATTTCTTCCTTCTAAAGCCTACACTTTAGAGTGCCAAGATCATGGTTCAAGTCATCAAGCAGAAAATTTTTGGTATTTGAAACCTTGATACATGTTCTTCACTGCCAGGAATTGATTTAGGAACATCCAAATCCAAGTATAAGTACTATATCTCTAGATCTTTATTCTAATATGGTTTTTATAATCATATGTTTCTGTTGCAATAGATTTAAAGAAGCTTAAGATAGTTTACATGCACCCTAAAAGATCTAGGGACAAGGAATGGAGAAATCTGAATATTCACAACAACATCATTCATGGGTATGGTAGCTTCCACTCCAACCAAGGTAAGTTTGTCGATGGAGAAAATGATAGGAATCTACATATGAAATAGCCTCGAGGGCATAGTTTTTTACAGCAACCCTTGAACGGCTCATTAGCACTCCAGCATTGGTGTCAAGTACTCAAGCGGTTAAATAAGCACTTAAGCGACTCAAGCACTCAAACAGTGCTACAAGCAATTCAAGTTGCTTCTAACAGTCGTTCAAGATTTTTAGGCACTTAAGTTGCACCCTTTCGAGAGCTTGAGCACTTCTTGCAACATGCAGGCAATAAGGAAGAGACGTATGGCAATTTGGGAACTTTTGTAATAGAATAAGGAGTCTTTATAATTTTGGTAATTTTGGATTATTATCAAATGGATTACAAAATTTATGCAACATAATCTCTAAGGCTATGAGAGCAGCTCATTTATTTTATTATTTATTTTTATGTTATATATTTTTTTAGCATGTGTTAAATGAATAATAAAATGTTGAAAAAACAATCTTGGATTTTCTTTAAAAAAATAAATTTTCATGAGAAGTTTTTTCCATTTTTATTTCACTTGAACTAGTTGTTGTTAACATTCATATTGTTATTCCTTTTGGACTATCCAATTGGTTATTAGATAGGTGGTTCTCTAGGTTCTTCCACCCTAAGAGAAGTAAAACAACACCTATGATGGTCCTCCAAGCTCTTCTCCCCTAAGATAATGAGGAAACCATCAAGTCCTTTAGGTTCTCCACCTCTTTCCTCCCCCAAGAGAAAAAGAACTTTTGTGGATATGGATAGTCCAAGTATAAAGGAATACGAATGCAATTCTTTTAGCACATAAGTCCTAATTTAATAAATAAATAATAGACTTGGAAAATCTCATCATTAAAAGTTTATTTTAAGAAAGGTTACCAAAATCACTCAAAGTCTCTTGTTTTTCAAATAATTAAGTAAGAATGGGCTTTAACAAGCTTATGGCCTTTATTATCGAGCTCATCTTGATTTGGGTTCATCACCACTCCATCAGTGGGTTATGCCTTAGAAATCAAGGGATATGGACTCCCTTTTAAATGAAATTAGGCATGTATGTAGTATAAGTAACCATCTTACTGGTGGGGTTTCTTACTTTTTGATAATGATAGTTTAAGGACAATGGTTATATACTTATCATTGGATATGTTGATTACATAAGCCAGAAAGGCCTACTATTAATCAATTCGCCCAATCCAAAGACTTTTCACTTATCCCTATGCAAGCTTGCGTAATCACTAAAACATCATTATGCATGAAAGTGAACCTAAACCTAATCTAACTCTCATAGACTATGCCAACGAGGTACATGAGCTTAGCGGGGACCATTAAGACCCATAAGACAGTGCTAGCTCTCTCAAACTTCAACTCTAAAGAAGGTTCAACATCCCACTATAGAGAATCAATTTTAATCTAGTACCCTATGTAGATAACAACAAGACACTAAGTACTCAGGTTCCTAACCTACTATCCATTGCATTCAGTCTCTCTATGAACTAGTGTTTTTAGTCTAACAAGATGAAAACTATCAACCTTTCAAGATTATCTTTACTATCCTTAAGTTACAAATCTTGTTGTTGTGTGTTCAGCTGACATGTCTTAGCTCTCAAAAAGCCTAAGTCAAGTTTCACTTAAGGAACTACTATGGCTATGTTAGGATTGAGCATCTAAAAGTAAGACATGATGTAACAAAATTAAACTTAATTGTCTCTTTGCTATCTTTTTGGTGTATTGACATTGATTTGAGCATTCGACCCATGTCTCTTACAACGAACATGACTTTGGTGCATTAAGAGTTGCATAAAAGATACTAGTAATGGGTTCCTTGAAAGTAGATAAGTTGTCCATAATCAGTACATGGATTTGTGCAATCCAATGGAGACTATAGTGCATCACCTCATAATTTGAGGAATGGCTTATCTTGGCTATCGAGATGGGTTTCTCATGGTCATTACACTAGTGTATGTGATGCATACTAAACAAAACCTACAGTAAATCATAATGCAAGACTATAAATTATCATGATTCACCAAGCTACCATGTTGCATGGACTCTCAACCTAGGATATTGAGTTTGTGTCAAAATCAACAAGAGGCTTTGACTTATGGGTGAGATCCTAAAGTGGTCATATATCCATATAGATTGTATCATTGTTGATGGCAACTGGTGGCAATAGGTATTCCCAATAGATATTGCAATTCCCAATAGAAGCACCATGATTTCTCAAGGGACTAAGACAGTGCGTTCCCTTGGGTGATTCAAAGGACATTTGATCATGAAATATATGATCATAGTAATTCCTTTAGTGAAATTTGACATAAGCTCCTTAGAGTTAGTGTATGTCAATTGATCACATAATAATTAGGATTTGTAACTCAAGGATTTGAGAGATAATCTTAATAGGTGATAACACTACCTTGTTAGATTACGGTCATCAATTCATGGGGAGTCTGCATGCAGTGGATGGTAGGTCATGGACTTAAACTTCATTTCGTTGTTATTTACATATGGTACTGAGTACAATTGATTCTCTTTAGTGGAATGTTGAATCTACTTCAAAATTTTGATTATGAGGGAGCCAGTACTCCTATGAAAACCTGGTGATCCCAATTCTGAACTCATATACCATGATGGCACGGTGTATATATGTTAAATTGGTTTTAGTTTCATTCTTGCATATAAGGGCATTTTGGTAATTATGTAAGATTGCATAAGGGACAAAGAACAAGGTCTCTAGATTGGGTTAATTGATTAATTAGATAGTCTTATGTGGTTAATTAATCAATTAGTACCCATTTTGGGCTAGATTAAGTGACCCAAACCTTGATGGGCTCAAGTCACTTAAGCATAGTGGGCAATCCTACAAATACCCCCTTAAAGAGTTAGGATTTCCTAATGACTTTAGTTAGTCGTCTTCCACCTCCAAATAGAGAAAGAGATAGTCAAGGTTTCAACCATTCCAAAACCCATACTTTGGAGTGCCAAGATCATGGTTCGAGTTATCAAGCAAAAGATCTTATGTGTACAAGACCTCCAGACTATTCAAACATGTTCTTCACCGTAAAGAATTAATCTAGGAAAATTCAAATGCATGTATGGGGTTCATATCTCTAGATCTATAGTTAATAATGGTTTTTATTTTCAATTTATTCCACTATGATAGATTTAAAGATGCCTAAAGATAAATGCATGCACCCTACGAGATGCAGGGCATGGGAACGAAGTAATCCAAGGTTCCCAATAAGCTATAGTTTACATGAACACACCTCCTTAGGATCACCTAAGGGGGACACTCTATCTCAATCCCATGAGAAATCATGGTACCTCTATTGAGTATACCTATTACTACTAACTCCCATCAATAGTGATCTATTCCATAGGAAATATATGATCAGTTTATAATCTCACCTGTAGGTCAAAGCCACTACTAACTTCAACACAAGCACAATATTATCTCAAGCTTTACAAACAACACAATAAAGCTTTTTAGTAAAGTCATGACTACTTGATAAACCTAGCAAAAACATGTGTGGGATTAGGTGTAGTTGATTGGCATGAAAATGCTACATTTAATCTTGCATAATCATGTCATTTTTGCGTCAATCAAGCACTTTAATATCTAATTTTATTTATTTATTTATTTATTTATAGGCAAATTGAAATCTCAAAGCATAAAAAAATATAAAAACTATTAATTTCTCAACTCATAGAATAAGAAAAGAGTTTTGAAAATTGGCTAGCCTTTTTAAATCCAATTTTCCTCCTTTTTTTATTTTTTATTTTTTCCATTTCCAGTTCTTCCCTCTATATATATGATTGAACAAGTGAGGGTAGGCTAGAGGAGACCTCTGTAGGGAATCTTGTTTTACTTCATTCTCTATCCTAGAATCAGGTTAGGTGCATGCAATTCTCCCTAGGCTCATCTAGATCCTATACATAACTGAAAACGTGCATATTAAAACAAGTTTAAGATCTTGAACATTAGAATAGAGAATTTACTTAGATCTGGATGTACCTAGATCTAATCCTTGCAATGAAGAACAAGTTCAATTTTTTTAGAGATCTCATAAACACGTGATCTTCCACCCCATGACTAACATCAAAGCTTAGCACTCAAACGATGGAAGTTTGGAGGGGTGGAGGTTAAGACTTTTGCTCTGGAATGTAAAGAATAATGGAAGACGCCCAAAATCTTATCCTTAATGGGGTATTTATAAGGTTCCTATTAGGCTCAAGTGACTTGAAGCCACATTAGATTTTGACCACTTAATCTAACCCAAAATGGGTCTTAATTAATTAATTAACCCAACAAGGTTGTCTAATTAATCAATTAGTCCAATCTAGAGATATCATTTACTAACCCCTATGCAACCTTGCAAAATTAACAAAGCACTCTTATGCACATAAGTGAACCAATAGTTAATCCAAGACTCATATACCATGTCATTAAGGTATATAAGCTCAAACATAGACCATTGGGACCATTAGAACCCATAGGACAACACTAGCTCCCTCATAATCCAATTCTAAAGTTGACTCAACATCCCACTATAAAAAGTCAACTGAACTCCAACACCCTATGTAAATAACAAAGAGACACTAAGTGTTTAGGTTTATGAGCTACTATCCCTTGTATAGAGTCTCTCTATGAACTGGTGTCTGTAATATAACAAGATGAAAGCTATCAATCTTTTAAGATTACCTCTACCATCCTTGAGTTCAAAATCCTCCTATAGCATCATCAACTGACATATCATATCTCATAAAGAGCTTATGTCAAGTTCCACTTAAGGAACTACTAGGGTCAGAGTTTACCTGAACACACCTCCTTGGGATCACCTAAGGAACACACTATCTCAAACCCATGAGATATCATGGTGGACGCCTATTGCTACCAGCTTTCATCAACAATGACACCTTCCATAAGGAATATGTGATCACTTTAGGATCTTACCTATAGGTCAAATTCACTACTAACTTTGGCATAAGCTTAGTATTCTCCTAAGATTAAGAAACAATACAACAAAGCAATTGGTGAAGTCTTGGCTACTGATAGCCTTGTTTGGAATACTGAATTACTCTGTTTCTTGGCATAGATCTTATAAGGTACATGCTATCTATCCTAAGAGGACACACTATCTCAAACCCATGAAATATCATAGTGTCTATCTTAAGAATTATTTTTTCACTTGTCTTAATTAATAGTGACATCATCTGTAGGAAATATATGATCGCCTTAGGGTCTTCAATACTAGCTTAGTATTCACTCAAGGTTGAGAGACGATGCAACATTGTAGTATGGTGAATCATGACTACCTGATAGTTGATATCATGATCCACCATAGGTAATGTCCAAGGTGTATCCATACACACTAGCGAACTCGCCATGGGAAAACCAGCTCGATGACTAAGATAAGTCATCCCTCCAATTAGGAGATCTCTAATAGATTGCCTAAATCCATGAACCTACTATGAACAAGTTATCATCTTGCATAGAACTCATGACTTGGATCTTATTAGCAAATCCAAATGCACCAAGGTCATGTATAATGCAAGCGATATATATCGGCATGAATGCTCAAATAACAACTAATGCAAACAAGGATAGAAATAAGAACTAGAAATAATAACAAATAATTCTATTAATGAAACTTTATTCTATTACATCATGTCATACTTTTAATGGCTCTATCTCAACATTTAGTGCCTTAAAGTAAATAGGATTAAGAGTCATTGTCCTTGAACTTGGTAGATGGGTCATACAATAAGAGCTCCAACTTGGTAGATGGGACATACAAAAAGCTTAATAGCTCCAAAGTTTGGGTAACACGTGTATAATGAATAAAATTCAATGAATAATCTCTATATGTCAAATGTAGTTGCAGATTTTAATTAACTTCAAAGAATATAATGAGTTCGATAAGTCCTTGACTCAAATTTGATCATTTGAAAAGGGCAAATTATTTATAAGTTTTAGTATTTATGAATATAAAATTAATTGGTACGCCTTGATTCTCTTAGCCCATTATTAGATGAACTAGTATTCAAAACTATGGTCAAATATGTATTCTTAATTTATGGTTTGATTTTTCTTATATACTCAACTACATGTCTTGTAATATGCTTGATCAAAGTTATGATTAACTTTATTATTTGTTTCCTTATGCAAAATAAATATCCCTACATGATTCTCATTGATGCTCTATGGCATGTGCTTTCTTGTTTCTAGATGTTTCATTCAAAGGGAGTAATTTTTTTATTTTGTCATGCATTTTTATCTTATTATTTTTTATTTCATGTCAAAAAGACAGAGTAAGTTTATGTGTGTCTTATACACTACATTGCATTCTTGCATCCTACTATATTTTTATTCTTTGTATTCATGCATCTTATTATATATATTTGTTTATCATTTATCTTGCTTTGATCTACAAAGGCATGTGTTGAAGTGATAATGCTTATAACCAAGTGATGTAGTTGTAAGTTGAAAATATTAGTGAGATGACATTGCAATCACTGTCATATATTTTGTTGCCATTATAAATAAGACTTTATGATTGACTTTGTCCAAATTTGCAAATAGGGAGAATTTAGATGAATTATACCTGTATTGGAAATTCTTTTCAATTTTTCTTAACTTTTGTTTGTGATATTGATGACTTAATCCATACAATTAATCAATTACATCGATCAATACATGAATTTCATATATAGAAGATAATAACAGTTTTTGAGATAAAGTGTTATACAATACAAAAGTAAACAATTTTATAAAGATTATAAAATGTCATTTGCTTGCATGTGCAAGGAACTTGATCTAAATAAGAATTTCCAAAATTACTGTTTTTGACTTCTCACTTGTTCACATGTGCAAGGACTTGCACACACATGTAAGAAAGTCTGCAAAGTTATTTTCGATTAACCATTTGGATTTTAAGTCAATGTGGGTATGTTTGTACATCAAAAGGAGTTATGAATATTATTATAAAGCTCTAACCAGCTATAAAATTGGTTTCATCGTCTCATATGTAATTAACATTTTGGAAAACCCATTAAGACTATCTCTAAGAGTTAAAAATTACTATCTAGATCTTGTGTGGACTTGAAACAATTTTATCAAAGATTTAGATCTTTTGTTGGTCTTTGATAGTGATTTATTTGTTTCAATTTTCCATTTTCAAATCTTGAGTTTGTTCAAAGAATAAATTTGGAGTGATTCTAGAGAATTGATGTGAACTAAGCTTGACATGATTTTGAATGTTCAAGAATAAAGGATTGATTACAAAGGTGTTACATAGGAAAAGCATATACTTAGAGGTTGATCTACTTGATCTGTTTTGATCAACAAGCCTTTTCAATTCAATCTCCTTAATTGTTAGAGTTTTAAGTTATAAGATCATGGTTTTTTTTACTTCACAAAAGGTTTTCCATGCGAGTCTTTATGAAAATTGAGGATGCAACTAAGTTTTGAATTTTGATTTCTAATATCACAAGCTAATCAATTAATTTCAATATATGTCATTGTCATGCATGTTGGCACATGAACAATAAGGATATATATCAACAATCATAACTAACAAATTGTAACCAATGGTCATCTCCCGTCATGCAACATAATATTGGCCAAACCTAATTTAGTGAAGAAAATAATATATGAATATAGAGTCTTTTAAATATAAATCAATATTACTTTTAATGTAAGGGATAAGTAAGTTGACTATGGAGAATTATCTTGGATTGTCCAAAAAAATGAAAAAATAAAGAAAGGAAAAGAAAATATTTATCCATTTTATAGTAATTTAGTAAGAAACAAGATATAGAAAAAAATTCTAACTATTATATTTGGATAGAACTCTTAAAAGCATGACATGATGTAATAATAAATGATTTTAGTAATATTTTGTTATGATTTTGGTTTCATTTTGCTATCCTATTTATGCATTATATTTGTATTAAGCATTTGAGTCTGCATCATTGGCATTGTACATGACTTAGGTGTATTAGGAGTTAAACAGAAGATCCAAATCAAGGTGCCTTGCAAGCTGATGAGTTGTTCATGGCTAATGCATAGACTTAGGCAATCTATCTAAGATTTTAGTATACTACCTCCTAATTGAAGGGATGACTTGTCTTGGTCATCGAAATAGGGTTCCCATGATGAGTGTACTAGTGTGTATGGTTACACATTAAACAAGACCTATAATGAGTCATGACATTGACTATCTGGCAGTCATGACTTCACCAAGCTACTATGTTGCATAAGCTCTCAATCTTAAGAGAATATTGAGTTAATGGTGGGGTCATCAGTGGTTTTGACCTACAGCTAAGACTCAAAAGTAGTCATAAATTCCTTATAGATTAGGTTATTATTGATTAAGGTATGAAGTAATAAGTATTCTCAAGATAGGCACCATAATATCTCATAGGTTTGAAACCGTGTGTCCCCTTAAGTGATCCTAAGTACTTGTGATCATGAAATTTGTGGTTATAGTAATTCCTTTAGTGGAATTTAACACATGCTCTTTGTTAGCTAAGGTGTATCAATTGGTCACATAATAGGAGGATCTAAGACTTAAGGATTGTAGAAGTAATCTTACAAAGATGATAAATTATACCTCGTTAGATTATGGACACCAATTCATAGGAAACTTACATTCAATGGTTAGTAGGGCATGAATTTGAGCTTTCTCAATTTAATGTCATATGATACTGAAATTTGGATTTTGAGTTGCCACTTTATAATGGGATATTAAGTCAACTTCAAAATTCGATTCTGAGGGAGTCCGTATTTTCCTATGGATTCCTATGGTTCCTACTCAAGCTCACATTCCTTGGTGACATATTATTTTAAGGGATAGTTGGATTTTTTATTCATATGTATGCATAAGGGAATTTTGGTTCATATGCAAGGTTGAAAAAGAGTTTATGAATGATTTTTTAAAAATTGGGTTACTAAATTAATGAAAGTTTAATAAGGTTGATTAATTAATTAGGACCCAATGAACTAAATTAAGTAACCTAAACTCAAGATAGGCTCAAGTCACTTAAGCCCACAAGGAAGTCAATATAAACCCCCTAGGGGTTTAAATTTAGAAACTTCAATCATTCCAATCTTTTAGAGAGAATGTCCTAACCTCCATTCCCACATAAAGAAGTTCACATTTCTCTAATGCTAAGGTATAGGAGAGAGCCATCAAATGAAAGATCACAAGATACTTGAGATTCGCATCATCCGCTTCATCTACTAGAATTGATTTGAGAAAATTCATATCAAAGGTAATGTTTTCTTGGCCCTAGATCTAAGGTTTTTATCATATATGCTTCTATTATGCTTAAATCTAGTATACCTAGAAAGATAGACATGCACCATTGTGATCCAAGGCTTTGAACGAATTTTTTTTTTTAATATTCCAACATATTGATGTTAATGTGCTTATACAACTAGATTATGTTGACAATTTTGCTCTAGATATGCATTGATCTAAAGTTTCTACTTTTAAGAACTTTTCAAACTCAAAGTAATTTGAAAACATATGAAGAAAAAGGCATTGCAAGGCAAGTATGTGTTTTAGATTTAAATTATATAATGGCAATATAAAATATCAATTGAAGTTGATTAACAATCTAAGAAGATTTAAAGGAGGCTTGAATGGTCAAAGGAGTACTTGAGACATCTAATAGCATGAAAAACAAGGAAAAAGACTTTGACATGCACTCATGTGCCCAAAAGGTAGTTCAAGTTCCTTTGGACACTTGAGCATTCCTAAAGGGTGATACAACACTTATCATCGATGTTTTCAAGGAAAAATATTTATAAAAATTAAAAAAGAATCATGTTTTAATTGCTTATAAGTTTCCTATTATGCTATGATTTGTAAATCTAGGGATTGCCTATAAATAACTTAGATTTATGATTTTTTATTGATGCATCTATAGTAAAAGACTACCCTTACTTCGCATACACAAAACTTTCACAACCTTCCAAGATCATTTTCAAAATTCCTTTCGATAAAAGACAAGGAGCTCATTAATCCACATCTCTCAAAGATGAGGTGAACCACCGAAAAATACAAAATGTGACATCAATTATGGAAAGAAAAGTGTAGGTGTTAACTAATATAAGATAGCATCTAGGTCAAGTAACTCTGAGAAACACTTAAAAAGGTTTCATTAGTAGTTTCCATATATGTCATGCATTCTTTCTTTCTATGGATTGTTCATTATTTATAGTTCTTTTTTATTGATATTCTATGAATATTTTTTAAATAAAAATCAATAGAAAAAACAAATTAAATTTGGGCTCATGAACTTTAGAATACCCATCCCCCCTTGCCCCTTGCCTATCAGTTGATTCGAAGGCAAAATGATCCATTTAAAAGATCAAAAGCAACCACTTTCCATTATTCTCACATAACAAAGAGTTGGTGATATTAGTTGGAAGGAGGCCGTGGGGATTCAGTGTAAAGTCTTTCAGGGGGGGTTGCAAGTTAAAAAGTGGCCCTAACTTTAGTAGTCAATGAAAGTGCAAGTTAGTGTGCTTTTTTGTGGGCCATGGCTTCTGCAGACAGCTGCACGGGGCCTCTGGAGAACATACCGTCTGGAAATAGATTGCGAATTGAAGATTCGAGTTTCCAAGCAATTTCATTTCTGGAACTCAAGATGAACGAGAATATGCTTTTGTCTCAGAGGGTGTAGGAGCCATTCTTTCCTCCCTATTTGCGCGGATAAAAAGAACTTTTTTAAACTCAAAATACGTGGCTTGAATAGAGTCCATTGGTGAATAGAAGGATTAAACACAAAGGAAGGCATGAAAGCAAATCAAATCAAATCAAAGTAAAAGCGTTGGCTTCAGGTGCTTTGAGAGCCTTCCTTTTCAAGTTTTTATTTTCCCATCCTTTCCTTTCCATCACTCTTTCCCCTCCAAATCTACCCACCCTACATCGCTACAAGAATAAGGCAATGGTCCGAACCCCACATCACACTACCATATATCCAGTGGCAGCTTTCTTGATTTTGATTGATAGGGAGAGATGAACACTACAGCCTAGGGCATATATTGTTTACAGTCTTAGACATTAAGAATGTGTGCAATTTTCTTGAATATGTTCTCTGCCAACAATCAATTTGCATCCTTTCTATCCCTTTTGGACCGATGCCCCTGGAAAACGACTACTGCCTTTCATTTTTGTTTGCTCAAACTTTGGTTCACCCATCAATAATAATGTTATCATTTTCAGCATGCAGGGATTTTGTTAGCCGCTTTCGTTGTAAATGCAAATGGTTGTCAGTTTTCTATTCTCAAAACATATATAAGAAAACGTACGTGACAACCAAAAACCAAAATATAGTTTTTTATTCTTAAAAATTAAAAATAAGAAATTTTCAGTTGTCAATTATTTTCACCAATTTTCTAAGGGTTTTTTTAACAAAATAATTATATAAATATGAGAAATAATTAAAAATAGAAGACTATATATAAAAAATATTTTTAAAACATAGAAAATAGGTTAAAAACTTTTTAAATTCCTAAAGAGACTTTTGTTCTACAAAACATCAAATAATATTTTCAAATATTATTTTCAAAAATTACAAAACAAAAGTCCATTTGGAAATTTAAAATAATTTTAACCTATTTTTAATATTTTTAAATATATTTCAAAAATAATTTTTATATCTAATATTCTATTTTTAATCATTCTATATATTTGTATGATTATTATTTAAAAAAAAAAACTCAAAATACAAGTAAAAACAATTGAAAATAATTAAAAGATGTTATTTAAAAATACTATTTTTTATTTTAAATATTAGAAAATTTCTTTTTCCTTTTTTTCCTTGTTTTTTTTTTTTTTTCTGTTATTCTAAAAGGTAATTACGAAATAAGGCCTCATAGGGCCATGACAACACCAAACCAGACCAGCTATGCAACATGGGATAGCCCTTCTTAATGTAACTGTTTTAAGCGCTTAACCAACTTGTTGAGGCAGGAGTAGCACTTCCTAGATTTTTTTACAACATAATGCCCACTTTAAATTTGCCACGACGATGTCCTCGCTTCTCTTTTGCCACCCTCCGCGACTGAGTTTTGATGACCATTGACCATTACTTACCAGCTAATTCATAATAAGATACAAGTACCGGTGAAGCATTAGCCAAATCTGAAAAAAGAAAAGGCATGATAATAATAATAATAATAAATAAATAAATAAAACAAAGGTTAAAAAAAAAAAGAGAGAGAGGTGGTGCTCCAAAGACGAAATATGGCTAACACCTCAAACTCTTTCATTTGATATCCCATGCCATCTATACATTTGCGAACAAGAGAACCCCCCTACAACAACGAGATTGCACCTATAACCCCTCCCCAACCTATAACATTACCCATTAAAGGGAAATCCGGACAAAGAAAAAGGGAAAATCTAAGCAATCAAATGCATACAATTAACAACTTAGTTTAGGCTAACTTTTTCCTGAGGCACTCTGATTAAAACATTCAGATATCTATATTGAAAAGCAATATGCATTTGGAAGTTCTTGAGAAGCTTTTCACCACCTAAACAAATCCCCCCTTCAAAAAAGTGAGGTTAGTCATAATTGAGTTTGTGGGAGATAAAAAGGTCAGTCGGAGTTAGAACCACCCGAGAGGTCAGACTGGAATCCATGTTAGTCATGGCAAGCAAAAACACGGCTCGCTCGCAACACATCCAGACCAAGAATCTATGCAGCATATGGTTCACTGGAAACTACTTGCCCTCCCAGTTGCAGGTATGGAAGCAGATTGGTGAAAAGAGTGATGGACCATCATATTGTCATTATCAATGCCATGTGCCGACAATGTACTGCCTTTCACGGTTTGCTCCAGAAGGTGAACGAGTGAGATAAATATTTCCATTCTTGTCACATCTCTGTTTGCCTGCATATGGATCTGAAAATTAATGACTAGCACAATAATGGAAAGCTTACAAGTGTACATAAGAAAATAGATGGAAAACTTAGAAAGTGTGCCATGAGAAAATAAATTAAAAGGTCTTGAAGAATGCAAAGGTGCAAATTAGCCAGGTTGGATACACCCATCAATTACCAGGTTAATAAACTAGGTAATCTGATTTTAAAGTTCTCAAGGTTAAGAATGCACACACCCCCACCCACATAGAATTGATGGGAACTTAATATATCCTTCTCCCAACCATTTGAATACTTTCACAGAATCCCTTTTTCCACCATCTGAAACAAGCACTCCTAGAAAGCAAAGGGAAGGAAGACGTATATTTAACCAACTCATTATTGGTACTTCCATAAGAACATGATACGCCTAAAAGCAAGAGATTACATTGCTTAGTTAGGCTCATTGACCTTGCACTATAGCATGGGATATCCAAAGTGACTGTTCATGATCAAAACAAGGCAGTGATTTATGTTAGGGACAAACCATTCAACCATATTCGCATCAATAACATATGTCAAATAATACTTCAAGTACCAGCTGTTGCAAGTTAGTAAGTGCTATCATCACAAAATATTGTTAGCCTGAATTTAAATTTGCATCTTTATAGTGCAACAACTCAAAATTTTGAGAAACACCATCAGATCCTACTTCACTAAAGAAATTGCCTTAAAGGAAATTTGGGGAAAATTTTAAGACATTTGTTATAGTACAGGTTTTCTCTACTTCAGCCTTGTATGTTAGAGTGAAACCATGCAGTAGAAATTAAAGAATGAAAACTTCTTTTAACCTGGTTAAACTAGACTCTGTCAAAGTTCAAACTGGTCCATAAAGAAGCTCAGAATTATGGACCAAAGACCTATTTAACCAACTGTGTGACGCTGTGTGGCAGAACTAACCGAAATGGAAGCATGGAAACAAACGAGAACATCTGATATGACACAATATGGCAGTTGGCAATACTGAGGTCATGGTCTTCCATCATAGTATGGGTGACTCTCCCATACTTTACTATCCTTGATCCATTATGACCTTTTCATCACCCTTTAGAATTTTGGCCAGAGAAACTGTAAAAATTAACAGTGTTACCTGCACAGCAGGGTCCATTTTCTTTTAGCTACCATATGGAAACAAATGATCTGAAGGAACAAAACCAACTGGAACCCCTATTTTTCTCCCAAATCAACTGTATCTACTTAATCTATAGCCAAGCATTGGAATAGCTAAAGCCTATATGAAGATATTACACCAGGATCTCAATGTGATCCTCTCCATATTGTAGGCCATAAAACACATGGTTTAACCAAGCAAATCATAAGTTAATGAGGATCCTCCATTATCAAGGATTCTGCATAACTGTACCTATATCATATGCCTAGCCCTCTGGCTAGACAACCTACTCATTCCTAGGGAGGAGGGTACCAATCAGGGGAATGTGAAGCTGATGGCAGAGAAGTGGCCATTTGCATAGACTATGGGAAGCTTAAGTGCTCATTTTAAGGTCCACCTAGATCCTCTCAAAAACCCACAGGAATTGGAAGCTTGTGTAGCTATGTTTTAGTCGTCCTTGCACACAAGTTTTATAAAGAAAAAAAAGAAAAAAAAGAAAAAAAGAAAAAAGAAAGGGGGAAAATAAAAGAAAGAAACAGCAAAGAAAAAAAGAATCCAGCTGAAATAAGAATGTACGACAGTTGCTTCAAGAGCATTGTGGTCAAACTGTCATTCTTAACAACTCGTAAATACTGTATGAAATTCTTTTTCCATTTCACCAAACAACAGAGAAGTAAACCCAAACCCAAATCCACACTAGACTGATTGAAATCCATCACCCTCCTCCCAACCAATGTCATTAAGTGATTCAAAGGGGTTCTTAACTCCCAACCTCTTCATAGACAAGATCATTGATCTTTGCTAACATGCAATTCATTGAAATTCTTCTCCAAAACTGAACATGCAATCATTGATTAAAACATTTATACAATTTAGACAAAAAGAAATTATTAAATTTGATGTAATTTAGACCGCATACCTTATTCCCTGGATCGTACAACCAGAAGGTAAAAAATGAAAAGGAAATATACTACGATGCAAAAACTATGAAGTACAAGAAAACTGGGTAAGCACATGAATTATGAATACTTCCTTCAAAGGCCGATTTTTTTCTTAGGAATATCAACCAATAACTTAAAGAGGATCATCTCAATTCTTTAGGCTAGATCTAGATCTTAGAAAATTTGAGAGAAATAATGAGGGAAGGGAAATGGAAAGGAACTGAAAACCAAAAAACAAGGCTTGAACTCAATAAATATCTGCTTTTGTAAATAGAAAGAGGGATTTGATCAAGTATAAATTTTGAAATATTTTTCATTATATTTCCTTTTCCTTTTTTCCATCACATCCAAACAAGACAAATTAAGACTCCTTCAATTTTTTTCTGTTTGATTCACCGCTTCCAAGATTGAAACAGACTCTCAAAGAAATTTATCTTTTCCATACACAAGTTTATTTTCTGTTTCTTAACCATTGTTTTTGGGAGTGAATTTTTTCCTTTTTTTCTTCACTCCTTTTCAATGATATTTTCCTATTCATCAAACAGGAAGTAGTGCTAGACTGAAACACCTGAACATATCATTCTTCCTAAAACACTTCATGATCAAAACACCACAACAACGTCAATCTCTAAAATGACCATGTAGCCTATTAACTTTGCTTGCAGTATCCTTGTAATTATGGATAACAGATGAGCGGTGCTATTTTTGCCCACAGATTACTAAGTTCACTCATCTATTTAAAACATTTTAATAATCACAAAATACTCAAAAATGAAATTACACAAAAGCCCACCACTCATTGCCTCCCTCTGAGAAACCACATTCACTGCTCTACTCTCCAAAACCCCAAACAATGATACAAAAATCCAAGAACAGTCTCCGACATCAGAAAACCACAACAACATCATTTGTACACTAAAATTTCAACTAGATAAAAATAAAGGGAAATGAAGAGAGCACAGTACCACCAATCCTTGAGTTTTTGAGTGATTTCGAGATATTGTGAAAGATTTTGCGTGGTGAGGGTTAAGGTGCAGATTAGAAGCAAGAGGAAGATAAAGATGTTAGGGAAGAAGGTAGGGTGAGAAAGGTGATAGGGCAAGTTAGAAATAGGGTGGGTTGAAGGTGGGTGTGACTAGAAATGTTATGGATGTAGATAGCAGCATCTCCTAAGATGCCATTAATTAAGTAGTTCCTAATTAAGGTGATGTCTGAATTGGTTTTTTTTTTAGCTACAGGCAATTAATCTCAATTTGAGCTTTTATTTTGGTTCAGTTTGGATAGTTAAAACTGATTATGACTTTAAAAAGAGCTTAAATAGTTTAACATAACTGATTACGACTTTCACTGCAAAAGTGAGGACAAGTTTACTTCTTGCAAGACACTTGTTTAACACAAAGGCTGTCCCTCTAAGGACAGGCCTTCTGCTTCAGCTGCTAGCTAAAAATAGAACCAAAAAACTATCCCAGATAATGCCTATATGCAATAATCCAAATAAACTATCAGCATGAACTTTATTCCTATTAGAAGCAATTAACAAGATAAAAAATAGCCACTTGGCAAGAGCAAGAATACTCTGGGTAGTTTACCTCTACAGTAAAGCGTGCCCAGATCTTGTCATTCCGAGTTTCCATCACCCCTTTCAGGATGGTCAATCCCATCCCTCTAATTATATCAGCTATTTCTAGAAAGAAACCCCGTTCTTCACAAAGCATCTGTCACCCACGAAATAAAACATTAAAAGTTGAAAATATAAAAAGAAAGAACAAAATAGAGATGCAAATGCTAATTAGAAACAGAAACCCAACTTTCTGAGGTTAAAATCAATCTGTCACTACCTCCACAAGCATTTGACGAGGTGGATTCAGATCTTCAACTATTATAGGGCAGACCATAGACTGTGAGCCAACTTCAAATGCCCATGTTGCTCCTCCCTCAAAGTTGTCTTTCAAGTGCAGTCCACCTTCCTTATTAATAATCTGCAAATTCAAGTAAAACAAGCTATGCCATATAAGGAGATTTACTTTCTGTTAACTTCTCTTCATGTATCTTTGATCATATGGGGGTTTATTAATAGACTAAATCTTGCAAGAAGCTATTATGGATTCCTGGTATGGATATATATGTCTTGGTTAAATCACAAATTTTAGGATATGAGAACTCGACTAGAAAATTGTCTTGAATGGTACTTGAACATGACAAAATAAAGAAGAAAAACAATTAAAAATCAATTAAAATCAAATAATAATAATAATAATAATAACATATCCTTGATTTTAAATAATAATAAAATAAAAAAAACTATCTTTGTCTTCTTTTTTATCCCTATTTTTGAAAAATAACAAAAATCAAAATAGTCAATATTTGAAGCAAAAAAGAAGTATTTGACAAGGATCCCATACCCATACCCTTGTCTTGTCGTTTCAACATGGGTATGTTGAGTGAAGTTGAAGAGTCCAGGTATCATAGGCAAGAAGTATATTTAGCTCAGATATCATACTATTCAAGCTTCTGTTTATCAAACATCATCTGTGTAAATTTCAATATGTGGTCATTTCCTCCAAACCCAGTACATTATCTTTCTGGTCGGAAAGTTCATGCCCCAGAATTTCCTTATTTTCAAACATTATTTTTGCAGATTTCAATATGCAGTTATTTCCCCTAGACCTTGTAATCATATTCCAGTTCAGAAAGTTTATGACACATATTTTCTTCTCTATTTTCATACTGACCGTGTCCCAAATCCAATCTCCAACACCCAAGCACAGACCTTTTCTCTGGGTTGCCAGGAACCAGTTGCTCCAAGTGGATTCCAGCAAGAGATTGATGGATATAGAGACAAAGTAAGGAAACTAGACATTGTTCTCACCTTAGACTCTCCAGTTTGCTTTAGCTTGTCTGCATGCTTCATGACACTTTGCAAGAAAAGCATATGCTTGATGGTGCGTTCAAGCAGTGCATCAATGCTACACTGTTAAGCCACATCAGTAGATTAGAGGACATAATCAGTATCTCAATATAGTAAAATGTCCTCAAAAAAGTGAGGAAGAAAGGAAGAAAGATGAGTTACCTTTGCCCCATTTGGTACAATTTCGCGTAACTCTTTCACACGATCTTGGATCATTTGGCGATCTTTTGGCCTAGGTCGGGGATTCTCGCCAGGTTTAAGCCTTTTTCGATTGGATTTGCCAATCTCATCAGGCCTTTTAGAATAAGCAGTTGAAACACTACTTTCACGCTTCAAACTATGACCCTGTTCAACCCATGAACTAATTTGTGATCCATAAATGGAACTACCTTGAGAACAATTTCCTCTTTCATCCTTGCTACACCCAGATCTAAAGGAACTAGAACCCATTGTCCCAGATTTCTCTGGAGGAAGACCAAATAAGTTCCTCTGCATCTGATCAGACATATTACCTCGCCCATAGGTGGGAGAAGTGCTAGGAACAGAGGAGCTACTAATCTTTGTCAATGTTGTTCGACAAGACACATTATCATCTGAGCTCTGCTTGGTGGCTGAATGAATCCTCGAGACAACGGCTTCTAGAAGGTGGTCAGCATCACTCCCAACAAAAACACCACTGTCTGATATGCCTTCACTAATAGGATAAAAGTCAGAACCTGTGTCCTGAAAGGTCATCGATGTTGAAGAATCCTTACACAGATTTTGTGAGCTCGTACCTGGCCCATCAATGACAGAATCATTCCCATAACCATTAAACAACTTGCTCTTAAAATCCACACCCAGGATATCAAACAAGTCATCCCCAGATGCAGGTCGAACACACGTATCCTCATGTATAGCCTTTTTGGATCTTGGAGTCTGACTTCCATTCTCAGGCTTTGGGAACTCATGAAGAAAATCAGGGACGTGCTCGCTCAAAATCATCTGTGCATCTGCATGAGTTAATGGGATACCAAGCGCTTGGAATAAATCATTTTCTATTTTTTGTCTCCTAGGAACCAACTCCTTTTCAGTACATTTCTCATTTGTCAAATGATGTCTATGATCAGAGTCTCCTGAGAGCATATGACTAATATTTAAATGATCTACTTGATCGGATAAAGGAATCACCTCTGATTTCAATGAATCAGCATTTTGAAGCCCAATCCCAGTCAATTGAGTGCAAGAGAGACTTATGTCAGCTGACTTATTTGTGTTTAAGACGGAAGGTGGAATTGAAATGGATCTTAGATAATTACCCATACCATTACGTACACCTTCTCCAAGAAAAGGGGCAATATCTGAACTTTTGTGAGAATCAGAGTCTAGGCCTCCATTTGTTCTGAGTTGAGATGAGAGAAAGCAACTTGGTCCACTTAAATTATTGTTAATATGACCCCGTGCGCCAGCATCTGACAATACCTGATTTTCCATTAATCTTGGGTTGCTAGAACTTGAGCCTGATGGACCAACACTAGGTTGATGATTGAATCCAAATCGTGCATTGTATGAAACACCATGCCGATTCAGCCATACATCTGGATTTGATGTGATCACTTCAGCTTTTGCAACCTCGCTTTCTAGTTGACTTCGGAAAGAAAGCTTAGGTTTCATTACTGAAGGAAGCTTTTGCTGGCACTGGTCAGCGTGGGATTTAACCAAAGTTTGGATCAGGTTAGGGCTATGAAATGTCAAAGCATTAATCGGCTGGTTATCTTGAATCTGTCTCATTATCGAATGAGAAGGTTGACCAACAAGCCTTGACGCCTGTGATGAATTGCTTTGTTGATTACAGCCATCAGCAATAAAAGGACTTGAGTTTGTCACTTCATAATTTCGAGATGGATCCCCATAGATGGAGGCTGCAACAGAGATGGGTTCCCCAATGTTCTGGCTAGTTTCTTTTATTGCATGGCTCTCAGATAAAAGAGCACCAGGGACACATCCTAGTTGAAGAATCAAACTCTTCACATCATTCACAAATCCAGCATTCTCCATAATCTGAAGAAATGGAAGAGAATTTTTAGAATTAGCATAAGTTGCAGCACTAGTAATCCAACAAAAAGGTTTAAAAGTTATAGCCCAGATAGGCATAGACATCTTATATCACTGCCAGCATCATTTTCAGTGGCAGATGCATGTACAAAATCCAATTTAATGTGGAATTCCATACTTAATTGGGTCAATATCTTTAACCCAGAATGGATCAGCCTATCTAATTCTGTATTTGCCCCCAGCCCAAAAACCATGAACCAACAGAATATCCTAGCTCAAGGTATAGTACAAACTCTTGGGCAGGAAGAAAAACATCTGCTTCATCTTTTGCCTAAATATATAGTCATAAATTTGGGATCCAGTCAAAATTTATTGGCCCACAGTCAATTCAAGAGATTGCACATTAGTTGGACACTCTAAATGGTTCAGTGGGGCAGCCTCCAATAGGCTGGGGCAGGTACGGCAATCCAAAATAAGAAAGAGGAAAAAAATAAACATGAGTCAATTTCTTTGAAAACCAGCTATGATACTGTAATCAGAAATAAGTAACTCATCAACAATAACTGAATAGGAGTGCCCTACAATAAGCCAGGTATGAGCAATCAGAGTTATTTTGAGAGATCAAGAAAATGAAAAAGAGGACTTACAGCCAAGGATGAACCAAATTGAATGACACCATGAGGAAGGACAGGAATGACTGCAACTGTCTGCAAACCACATCGAAGTAATGTAATGGAACAGAAAAATAAAGATCATATAAAAAGTCAAACATTTTGACAAATAAGCGACCAAACCTGCATGCCAGCTGAAAATTGGTGATGAACCTCATTCAGAACCTAAAAGTGCCAAAAGAATAATAAGTTTAGTTGTCACATGGATTCAGATCATAAATACCAGCCCCTTAATATTGGCATCTAGTCCTTTAGAAAGGAAAAATAAATATAAAATGTCACAAATATTTTATCATTTATTCTCATATATAGAATCAACAGAAACATGAACTTTTCATCAGCTAGCCAATGACCCAACATGGACAAGAAGGAGCATGAAAAAAATATATGATATTTTAAGCAACACAGAACTCCATGTATACTAGTCATCACCTCTGGTGGATGGGCATCCCTAGTGTAGTTTTCTGAAAGAATCCACTGATGTTTTCCTGTGAATGCAGCCCGCCCCACTATCCTGAAACACAAAAAAATAAAATAAAATAAAATAAATAAACTCATACTTGAAGGAAATTAAATTATAATGATGTTGGAGTAAATTTAGAAAGGAAGGAAAATGAAAAAAAAATTATATATATATACATATATGTATTCATACCCTTCTCCTACTATATTGACCTGGTTATTCATCATCATTTTGTTGACCAGAAAATAGATCGACTCCACAGCTTGACCATCAAGCTGAGAAATACGAGTTTCAGGAGACACCCAGCAACCTTCCCAGTCTTCAAAAGGCACTTCCGAGTTCTCCATTCCAGAACCATGCGGAAGACCAGAACTTGGTATGAATTCACAATGACATTCTTCCCAAATTAACAGCCTGCCAAGTCAGGATCCATTCCTTAAATTAACATGGAAACCAACACAAACCCTCAAACAGATACGAGGACATTTCAAGGCCTACAGGTACCACTATAAGCAAGATATGTTTACTATTCACAATCTTTCAGAAAACTTTACATCAAAATATCAGTGGAGACCTCATCTCTTGGCCTTCAAATACCAAGGTCGCAGGGGAAGGCCTATATATAATTGGACTACAAGACTGATGTTAAATCAGGGATCACCTTAGCATATAAATATGAAATATCACCATTCATTATCTTCCATATGGCTTCTGAGAAAACAGAAGAAAGAAAAAGAAAAGAAAGATTACATGAAACCGGATCTCATGTTTTAAGTTGTTTTCATCCCCGGGGAAAGAAATACCCAATCCAACTTAGCCAAATGGCTGTACTTTTTCTCGGCAACCAAACAAGGATTTTTCAGAAAGCAACTGGCCAGTAGATTACCCTCTTATTGACTTATCAAACAAAGTGAAAAACAATATTTTTCTGATTTGCAAAAGAAAAAACAAATAGAATCAAACGAGTTGAGAAAAACCCAATCAATACATTATGCACAAAAAAATCAGCCTGTAGAATGGTTTATCAAACTAATACAAATCTACTTTTTCGCTCAGATTCTTAAAGACAAAACAGAAAATACCAGATATACCATTCCAAAAATAGGAAAAAGAGACATCGGTGTACAAACCAAAAACAAGATACCAATGAACAAAACAAAGCACCACCACCTCAAGTCGTATCTGAGATTCGAATCAATCTCAAAAAACCCTAATTCCCAAGGCCAAAAATAAATAAATAAATAAATAAATAAGCTCCGAAAAGAACCTCTGCTATATCGGAGGGAAAGAAACTAAAATTCGAGTCCTGCATTTTGCTTCAGTTTATAAAAGGACCACATGACTCAGAATTGCATTTTTTGTCGTTTTACTCCATTTATTTAGCAACCAAACATCAAACTAGATGTAAAAGAACTTACTTAGGATTTTGGCAACCAATCTTCCAGAAAACAGCATAAGACCACTGATTGACGCCGCAGAGAGACTTGAGAGCTTCTTTCAAGAGAAACCCCATAGCTTTGGTGACCAACACTCAAATCACTATTTAACAAACGAAAGAACGCGAAGTCAAGGAGACAGAGACAGATACAGATACAGATATATAGAGAGAACAAAAAGAGAAAGGGATTAACAGGGACAGCTCAGCGCCGGAGACAATACATCGTCCGGCGACTCGATTTTCCAGTTCTAACTTCCTCGGCAGGATCCTCTACCCGCTTGCTTGGTTCTTAAACCGCCACACTTCTCCCTCTCTGGATCCAAGTTCCCGGTGATCATTCTCCGGCAACCCATTCTAAGGCGAAAACACCGAAGAGGCGAAGAAAACAAAGAAAAGGTGAAAAAGACTAGAGAGAGAAAAACGCTAGACTATGCCACAAGCTCCAAGCTCGTAGTTAGCCATGATCTTCTCCATTTCTTTAGCTCTCCAGGGAAAAATGGATCAAAATTACGAGGTAATAGACTTAAAACACAAATAATAAATAAAGGACGAAAGAAGAGAAAGAGAGATTGTTGTCTGCACTCTGAAGTGGGTGTTGAAGCAGATGAAGGAGAGGACGAGCGTCGCAGTCTCAGGGTGGGGGGCGGAGGAGAGATTGGAGAAGGGCAGGTCCTCTTTCACTCTTTCACCAGAGTGTGCTAAAATGCGCCACATTAAACACGGGTGGGGGTACTTCTTAAACAGCCACGAAATGATCCCTAATTTACAAGAGTACCACTGGGAGTGCTTTGATTATTGTATTGTTGGAACTTTGCAGATTGGAGAGTACTCAGACCGGCGTCTGAACAGAAGAAAAGGTCGTAGTGCGGCTTACTGTCGTGAGATGACGTCATATTTCATTGCCCTTGCTTTTTCCTTCTATTTACTGAAATGGCAGCACCTGCAGCTTTGCCTTTCATGTCTCCTCTAATTTTTATTTTTTTATTTCCCATTTTTCTCAAATTTTTAAAAATCCAAATATTACTTTCTCAAAAAGTCATTCAAATTCTGAAAATTACTTTCCAACCCTAAACTTTCCAAATTGAATTAAGAAAACTGAACACATGATGAGATTATTGAAATTTCTGTTTTTGGAAGGGAATGGTTGATGAACTGAAACACTTTTGTAGACATTCCAAATGTGCTCAGACTAGATGGCACAATGCAAATGTTTTAAGACCCTATCACATGACACAAACCTGTTTTGTTACTCAGGTTCAATTCATCTTGACTTGGGTTAGGTTAATGTCACTTTTCAATAAGACTTTTCTTCCACATAGACATTAAATTATAAATTTTTTTATGATCAACTCTATCACATTATTACATTTTAAACAATAAATAAATAAATAATTCATATAATTCAAATTATAATATTAATGCACCTTATCCCACTGTTTTCCATATTCATAATACAAAATAATTATTTATTCTAATAAGTCGTATTTATTGATTCAAAACAAGTACACTTTAAATTATGTTGATGGATATCAATCCGTTAGTTTTAATTAAACAGTCAACAAAATCAAACACAACGTAGATAAATTTTTTTTTATGAATTTTTAAGCCTCGATCTTAGAAAATTATTTTAAAATGAAAAAATTAATTATTTAATTTGTATATAAAATATTTAAAACAAGTGATATAGATTTGAAGTATATATGAAACAAAAATAATTTATTTTATTTTTTTTAACTTAAAAAAAAAAAAAAAAAAAAAAAAAAAAAAAACTCTTCTCCATTTGTTTCCAAGCAGAACCGCAGCAACTATGTATGGATTAGAATAGAATATATTTTATTTACTTCAAATGGCACAACAAAGGGCTTAAATAATTATTTTCTTCCCATCAACGTCTCCCCAAAGGAATGTCAAAATCAAGCATTAGTCTAATACACATATGAGCTGAACGTATGGAAATTGATTGGATATAAATGGATCTACTTCAATCTTCACTTTAAATCTTTTAATATTTATGGGGATTTCAAATCTTAGACTATCTTTCGGACCAAATCCAAGATTGATTATGAATTAGAGATGGGGCGGGAAGATTGAAATAAAGGATTATAGGTTTTGTTCATTGAAGCTTTAAAAGTGAGAGAAGGTCAAGTACAAAAAGGATAAAGTCATTTTTGTAATAATGCATTAAAATCCACCAATACTAATGAAGCATCTCCAATTTAGATTTTATACGACACTGCGGATTCCAAATACATCATATCTTTTTGAGAGTGTACTAATGATTTATATATGGTCCAAACGGATCCTATCTTCGGCAACTTGCACACCACTGGCCACAGGGACATGTGTATCATACACCTTGTGACATAATTCTAGTGATTGTTAGGTATAAAATGACATCAATATATTTGAAAATGGTGCATACAAAAATTAATTAATTTTTTTTTTTTTTAGTTTCAAATTGAGTAAAAGAATATAACATGCTTTTTTAAAATGTATTTAAAAATAGTACTTCTTTGAAAATGGGACTCTTTAGAAAAAAAAAAGTGTTTTCTAATATTTAAGAATATCTAACATAAATATACTCATAGTTTTTTGTTTAACAAATGATTAGGTTTGAAAAAAAAAAAAAATCTTATTTCCACCGTCAAATGGATTCTTTGACTTTTTCTTTTAATTTTTTTTCTTGATGTATTTTAAAAATACCAGGAGATATTTGATAACATGTTTCAAAAATAATTCTAAAAAATAGTTTTTAAAAATTGTTTTATAAAATAAAAATCTATTTAAAAACCTAAAATGTTTTTAAAATAAGAAAATGGTTTTTAATCGTCATAAATGTTTTTTTTTTTCCAAAGAATAGAAAATTATCTTTACCAAACAATCCCACAACTTGTAATATTCTTCAACAAATTCAAACATCATCATCCTTGATGGAATAGTGAATATACGACACATGGGTTTCCCTTCATTTTAAATGTCTTTTAAAGGAAGAGAGAGGAAAGAGCATTAATTTCTGAGAAGACATAAAAAAATGAAGAATATCGGAAATAACAAATCCTCCATTGGTATATGGATATTGTTTAAAAAAGAGTCTGCTGCAGCTGTGTTCTATTCTTTTGTTGCTCATTGTGGACGTTTTTATATGGTCTAGATTGGCTGACAATGCCAGTCCTTGTCCTCACCTTTCCATTAAATTACCCATTCTTCTTCCCTTTTCATTTTTTTGGTGGTTGTGAACTTGTGATGCTTCTATTCTACATCCTATCTTTTTCAATAATTATAACTATTAATCACCACTTAAATATTAATCCTCCACATGGTCAGTAGATTACACCTAAGACGTAGGCTTTGATGACTCTTTGGATCTCGACCCTCCAAAGGACACAGCCCCACAAATCCCACGGTTAGGATGCTTCCTCCAAAAGTTGACGAAGACTAAGAGGGCAGTGTAAATTGTAATGTAAGCAGAGGAAATAAAGAAATGAGGGGGGAGGCATGAAAAGGAGGAGCACTAGTTGGAGACACATGAGGGTGTTGTTTCTTTTTGTGTTTGTTGCTTTATTTCAATTCACTGTAGACTGTGGTTATAGTAATTTTTGTGGGGAAATGGGTAAAAAGATTCCTATTCAAAAAAGGAACTGTGAATGTGGGTTTGGGTGAATTTTATATGTTTGTTCGGCTGCTGAATGAGTGAGGCTCTTCACCTAGCCACTAGCCTCTCATTCAGACCAATCAGGCCTTATGGTCTCATGTAATTTACAAACTTAATTTTATGGGTTTATGGGTTCATATAATTATTTTTTTCATCAGTTTTTGTGACAATATTCTTAGTATGTCATGCCTTGATTCTCCACTTTTTTTCAGTGGTCTGATAAAAAAATATTTGTGGAGCATTAGTCCTTTGTTTTTATCTCAGTAAATAAGGTTTGTTTTATAAAAATAAAAAAATATATATATATTTTTTGCTTTTTCTTTTTCCCTTTTTAATCTTTTGGTTGTTTGACCAAATAACATTTGAGAAAAATTTAGGGTTTATTTGATAATTGTGTTCGAAAACAATTTTTTGTTTTTTAAAACAAAGAAACTAGAAAACATGTTTAATAATAAATAAAAAAAAACTGTTTTTTGTTTTCTATTTTTAAGAAGATAAAATATAATGCTTTCAAAAAATATTTTTTAGTTGTTTTTTTTACTTGTTTTTTAATAATTGTTTTAAAAAATAATTATACAAATATGTATAATAATTAAAAATAAAATTCTAATTATAAAAGTTATTTTTAAAATATATTTAAAAATACTAAAAATAGGTTAAAAACATATTAAGTTTTCAGAAAGGCTTATATTCTATAGAACATTAAAAAACAGTTTTCAAAAACTACTTTTCAAAATTACTTTTAAAAACAGTTACCACACATACCATTAGACATTTAAAGCAAACAAAGGTTTTTTTAGCCTTTTTTTTTTCATTTATTGTAATACTTTTCTTCAAGTAAAATCATTTTAGTCTTAATTCTTATAATAATAAACTTTTTTATTCCCTACTTTTAATCCCCTTTATCATTTCCTTTCCATGCTATTTTTTATTCGATTAATTGCTTATTACTTGGAAATGTGAATTTTATGCAAATGTTTTATTATTATGATTGTAAATTAGTTAAATAAATACATTTGGAAGGCGGTTAATAAATCTATTATTTTCAATAAGATTGATTACCATCTATTCTAGTAAAAACCTTAGTCATAAAGATTTTTTTTATATCACATGAAATATTCCATTATTAATTTCACTCATATTATATTTAATATATTAATAAAAATAAATAAATTTGATTAAATAAGTACAAAATGGAATTAAAAATGATAGGAAATCTTAGCGTAATTGAATGATTTCTATATGTCAACTATATAAAATAGTACATACTTATATACATTTACTTTTTGTATATACCCATCATTTTGATATAGGGTTCAATTTTGATAATGATCGGATACTTGTGTCTTAAGTACCCTAGAGTATCAAATTCAGCAATAGGCCTTCATTTTGATACCACTTTAGGATGATATTTCCTTGTCAAAAATTTGATATTAGGTCATTCCATCGTCCATTTACTTCTATATGGAATTAATTTTTGTTATTCCACTTTGAGAATGAGGTGTTTGAGATTTTTTTTTTAATTTTTATTTATTAATTTTTGAATTCAAATTTGAGAGGAAATAAAGGAGAGGTTTAGTTTTAGTGGTAGAACACACATAAAATAAAGAATTGTTTTGGGGAGCATTGAAAGGACAAGAATAAGAAGCATTGTTTATTATTTTTCTTAACAAATCATTGTGTGTGGATGAAAACTTTAATATAAATAATGTTAAATTAAAAACATAAAGATAAAACAATACATACAAAAGAAATACGAATCCCTTCTTGTATCTACACCTTAAACCACAAACCTCTTGCTCTATTGGTAGTGTCATATTATTTTTTACGTCTATATCCATCTTAAATAGTTTTTCGTTCATCTCCATATTATAACTTTTTTTTTCTCATAATTTAAAATATTTATAGATATTTTTAATAACTTTCCTTATTCTATAAGAAAATTTAATATTACAGTAACATATCAATTTAGAAAATATTTTATTCAATATTTTTTACAAAAATGAATTTATACTAATTAGAAATTTGAGACACTTTTCAACGATCTCCATAAACCAAATTCCATTAAGTCAATGTTTCATTGATATAGGTTTTTTGTATCTTATCCCATGAGAGAATAATTGACTCCACCTTCAGCTTTTTTTTTTTTTTTTGTCATCATCTTGTGTACTTTATTTCCTTTGATTCTTATAGAAATCTTCTACTTGGGTTCTAATACCAATTCGTTACATTAGTAGAAGTTTTAATGTAAATCATATTAGTTCAATAACATATAAATAAAACAATCCATATAAAAAAACACAAAGCTTTAATGTGGTTTGACTAATCATATTTATATCAACGGATGAAAGATAATTATTCAACTATGTCATAAAGAATATTATAGAAGATAGAGCCAAATGTAATTATTGGGTTTTAAAAATATTTTATATTTTCTCACTCCTTGCATCCGTACCTTAAGACATGAGCCTCGGCTCCACTTGGTGTATCATATTTAGGAGACTTTCCAACAATTTGAATAATGGGCCACTAAAAACCCTCATTTATCTAGAAGGATTTTAGAGTAACACATCAATGATATAAAGTGTTGAAAGAACTTCGGAGCAATGCATATATTATAATAAGTGTCTAAATCCCAATTTTTATATTTGTGATTTTCATTGTTAAACAGGGTTAATCATTTTGCAAACCCACTGAGATGAGTCACGCGCAATTCTTATTGGGCTGAATGAATTTTTCATCTTTCTAGTTTGACTCATTGACTGGTTTGGTGATATATGTTCAATATTATTTTGTTGAATACTTGGGATGAAAACAATGCTATATTAGGTGATAAAAAAGAATGCAAAAGAACGCGACTAGTGTCGACTAGTGATTGGAAATTGGATCCTATTCAAATCCGAACTCAAGGATGAATAATACCCATTCATATTATTTATTCCTTTTGTCATTGATTTCCTTCAACATTTCATCAAAATCTTTTCATAAAGGTAAATTTAGACTTGATTTAATTCTTAAGTGGTGCTTGTTTTTTGGTTTTTTTTGTTAAAAATAATTTATTTTCAGAATTTAGGTAGTTTGTTTTTCTATTTTTTCATGATTTATTATAAATTTTTTATTAAATAGAAAAAACTAAAATATGTAACTTTTTTTAAATAGAAAAAATAATATATTGGTTTTTTTTTTTACTTTTTAATACTTAATAAAAATAAAATTTTATAAAAACAAATAACATAATATTTAACATTATTAAATATTAAGATTTTATTTAGAATTAAGTAAAATAACAAACACCACTTTAGAGTCAGATTCAATTAGAATATGCCAATTTAGTTTTAAGTTTAGTGTATACTTGGTCATTTGATCTTTTCAATCAAAAAGTAGCGATTTTACCGTTTATATGGATCGATTAAGTCGCTACTTAATATAACTTTTGTTTCCTTTTTTATTTTGGGTTTAGTAAACATTGCACATTACTCTAATAACAATAATTAACTGGATTAAAACCAACTCCAAAGAATTTCTTCTTTCGGCAGAAATTCCTAATGAACTGCATTTCTTGATAACGAAGTGCATAAGTACTATGGCATAGAAAGGCGGGTAACAGTCTAAATGCGTGTAGAATAACTTGCAACTGTACGCATCTCAATCATTAGTTAGATGTATAATTTCTGGAAGCCTGAGTACATCCTTTAGGATGCTGCCTATTTCCTAGAGAACCATGAAAATGATCACCTGAATCCTTTGAAGTATCTTCTCCCCCGGTCCCAATCTGGACTTTAATATAGGTAGAGTAGTAAAGTAGATGTCCATTCCTTCTTCTTTTTTGAGTGTGTAACTGGGATCAATTTGAATGATGTTTCCCACTCTCAAGCTGCATCAATGGACCATATTATGACAAAGCGCTCATGTCTATCATTCAGTAATTGGCCATCCTTTTGGGTTTTTGTCTTGTTGCACCTAAAGATGGATGCATTCAAAGCCCCTCCTCAGGGATATTGCCTTCTGAACTATTCTTTTCTTTTTACCGACCAATTGACTTTTAATACAATGGTCGGTTTATTGCCTATCAATATCATTGGAGTAATTAATTCTAATCCATATCCATTAACTTCTTTCAATTGCCTTTTTTAACTAAATTTACCGGGTAAATATTCTTCACCTTTTGTAAAATTATGCCTGCTCTCTTTCTGTCTGTCTAAAGCAAACTACATCAATTATTGCTAACATTATTTATCAATTTTTTTTTAATTATTAGTATTGTTTCAGAATATTTATCTTAATTAGACGTTAACTGTATACATTGGTTAAATTGATTGAATTTTAATTTTAATTAAAAGATGTTTAAATAGGAAAAGCTTTGTTAAATAGTATCTGACTTGACATTGACTCATTATTTAATAATTTAAAGTTTTTGACAATTGAATCAACATGATGTTTTGGGTCAACTGCTATAATTAATAAGCCGTAATTGATCAGAAAAATTATATAATATTTGGCAATTGACTCCAACTTATCTCCTAAATTTTGTGGGGACATTTGATGTCAATGGTAATTTTTTTTTCCTTTTTCTCGCTAGTTTTTAGAATGAGTTTCCATGCAAGCAATCTAAGACATATTTTTCATCAATTTTAATCAAATCCAAAGTATTATATTAGGTTGTTTGGACCTCATTAATTAATGAACTGATGATTCTATCCCAACGGCTTACACCAAGGGATATATGAGATCCTGCATGGAGTATGAGAAAATATTTCTTATGATGGTATTGGATGAAGTAGGATAGCATGATTGGAAAGAGAGAGAGAAAAGGCAGCAGAAAATGTCCCAAGCGTGCTTGAGAGCTGGGTACATGACTTGATTAGAAGCTTGTTGGCCACAAGCTTGATTTTCATTCTAGTCCACCCAATTTAAACTCATGGATTGCTTGGAGAATACCAATTGATATGTCTTTTCCTCGGTATATTGATTGGGGAATACCAATACTATTCCCTTTCTGAATCCCACTTCAAGTTTATACTTCCAAGTTAGAATTCTAGCTGAGTTTTTACTTTTACTCTGCATGGTAGGGAAAGGGGGCTCCATGTTACTCAAGTAAAATGCCTTTGCTTCTTGCTTCTTTATTTTTATCTGTGTGTTGGGAATCATGACTTTTGCTCTGGTGAAAGAGGAGGCTGCACTCGACAGACTTAACTATGCGAACACCAGTTTGAGCCCTTTCGCTTGAGGGAAAGACCTAACCACCGTTTAGATGCTTTATACATGGACATGTCGCATGTGGTCTCACCCACCGACAGTAAATTTACAATATATATATATATATAAATAAAAATGGAAAATACTTTATCATTCTTTACCTGTAGGCTATATCGTTGTGTAAATATGTATTTGTGGGTTGAAGAAACAAGATTTGGTTAATTGAATGGGAAGTCTACTTTGGCCGACTCCAACTGTCCATCTGTCATCCGGGGACATCTTCAATCCAATGGTGCAATAAAGCTTCTTGATTTCATGAAGAAGATGAGGTCTACCAAAATCTGAGAGTTTGAAATAACACAAATGAGAACACGTAAAGTCATTCAAAAGTGCCATTTTTATTGGGAGATGGGCATGCGACTTTTCCTTTATTTCTCATCATTTTTGTTATCATATGACTATTCTCCATGCCTTTGCTTTTGTTGTCGGATTGCAGGACTGGGGGATAAGACCTTACAAATTTGATTAAAAAAATGATGCATACAACCTTAACCAGCTGCTAAATAAATGACTGAAATTTTGGAAAAAAAAGAAGAAGAGATTCTGTGATATAATTTTTTGTTTGGTTTGAATGTAAGTTACATAAGACATTTAGGCATGTAGCAGTGGAAAATTTAAGGATTGTTATGATTAAAATAGGAGACTTTAAGCAAATCAACCAAATCAGCTGGAGAGTCCATCGTCAATTAATTTCACTGTGTAGCAACAGTAATTTCATGCAAAGTCGTCTGTGGAAGAAGTGTACTTGTTCACTTCTTTTGGCATGCTGGATCAGAAATCTTAATCTATCAAAGGAAACAAAAGAATTGATTTCACCAAATCAAATGTTTGACCCAGGTGTTGTAAAATGATGAAAGTGATGCAAAGGGACTTTGAAAAAGGGTGAAAGTAATAATAGTTGAATTTCAAAAATGTGTATGGCGTAATGTATATCCCCTTTCCTAGAAAGAAAATCTGTGCAGCGAGGCTCATTGGATTTAGCTGTCTACCCAATAATCTCACCAAAATCATATAAAACTAACCCAATCACATTGACCCACGGCACAAAAAAGTGTAGGGGGCGGGTCCAAAGTAAAATAGCACTCGACCCCACAAAGTTGGCAAAGTCAATCACTCAATCCATATGAATGCAAAGAAAGTGACTTAATTCAATTAGGGTTTGCAAAATTTTCACTTTGTGTATGAGTGGAGATTGGCAGGGAAGGGCCTTGTGGGCTGTGGGTGGGGGCAAGTGCGCCACCACCCCTCATATCATTTCTTTAGGAAAGCATAAAAGGACTATGCGTAGAGAAGAGATAAGCCACAATGAGACAAAGTGGCATGAGAATCTTGACTATGAACATAACAAAATAAATATGGTGTTATCTCCTAAATCCAATTTGGATTTTCCATCTTCATTCTGTCTACACATTATCGCATATATCCCCAAGCTGCCCAGCTACCATGTCCTAATATTCAAAGCCAAAAAAATAAATAATTACACTGCATGTGAGATATATAAATATTGATATTCATACCCAGATTTTGGCATGAGGTCCTTTGCCGGATTATGTATATGGTTGGTCCTACATGAGTGGCCTTATATGCCTTTTTGGACCGCTCTAATATTGGTGGGGATGACGCTACAAACTTATGTTCAAATTCATGCTGCATTCTGATAAACTCACTGCACCCAAAATCCTGTACATATCAAATCTCTGATGTGATTTCATGTGTTGATTATGCCCTCTAATTCTAGCTGCCTACTCTCCATAGGAAAAGACACAAGATTCCAATCCGAGGTTTTCCCCGCAGTATGCTTTTAATTAACTAAATATTGATTATATATTTTTTTCATCTATATATGAAGAGCTTATAATTAATATTATTTCAGAGGCATTTGAAATGTAACATGATCTATTAATCCAGAAACACTGCAGATCCATGATCATTCAATTTTCTTAAGATAGCTACTGAAATGTTGGCAAAATGAATTAAAATCATGAAATTGTGGGTTACGTTCATGTTGGTGGGCCTTGGCCATAGGCATGCCTTGGAACCAAATCATGCCATGTACAATTATGCGTGACAGAGAGAAAGAGGCGCATATCTTTGCTTTTGTTTTGATATGAATAATTTGGATCCATGCTGAGGACATGACATTATAAGTGTCCATATATCCTATTTTGGTTGTTTGATATAACATTGAGCAACATGCCATGTTAGTTAATTTTGAGATTAATTATTATGGTTGTTTCTTGTTTGGAGCTGATTGTGTTGTACTTTACTACATTTGATTGACAGTTTGATATTATTAATATTTGATTCAAAACTTTTGTCGTTACAACTATTGTAACGTCTACTATGTATCACAATGTTTTCTTCTTTTATTTTATTTTAGTTTAGTTTTCAAACCAATGGTTTGAATAGTTTAGAAAGGAGAAGAGAAGTGAAGGAGAGTGCTAGCTTAAAAATGAATTACGTGAGGAATCAAATGACATGTGTTTAATTGAGTTTTGGGCAATAAATAATAGTGTCATTAGCTATAAGGAATCTTGGATTCATTCTTCAAAATAAAAAATATATTCTAAAGAAGGTGAATATTATTATATGGCTGCAGTAGGGAAGGTTGGATTGGATTTTTGGTCCGTTCAAACTCATCTAAACCTTATCCAGGGCTGGTGAAGGGTATTAATCTAAAGGTCCATTTAGTATCTCAATTATTTGTTTATTAGTTAGGTATGCTTTAGAAATGCTATCTGCAAAACAATACATTAAATTGAAATAAGATCAAGATCAATATATTAATAATATAATTATCATTTTAATAGTTTAAATTAGTTTCAATTAAGGTTTCTTAGACTTCATCTATTTTTTTTTTTTTTTTGTATTTTCCTTATTAATTCTTCTTTATTGTATATATAAACTATCTTTTGGTCTTACAAATCGCAAGGAAAAATTAAGTTAAAGGGTTAGATGAATGTTATAATGGCCTTAAAGGCTACATATTTTGCATAACTGCTATTAAAACTATTAAAATTTATGAATAAAATGATGTTGTATTTGCATATTTTTCTTGATTCTCATAACTTGTTTTCAATATCAAACCATTGAAAATATTATTTATACATGCATAAATGTCAAATGTAATATTTTCATTTTTATTTTTTTTCCATTTTCCTATTGTGAATACATTTGTTTGTTTTTTTTCATTTTCTTTGTTTGTTTTATACCATTTAAAATATTGTTTATATATATGCATAAATACCAAATATAATATTTTTTTTTATTATTTTTATGTAGACACAAAACCATTTTGGGAGAATTATCTTTTGGGGGTAGATGGGCCTCCAAATTAACAAAAGGTCCATATAACTCTTCAAATTGAGTTGAAGGATATGAAATAGTAACGGACAAATATACCCTTTAAGAACACATATAAAATATTTTATAAAATTAAGTTAAATAATTTTTTTTCAATATTTTTTTTTCAAAAATACTAAAATAAATAAAAGTAGTTTTAAAAAATATAAAATTAATTTTTTTTTTCAAAAATATTAAATTAAATTAAAGTATTTAAAAAATATTAAATTAAATTATTTTTTAAATATTAAATTAAATAAATTTATTTTTAAAAAATATTAAATTAAATAAAAATATTAAATTAAATAAAATTATTTTTCAAAAATATTAATTTTTTTCTCAAAATCAACAAAGGGCATTTTTGGAAATACTGAAAGATGATATCCTTCAACTCAATTTTCATACTTTCATTAGGTCTTGGGCTCAATTTGAAGAATTATATGGACATTTTGTTAATTTGGGGACCCATCTACCCCCAAAACATAATTCTCCCAAACATTTTTGCTAAATGTATAAGACATTTATACTAAGTTGTACATGACTTACAAAATCTACCTGTTGGAATATATTTGCATGCTTTTATAAATGTTAATAAAAATCTAAAAGGAGAATTGTGTTTTGAGCCTAGCTGGGCCCAAAAATTAACATTTGATCCATATATCATGTATATTTAAGTCCAAGACCCAAACAAAGTATGAAAATTAAGATGAAGGATATTGTCTTTTATTAATCCCTAAAATACCCTTAACCCTTACATAGGCACAAGTGAGTGTAAATTTCAATTTTTTTTTTTTGTGTTTTTTTTTCCCTTTTCTATTTCCTATTAAGTATTACTCATTTCTAACTTTTTTTTTTTTTTTCTTCCAATTTGTATTTCTATTTTATGTCAAATAAAAAACAATAATGTTTTTTTGTTTTTCATTTTTAAAGATATTGAATCTTTTTGCTCTTATTATAAGCAATGATAAAAATTTTGGGTTTTTTCATCCAAATATTTTTTTATCTTTTTGTATTTATCTTTTAGTTTAATTTTTATTTTAAATTTATATCATCCTTTCATTTATATATAATAAAGTGAAGTGATATTCAATTTTAAATTTTTTAAAAATATGGTTAATGTAGATATATATCCTTTTAGCTTTTTAATTTTTAATGTTTTTATTTTAAAATTTTTAAAAAGATAAATTTATTGAAAAAAAAATACTAAGATATGAAGTTATAATATTATATTAATATTTTTTCTTATCTAGACAGACTAATGCAAGTATTTTGACTCACAACAAGAAAATTGTCAATACAATTTTTTAGTTAAAATTTAGAAATTAAATTTCAAATAAAATATATTATATAAAATTTTATCTAAAATTATTGAAAGTTGTATTTAATTTTTTTTATTGACTTTCAAACTTATCCAATTTTTTACTTGAAAGGTAATATAACATGTTTACAAAAAAAAAAAAAAAAAATTAGTTTTTCATTTTTTAAAAAAATGAGTATAAATATATTAAAAGAATTAAAGATAATCTTAGTAAAAAATTTGACAAATATGATTATAATTTTAAATATAGATTCATTTTGAGAAAATTTCACAAAAAAAAAAAAAAAAAAAAATAGTGGAAAGAAAGAACATTGCTAAAACTACAAAAATAAAATATGCAATTACAAAATTTTGATGATGAAATTTAAAAATAAAATTTGAAACAATTCTTGAGTGAGAGAATTTGAGTGGAGAAAAAAATATTTGAGTGGAAAAAAATGGGAAAGTTTTTCAAAATCACTTGAAATCCTTAATAAAAAGTAGTCTTGTACATCCTTGTACAATTAGTAAATTTGTCTTATACAGTTAGCGTAATACCCTTGTACAATAACTCAAATTTCATAAATCATCTCATGAATACCTGACAATAGGTCGGTTAACCATGTTTGCATTGGTTTGGTTTTAAAAAAGAAGAAAAATTGTTATATAATTTTGTTTTACAATTATCATAAGTGAGGTACCTATTCAAATGACCATATACAAGTTAGATAAAGTGCATGAGATGAATGTATGCTTAACCAATGTGTGTAAGGAATGCCATTTATTCTCGATTAGGGAAAATAAACAAACAAGTTTTTTAGATACACTTAAAATCCTTCACAAATAAAAGTCTTGTACTTTATTGAGTGTGTTAAATAAAGTATTCAAATCTTCTCTCAAACATCATTAGTGAGATAAGTATTCAAATTATCATGTGCGAGTTAAATAAAGTGCATAAGATGAGTGTGTAATAGAGGAATGTGTACCTTAAGAGTGTGCAATCCTTAGATGACAAGACAAAAAAAAACGTTGTCCAAAATTGATTAAAATATTTCACAAAGGATAGCCTTGTATAGTTAGAACATTTGTCTTGTATAGTTAGAACATTTGCCTTGTCCAATTGAATATTTACCTTGTACAGTTAGTATAACACCCTTATATAATGGTGCAAATTTCATCCATATGCATACATTATGTGCCACATATGATGTATGAATCATGTTTCAAATGGTTTGATTTAAAAAATGATATAAAACGTAAAAACAAATTTTTTCTCTAAACATCATTATTAAGGTAAGTATTTGAATTGTTATATGCGAGTTAAATAAAGTACATGAAATAAAAAAATTTGTGGTAGGATAACGTATAATCCTTAGATGACAAGAAAAAAAAAAGTTGTTCAAAATGTACAGTTGATGCGACTTATGGTAGCTTAGCTTTAAAGGCGTATCAACAAAATTTATACCTTAGATACTATTACTAAAGTAGCCAAGCTACTATAGCATAGTGGTTCTAGGATCGTTCACTGGGAAGGGTTTTCGCAAACACAAGTGATATTCAAATTAGGAAAGTAGGTGATTTTCTTATGGATGTTAGCTTTAAAAGAAGATGTAAATGTTTTAGAAAGATTTAAACTAATTTAAGCTAACATTAAAGACTAAAATGAAAGGGTGTAAAAACAAGTTTCTCAAAGATAGGATAGCTATGCTCTGGCTCTTATGCAAATTGGAAATCTCAGGATAGGCTCCTCGCGTTGGGGTTGCAACTATGGTGATGCTTGCTTCCCGAACCGGTATGGATTTAACAAATCAAGTTTTAATCCTTTAAAATGGCAAAACAGATGGTAGTGAATTTCATCAATGGTTATTCACCTTAGACTTCATTTGAATGGCTCGTAAGAGATAACTAATGGTCTAAAGCCAAAAGCTTACCAAATATTGGCAACTCAAAGTCATTCCAAGTGATAAACTCACCTTTCAATGGCCATTGAAATTGGTTCTAATGGATTAATGCAAAACTTGGAATTGAAAACCTCACCTTCCAATAGCTCCTAGGAGATAACTAATGGATAGAAATCCAAAAGCTTATCAAGTATTGGCCGTTGGAAGTTGTCCAATGGAAATAAAAACTAAACTTTGCATTAATGAACCATTAATGAAAAACGACTACCTTACCTTCCGGGTGCAAGAAATTTCCATGGGAATGCATCCAATCCATCACATAACATCCATACTTTGAGCAACTTAAAAGGTTAGCCTCTCATCCTTGGGGATTTCATCCACCAAGGATGTTTGGCTACTAAGAAAATGAGAAAGAAAAGAGAAGGAAAAATAGAGCAAGGCTCTGTGCGTGCATTCTATATAATTATATCATAATATTACATATCTTCCATCAACGGATGCAAAGGATTTTATATAGAGAAGTTTTTCCAACCTTCCTAGCTAAGAAATCTTATGATTGGTGGATTACAAGGAGAAGAATGGAAATTTATACAAAAATATCTAAAAAGAAAAGATCTCGTGTGGAGTCGGCAAAACAGGGGAAGGGGTGTGCGAAATTTTCGCACACCTGAAGGAGGTGTGCGAAATTCGCACACCATTCGCACACCTGAAGGAGGTGTGCGGAATTTTCGCACACCTGGAGCAGTTTTCTTCCGAAGGCCATAACTTCCTCGTTTCAGCTCCAAATCGTACACGGTTTGAAGAGTTGGATTCTTGACTTCTTGAGCTTTGAAATGATATATAGCATGTAAAAAATGGACTTCGGGAAGTGCTCCAAAAGTTCCCAAGAAGACTGCAGCTGCTGTCCTCTGTTTTCCTCCTTGCTTCTCTTTGCTTTTCTTTTGCTTTTCTTTGCTTCTCTTTGCTTTTCTTCTTTGGTTGGCTTGTCTAAGTAGCTCCTCCATCATTTGGCATGCTTGAATTGATTCATAAGCTGATATAAACATGTAAACTTGCCACAAAATGGTTAAAACCAATTACTAAGGACCTTAATGAATTAATTGGGTTAAATGAATATGATTACTACTCAAAGGTACTTAAAACCATTATAATTAGGTCTACAAAATATCACTTTTTGGTAGTAATCAACAGTTTTGTACACCCCTTGTACAATTAGTGTAATAACCTTGTATAATAGTATAAATTTCATATATATGTATAAATTATATCCACATGAGTGTGTAAAATATGTTCCCAATAGTTTGGCATTTAAAATAATTAAAACAAATAAAATATTATTTTATTTTATTTTCAATGCAAAATGTAATTAAAAATAAGATAAAGAAATTACTTAAAAACTATTATTTAAGCCAAATTTATTTATTTATTTCATTTTATTTTTGGAAATAAAGAAAAAAGAATAAATTTAACCATAAGAAATATGAATATAAGATCAGTTAGAAAATATCAAATTTATTTATTTATTTCATTTTATTTTTGGAATTAAAGAAAAAAATAAAAAATTTATTTAACCATAAAAAATATTGATATAAGATATGTTAAAAAAAAAAAATAGCCCCAAATTTATTTACTTATTTCATTTTATTTATTTAAATTAGAAAGTAATTTATTTTAATAGATTAAAATGTGCACAATTGATTTATTACTTTGTTAATTATGGATATATTAAAATTTTCTATTAAACAAAAAATAAATAAAGAAAATAAAATAAAAAAGAATAATAAATATATATAATTTAGTTATTTAATTATTTTTCATGTAAAAGATAGTCCCACAAAAAACACATAATTGATCAATTTCTTTGTTTAATTGTAAACATACTTTTTTATTTTATTATTAAAATAACTAATGGAAAAAAAAATAAAAATGGATAATCAATGAATGAAATTTAATTCTTTTTATTATTTTCATATAAAAAATAGTACTAAACAAGGTTTTCAATTTTCATTTTTAAAAATAGTTTTCATTTTTTAATTAAATGTTTTTTAAAAAAGAAACTATAAAAAATATAAATCATATTACCATTTTTTTAGAAATTATTTTTTAAAATAGTTTTTGAACATAATTTTTCTTTATTTATAATTTAAAATAGAAAATAATGCTGATTTTCAATTATTTAAAAAAAAAAAATTTAAAAACAATAAAAATCCAAATTGTTAAAATAAAATTATTATAGTTGCATGAATAGTAGTGCAATAAAGACAAAAAAAAGCTTATGGTGAAGGTCATTGGGTATTTTAGTCCATCACTATATTATATCCTTAAAAGGTAATATATAAAAATTTGAAGGATATATTGGTCTTTTAATATCTTATATCATTTCCATCGATTATGGAAGTTATATGGACCAAATGTTAATTTTTGCAAAACACAATTCTCCCAAATCTAAAAATGTCTTCTATATTTAATACAATTGTCTTCTATATTTAATATAATTATCTTCTACATACTATGTAAAATGTCACTCATATACAAAACATTTGTACTAAACGAATAAGACATTCATACTATCTCTACAAGGCCTATAAAAAATCTACCTATTCTAAATATATTTATGTGTTTTTATGGATGTTAATAAAAATGTGAAAATATCTTGTAAGTTTAGTATAATTGTCTTCTCTATGTAAAAATGTCTTGCTTTTTCCTTTGCTTTTTTTCTTTCCTAGCTTTGAACTTTTCTTATTTGGTGTTTCCATTTTTGTTATTCTTCTTTACCCTACTAGAAGAACTTGAAAAACCTTTGATTTCCATATGAACACCCATTTGTTCCTTGAAAATACCCTCAACTATCTTGAGTTCCCTCATCAACTCTAACAAGTTCATCAACATTTTATTCATGGACTAGTTGAGCTTAAACTACTTGAAAGAATTCGACAAGGCCTCTAAGATCATGTCAACTTTGGTCTCACCATTGATTTATGCTCTAAGGATCTTCATCTTGTTAATGAGTTTGATCATACAAATCATATGATTTCTAAGGGGAATTCCTTCTATTATCTTGGTGTTCATAATAGTCTTAAGGATAGCCTATCTAGCTGACCTACCCATTTCACCAAACCTCTCTTGTAGACTGAAGAGAATCTCATAAGTATTTGTAAGTGAAATGTATTACTGTCATAACACATTGTGCAAAGTGCAAGTATAATACACTTGGCCTTTTCATTTGCATTTTGTCAGTTCTGATGAGCATCTATTTCTTTTTGCTATGAATGTTTCATTGGGAATGCGTGGAGTAAACTCTTAAGTTACCATTTTTAGCTTTCTGATGTGAGCACTATATCTAAGTTTCTTTTCTAGTCAACAAAGTTAGGTTCGATTAATTTATTTTCTATGAGAATGAGGGTGATAAGGATATAAGATATGATTCTTGTAACAAATTAAAAATCATGCATTAATTTAAGTTAAGCATTTAAGGCATGTTAGTAAAATTAGTAATAACATAGTGCTCTTTAAATTACTACATATATATCTATGCTAGGTATCTTAATTGTTGGGAACTCTTGATTACTTTGTTCCCTAACCTTAGATCATATCGAGTGCATGCTTTCTACCTTGGGCTTCTCTAAATCTATTGCAGTGGAAACAATGACAACAAACACCATAAAACGATCTAGATCTAGAGAAGATAAGTACACACCTTTGATTTGATGTTCCCAAATTAAATCCAAGTTGATGGTGATATTGTAGAAGATTTCAAAACTCGTCTACCCAATGCTCTTCCATCCGGTCACTCATCACAAGGAACTAGGCATAAGAAAAGGGTGGGTTTTTCTTTTTAGATGAAGATTAGGGTTTTCACTCTCTAAAGGCTTTCTAGAAAAAATATAGTAAAAAGATGTAGGAAACACTAACCCTAAGGGGTATTTATAAGGCTCCTAGTGGGCTTAAGTAATTTGAGTCTAAATTGGGCTTGAGTAATCTAATATAGCTAACCTAGGTCTTAATTAATTAATTAGTCCTATTGCGCTCAAATTAATTAATTAGTCCATGCTAACATGTTAATACATAAGATTTAGTGCAACTTTGCATTTGTATCAAAACACATACTTATGAACTTAAAACCTAAAATCCTCAAAATAAAAGTGCTTCCTTATGGGTTCCTTGAAAGTAGATAAGTTGCCTACAATCAGTTCATGAATTTGGGCAATCCAATAGAGATTGTAATGTACTCCCTCCTCATTGGAGGGATGACTTTTCTTGGCTATTAGGATGAGTTTCCATGGTGAGTGCATTAGTGCATGTGATGCACATTGGATAGGACTTACGGTGAATCATGATGTAAGACTATCAATTGTTATGATCTACTAAACTACTACATTGCATGGACTCTCAACCTTGATACAATATTGTATTCATGCCAAAATCAATAAGAGGTTTTAAATTATGGGTAAGACCCTAAAGTGGTCATATATTCTTATGGAATGGGTCACTATTAATGGAGGCTGGTGGCAGCAGGTATTCTCAATAGAGACTATATGATATCTCATGGAATTGGGATAATGTGTCCTCTTGGGTGATCTAAAGGACATGTGATCATGAAATCTGTGGCCATAGTAATTCATTTAGTGGAATTTGACATATTTTCCTTGGAGTTAGAGTATGTTAGTTGATCACACAATAAGTGAGATTTGTAACTCAAGGATTTAAGGGAAAATCTTGATAGGTGATAGTACTACATTGTTAGATTACGACCACAAGTTCATGAGGAGTTTGTATGTAGTGGATAATAGGTCATGAACCTGAGCTTCATTTTGTTGTTATCTATATAAGGTACTAGAGTGTAGTCGATTTTCTTTAGTTGAATGTTGAATCAACTTCTAAATTTCATTATGAGGGAGCCAGTACTACTATGGGTCTTAGTGGTTTTTGCTCTAAGTTCATATACCATGATGACACTATTTATGAGGGTTGGATTGACTCTAGGGCCATTCTTATGGATAAGGGCATTTTAGTAATTATATAAGGTTGCATAAGGGATAATGAACAAGGTCTCCGAATTATGTTAATTGATTAATTAGATGACTTTACATGGTTAATTAATTAATTAAGACTTGTTTTGAGCTAGATTAAGTGACCCAAGCCTTGATGAGCTCAAGTCACTTAAACCTAGTGGGCAATCCTATAAATACCCCTTAAAGGGTTAGGGTTTCCTAATGACTTTCAATTAGTCGTCTTTCACTTCCAAAGAGAGAGAGAAAGAGAGACATCCTATAAATACCCCTTAAAGGGTTAGGGTTTCCTAATGACTTTCAATTAGTCGTCTTCCACTTCCAAAGAGAGAGAGAAGGAGAGACAAAGCTTCCTCCCTTCCATTGCATACACTTTGGAGTGCTAAGATTGTGGTTCGACTCATCGGGAGGAAGATCTTGGCTGTATGAGACCTTAAGATTTTTTAGGCATGTTCTTCAACCAATGAATTTTGATACGGGAACATCTAAATCACAAGAATGAGTTTCAAATATGTAAATCTTTATTCTAAAATGTTTTTGAAGTTATTATTTTCTGCCACATTAGATCTAGAGATCCTTAGTGATAAATGCATGCACCCTATGAGATCTAGGGCATGGGAACAGAGTAATCAGGGTTCTTAATAATCTCCCCCTTCATTGATCCTAGAATGAGAGAATGATGGACTTCTCTCTCTTTTTAGAGGGTAGCTAGGGTTCTTTTCTTTAGAATTTTAGAAAATTAAATAGGAAGCTTGAAGCCCTAACCCTTAAAGGGGTTTATATAGGCTTCCTTGTAGGCTTAAGTGACTTGAATATATATTGAGCTTGAGTTACCTAATCCAATCCACTTAGGTTTTAATTAATTAATTAGCCTTAATAAGCTTCAATTAATTAATTAGCCCATTTTAGAAAGTTAATTCATAAGATTTCGTGCAACCTTGAGTTTTTACCAACACACCCTTATACACACTTATAAATTATATACTCAAAATATCCCTAAAGCATGTGCCATCATAAACTAGGAGTTCAAGCGGCATCACTGGGACCCATAGAAAAATATTGGCTCCCTCAAATTCCCATTCTGAAGTTGACTTAACATTCAACTAAAAAGAGTTAAGTACACCTCAATAGCTTATGAAATTAGAATGAGGCAAAGCTCTGATTTGTAAACTACTATTTATTACATGTAGACTCCCCTACGAATTGGTGCCCATAATTTAACAGGGTGGTGCTCTCAACCCATTAAGATTACCTCTATAATCCTTTAGTTACAAATCCTTCTATTATGTGATCAGTTGGAATACTTTAGTTCAAATGAGCATATGTCAAATTCCATTAAAGGAGTTACTATAACCACATATTTTATGATCACATGTTTTTTTTTATCATGTAAGGGGATACCCTATTTCAATCCCATGAGATATCATGGTGATTCTATTGAGAATACCTATTGCCACCAACCTCCATCAATTGTGATCCAATTCATAGGAAATATATGACCACTTTCGGTTCTCACCCATAAGTCAAAGCTTCATGTTGATTTCAACATAGACTTAATATCCTCTTAAGGTTGACAGCTCATGCAACATAGTAGTTTGGTGAATCATGATAACCTAATAGTATTAATATTGGGATTGAGCCTTTAAAAGTAATACATGATGTAACAAAGCTAGACTTTACTATCATTTTAATATCCTTTTTATGTATTGATATTGATTTGAGCATTAAACCCATCTCACATATATAACACATGACTTATGTGCATTAGGAGTTGCATAAAATATACAAGTCATGGGTTCTTTGCAAGATGATAAGTTGTTTATAGTCAGTTCATAGATAGGCAATCCAATAGAGATTGCAATGAAATACCTTTAAATTGGAGGGATGACTTGTCTTGGCTTTTGGGATGGGTTTCCCATGGTGAGTACACTAGTATGTATGGTTATACATTGGATAGGATCTATGGTGCATCATGACATAAGACTATCATATTCTCATGATTCACCAAGCTACTATGTTGCTTGAACTTTCAACCTTTAGAGGATATTGAGATTGTGTTGAAATCAATAGGAGACTTTGACATATGGGTGAGACCCTAAAGTGGTCATATATTCCTATAGATTGGGTTACTGTTGATGAAGGCTGGTGGCAATAGGTATTCTCAATAGAGGTAGCATGATAACCCATTGGGTGATCCAAAGGACATGTGATAATGAAATTTGTGGCTATAGTAATTCGTTTACTGGAATTTGACATATGCTTTTTGGTAGAGTATGTTAGGTGATCACATATGAGGATCTGTAACTCAAGGATTGGAGAGGTAATCTTAATGGGTTGATAGCATTACCGTGTTAGATTATAAACACTAGTTCATGGGGAGTCTACATGCAATGAATGGTAGGTCATGAACTTGAACTTTGACTTATTGTGATTTCATAGAATATTAGAGTGCAATTGAATCTCTTTATTGGAATATTGAGTCAACTCCAAAATTGGATTTTGAGGGAGCTAATATTTTCCTATGGGTTATAGTGGTCCCAATCGAGCTCTTAGTTCATGATGGAACATGCTTTAAGGGTATTTTGGGTATATAATTCACAAGTGTGCATAATGACATTTTGGTAAAAATGTAAGGTTGCACTAGATCTTATGAATTGACTTTTTAGAATGAGTTAATTAATTAATTGTATCCTATTAGGGTAATTAGTTAACTAAGACCAAAGTGGGTTAGATTAGGTGACCTAAGCCTACTTTGAGCTTAAGTCACTTAAGCCCACATGAAAGCTTATATAAACCCCCTTAGGGGTTAAGGTTTTAAGTTTTTTGTTTAGTTTTTTGACATTCTAGAGAGATGAACCCTAGTCACCTTTTAGAAAGAGAGAGAGAGAGAGAGAGAGAAGTTCACCATTCTCTCATGCTAAGATCCATGAAAGGAGAGATCGAGTGGAAGACAAGTTCTCAATGCCCATGACATCTTCACTAGTTTGAATTCGATTTAGGAACATCCAGATCATAGGTTTGAGCTAATTTTTTTTCTATGAGGGTTTTTGATGCCATATGTTTTCGTATTGATAAATCTAAAGAACCTCAGGGAGATATGCATGCACCCTATGAGATCCAAGGCTAGGGAATAAAGCAAATTAGAGATTCCCAACAACTCGACCCTAGAGTAGGTTCTAGAATGTTAGATCCCTTATAGAGTATGCTAACTTTCTTTTGTAGGATTGTTTATTTATCTTATGACCTTTGGGATGAATGAATGAATTTTATATTTCAAATATTGTAACTATATTATGATATGTGGTTTATATTCTCTAGATCGGGTTGTACACCCTATAAGGGGTATAAGATTTTTATTTCATTATACAAATCTTTACTTTTCAATGGATGGATTGTAAGCTCTATTATAGGATCATATGTTTTTTCTAATTTTTTTTATTCTTTTATTGTTGTAAAAAAATTCAATTTTTTTTTTTATACATCTATGGTGACTCTAAAGAAAAGAAGGATTCTTAAAGTTTCTTTTTAAGATCTATGGTAATATAAGAGAAAAGAAGGATTCTTGGAAGTTTCTTTTTGAGATCTATGGTAATGAAGGAGAAAAGAAGGATTCTTGGAAGTTTCTTTTTTTGAGATCCATAGCAGTATAGTGACATTGATATTGACTCAAAATTGGGGCTTCCTCCCATGAGTTTCTTGGGGTAAGTCACATATGATTTTGAAGTTTAAGAAGACAGAAATCCAACGCTTCAAATGGTTCGTAAATTTAAGTTGAAATGAGGGAGATATGACTAATTGAAGTAAGACTGCACAAAAAGTGTATTATTTTAGGATTGAGTTTATGCCAAGTTGGATTTTGGTTGTTTGAGTTTTTTTTTTTTTTTGGCTCAATTTTTGGTGGCAAATTAGACCTTTTAAGGTTTTCAATTTTCTAACCATATCTTTGATTGTAAGGCCATTTTGGTAATTTAGATTTTATCCAAATTTTAATTACCAAATATGTAATAGGATCCCTAAAGGCTATGGTAAAATTTTTATTTACAATACCTTAGGTTTGAACATTCCCAAATCTATTCCTTTTAATATAAATAAATATCGAATCCTCCTGAAGTTCACACACCCAAGAGCTTTCGCTTGATGGCTTTACTTTGATTTTGGCACACCAAAGGTGTGTTTGGATTAAGCCTTAGGAAACATGACCTAATGTAATAGATTGAGATTCATTTATAAATTTATTTATTCATGTTTCTTGGTTTTCCTTTATCCCATATGTATTAATTGGTTATCTAAGCATACACTCCCATATCTCTTACATTGTATATAACTTGGGTGCATTATGAGTTGCATAAAGGATACAAGTCATGAGTTCCTTGTAAGTAGATAAGTAGTCTATAGTTAGTTCATGAATTTGGGAATCTAGTAGAAACTATAGCGCACTACCTTCAAATTAAAGGGATGACTTATCTTAGCTGTTGAGATGAGCTTCCTATAGTGAGTGCACTAGTATGCATGGTTACACATTAGACAATACCTACAGTGAATCATGACGTAAGGCTATCGATTGTCATGATTTACCTAGCTACTCTATTGCATGAGCTCTCAACTTTGAGAGGATATTGAGCCTATGTGAAAGTCAATAGGAAGCTTTGACCCATGGGTGAAACCATAAGGTGGTCACATATTTTATGGATTGGGTTACTATTGATGGAGGTTGGTGACGATTGGTATTCTCAATAGAGGCATCATGATATGGGTTTAAGAGAGTGTGTCATCTTAGGTAATCCAAAGGACATGTGATCTAGATGATTATGGTCATAACATTTCCTTTAGTGGAAATTTGATATATGCTCCTTGGAATTAAAGTATGTGGACTTGCATTTTTCCTATGTGGCCCCACTTGAGGTCAAGACTCATTTTATTTATTTATTTATTGTGAAAAGCTAATTTTTGAAAGTCATCACTTATTTTTGTTTATTTTTTAAGGGAAAACAAAATAAGAAATACAACCATAAGAGTGACTCATTTTTGAAGTAAAAAACATGTCTACGAAAACTGAGTCTAAGTATGAGAGTTAGGTTACTTATTGGGAAGGTACTATAGGGTTTCACCCCTCTAAGTCCTGAGAGGTCTCTACTTAACAAGTGAAAGGAACTAAGGCAATTGAGTAATAGCTCAATGGATACTAAGAGAAAGAGTCAGAATATGCAATAAGACAATGGTAATAATAAACAAGAGCAAAAGATAACAAATACTCAAAGTAAGGCATGCATATAAAATAAATCAAATAAATGAAGATGGATGGAAATGTACCTCAAGGAAGCCCAAAGTCGAGCAACATACTTACATAAGGAAAGAAGGTTAGTTCACAAGCAAGATAAGATATAGAATATCAAACCATAAGTCACACAATATATATAAGATATATAATCAAAATCAAGAGGCAAAGATGACTAATTAGGCATCAAAGTGAGCCAAAATACACTAAACATGCACAAGGATCAAAATAGGTTAGTAGATATGCAATCACAAAAACGGTGAGGTGTTTGAGAAGGTAAGGGCTAAGGCTTTTTCTTCTTTCTTGATGGTGGAAGACGACTAACTTGAAATCTTAACCTTTAAGAGCGTATTTATAGGGTTCCTAACTAGCCTTAAGTGGCTTAAACTTAAATGGGCTTGGGTCACTTAATCTAGCCCAAAATATATCTTAATAATTGATTGATTAACTTTATAGGGTCATTTAATTATTCAATTAGCCTAATCTAGAGATGTTGTTCATTAATCCCTATTCAACTTGCATGATTACCAAAATTCCATTTGTGGAGTCGCATTTTTCACATGCATCCCTACTCGATAGCGAGACTCGTTTTCTTAGTGAAAAACTGATTTTTTTAAAAATTGGAGTAGCCACTTATTTTTATTTATTTTTAAAAAGGAAAAATAAGATAAAAGATAAAACCCTAAAAAAAATGACTCTTGATTTTCAAAAATATATGTCTTTGAAAACCCAACTTTAAGTCTAGAAGTCAGGTAACCTATTGGAAAGGTACCATATAGGTAACATCCTTTTAAGCCCTAAGAATAGGTCTCTACTAACTAGGTTGAGGTAAGCATGAAAATTGATCAATAATTTAAAGATACCAAGGATAGAAAATGTGATTCTATCTAAACCCAAACAACATGATACTTATATCAAAACAAACATATCAAAGAAATCAATAAGATGAGAAGGGAAGATAAGTGTACCTGAACTAGAATCCAAAGCACTTTCATGAAAACATCAAAGTTAGTTTAACAAATATAACATACAACACACATTTAATCTCATTCAAATAATTAAAGCATAGGAAAACATAATCATACGTGAATAAGTTTACAAACTAAGAGGGTGTTTGTTTTTTTAACTTTTTATTGAAACCAATTTGCTTCTAGACTTTTAATTGTTTGTTTTTCTACTTTTATTATAACTTTTTATAAACTTTTTACTAAATAGAAAAAACGACATGTTGATTTTTCTTTACTTTTTAATGCTAATAGAAATAAAATATTACAAAAACAAACTATTTAATAACACTATTAAGAATTAAAGTTCTATTTAGAGTTAAGTAAAAAAAAAACAAACACTACCTAAGCATGTCTATTTATAGAACTAGAATGATAAAAGGTGTGAGGGACGTACTTGAATAGCATGCATAGTTTACAAGGTGCTTGCATATAACTTAAGAAGTTAGCTTACGAGCAATAATAATTAGTAGAAGAATAACATGATCAAAACCTCCTATACTACGTGATATATATACAACGTAAATGAAAAGACAAAAGTCCAAAGAAATATCAACTATCATATAGGACACACAATACAACCCATTGTTAAGATTAACTAATGTACAAGATAGCTAGGAATGCCAAAATTAAGGAGTATGATGAAGTATGCAACAAAGGGGTAAAAATAGTAGCATCAGCAAGAAAATCTTAAATAAATATCTAGAAGCATTAACTTTGGATTAGGCAACATCCTCAAGACGTCTATATTTCAAGACACAAGCCAAAGTCAAGTCAAGATAAGTTAATTAACTCTAGATTAAATAAAAAAGTGAACACTGTACAAAAATTGTAGCACATAGTTAGAATAAAAAAAATTCACAAAACAAATCCTAAAAAACAATCTAGAAAGGGAATTTAATTACACAAAAAATCAAGGTAACTCTTCTATGTGTCTAGATTATTATCTAATTGGTCAAAAAATTTATTGAAGCCTCATTTAGTCCTAGTTGATAAAAACATCCAAGAAGGTCAAGAATAGGACATAATTATATAACATGCATAAGCTGAATTTTTTAACCAATCTAAAAATGTAATAAAATCATGCAAAAACTCATACAACATATTTAGAAAGTCTAATTTACAAGAAGAATAATGGCAAGTTTAGAAGGCATATGAATCAATTTTAAAAAGCAAACAACCCCTTTATTCAAAATTTGATACGTGTAGTGGGTGCGATATGAGAAAAATATTTCTCTTGGCTAAGGAGTCAGTTTTTAATGAAACAACTACCTTAATTTAACTTCAAGAAGTCTAAAAGAAAGGAAAAAATGAAAATAAATTTACAAAGTCACCTACTAATTTATTTTTACAAAAACATTTTGGGTGTCTAGAACTAGGTGAAAATTGAATCCACTTAGAGATCAATTCATATCTTCCATTTCAAAATCACTTTTTTTGACTCAAACAAAATTTTGAAGACATATTCAAGGAGTGTAAAACAACATAAAAACATCAAAATAATTTTAGGAAAGCCATAAGGCATTTGATTCTAATTTTTTATTCTAAAAGTCAATGAGTTGAATAGACAGTGGTAGTAAGGCTTTTGTTCGAAAAAAAAAATGATTTGAATGTTGAACTTTACCAAGGTCCAAATTAAGATATATGAATTTAATCCATGTTTTCCGATCCTTCATAATCATGAGGAATCTTATGAGAATGAAGAATTACTTTATTATTTGGAACCATGAATTTTTATTCATGTAAGAACTCGAAAATCAAAAACCTTTTTTTCTTTTTTCTTTTTCAAAACTACATATTGAATGAAATAAGGTTGCATATTTTTTAAAATATGATTTCTTTAAATGACCAAGAAACATAAGATGAACTTAGAAGACAAAAAGATTGAATCTTTATTTTAAAAAATAGAAAAAGAAAACCATATGATAATTAAAGAGGCTTAAAAAATTGAGAAATAAAATAAAGAAAATCCATAAATCCCTAGCATCAACAAGAAATCATCATCAACAATCATCAATCAATGGAAATCAACACTCCATGTGGCCTATCCATCTAGAGACACCAAAGATAAACCTAAATCTCTCCTAGCCTCTCAAGACTTCACCTTTACCTCTCAAGATTTCACCGTTTTTCTTCCAACTCCACTTTTGAATGGCATATGATCCCTCTTCTATGTGCAGCCACTGCCTTCTTCTCTTCTCAATCTCAAAAACATCCACACTAAGAGAATCCTCCAATTAGGCTAATCTTGTACCTGAATCTTATCACCAACTTTTATCTTTGATAACGATTGATTTAAGAGAAGTTGTCAATAGATTAATTGTAGCCCTTCCTCTTAGTTTACCATAGCTTCAAGAATCACCTTGTTTTAATAACTATAGTGAAATTTATCTTCAAAATACCGAAGTCTGCCCAGAGTATGACGGGAAATTTCATCCAAACCTTGTCATGAGATTTACTCCTTAACAAAAATTGATTCTAGAAAAATTGTCAACTTATGAATTGTAGCCCTCTCTCTTAGATTTCTATAACTTCAAGAATCACCCCATTTCAATACTTGTAGCAAGAGTTATTCCCAAAATATCGAAGCTTACCCAGCATATGACTGGAAAGGTCTCCCTAACCTTCTCAATCTCTCTAATAATGTGATAAGTCTCCTAATCTCTCCCTCAACCATGAGTAATCCTCATTCCTTAAGAAACTCTTCTTCTTTTTAACTCTCAAAGACGTCTTCCTAATCCCTTATGGTAAGTGGCAGCCCATGGACTCCTAAAGATAGTCCTCTTTCCTTAAAACTCTCTTATGGATGAATATCCTCTCCTAAAAAATAATATCCAACTTTGATCTTCCATTTTTTTTCTTGATATGCAGTCGTGGACTTCCCCAAAAGAATCTCCTCCCTAAGAAAAGTGGTATCCATCTTCAAAAGAATCCCACTCTAATCCAAACTTTTTAATGACGTGAATGCTACAACCTCACCTTTTTTTTTATTAAAAAAAAAAAAAATTCAAACTTGCAAAAGCATGGAATATATGCATAGCCACCAAAATCTCATGCAAAAATAAAAAATTAAAATTAGAAATCATGCAATTAGAAATAATAATAATAATACTAAAAAAAAAAATCAATCACATGCTTATATATATAAAATCAAAATGTCAATTCATGCAATTAAAAATCAAAATGAATTTCATGCAATATATATATATATATATATATATATATATATATATATATATATATTAAAACAAAAGTATCAAACACATGTAATCAAAAATCAAAATGCTAAATTGATGCAATAATAATAAAAAAATTGAAATGTCAATCTCACACAACCAAAAATCAAAATTCATTAATGCAATCAAAAATAAAAATCAAGTGAAATACTAACCTAATCTCAAAATCAAACAATTAAACTCAAGAAAAAGCCTAAGTGAACTAAGCCTAGAAAAGTATCTGAGTGAATTAAAACCTAAAAAGCATCTAAGTGAACCTTACCTAAACCGCACCTAAGTGAAACTAACCTAAAAAATGTGCTTAAGTGATTTAAACCTAGAAACATCTATGTGAAGAAACCTAAACTAAACTCGAGGGGCTGCCAAGGTCATAGTGAGGGTCTAGATGAACTCCTTAACAAAAGGTCACTAAAGGTGACTCAAAAGGAGTAAACTGTATGAATGTTAATGGCCTAGCAAGGGATGATTATAGGGTAAGAGAGAAGTATAGGAAAACACCTTGTATCACGTGTGTTAAGAGGACAAAATGAAGGGTCTACACCATTATGCACATAAGTTAACCAAAAATGAATCTAATGCCCATAAACTAATTGATATAGATGTAGTCCCAAACTCAAGCTCTACTGAACTCAAGAGGACTGATCTATATAGGTGTGGTCCTAAACTTAAACTTAATTGAATTCAAGAAGATGAAGATGACCAAACGATACAGGCGTGGTCTCAAAACCAAACTTAATTGATATGAAAATGATCGATTGATATAGGTGTGGTCCCAAACTTAAACTCAACTGAATTGAAGATGGTTGATTGATATAGGTGTAATCTTAAACTCAAACTCAACTGAACTAAAGATGACCAATCGATATAGTTGCAATTCCAAACTCAAACTCAATTGAATTGAAGAAGATGAAGATAATCGATCAATATAGGTGTCATCCCAAACTCAAACTGAAAGGGCATGGAGATGACCAATCGATATATGTACGATTCTAAAACTAAAACTCAAACTAAATTAACATGAGGATGACTGATTAATATAGGGGTGGTCCAACTCAAACTTAACTAAATTGAAGATGACTGATTGATAGAGGTGTGAGTATTTAGTTAGGTTGGCAATTCCGGACAAAATTCCTAAGTGTCCCCTAACTCGGCTTTCCTATTCCTATTCGGACTACTTGACTTTGAAGACTAAGATTTTGCTAAGAGGCCGAGGTATGTAGCTGAGTGTGTGGTGATTGGATGTGAATCAACCCGGTTTTTAATCTTTAAATGTGTTAGAAAGTTGGGAAAAATGGTTTTTGGTGCAAGACTTTCATTCCTCTGTTTCTGGATCGATCCAGGTGTAGGGGTGGATCTATCCAACTAATGTTTTTTTGATCAAATCTTAGCCATTAGATTAAGGGTTTCTTTTTACACTTTAAAAACCAATCTTCTCTCATTTTCTCTATAGAGAGACTGCTGAAAACGTTAGGAGAGCAGCCACACTCCAAGTGTTCTTCATTTTCTCATTTTTGCTTTCCTAAGTTGGTGTTTTTGATTGCAAAGAAAATCCACTTCTCTTAATGTTTTCAAAACTAGTTTTCAATGGATTTTCTTGAGCAATAAATGGGTTGATTCATTCCTTAATTCACATCTAAATCTCTCATTCTATTTGGGTTGTGCAAAAACCCATTTTCTTCTTGTGTGGATTCAAGAAGAGGCTGAGATTGAGCTTGGTGTGGACTCCAAGTATGCTCCAAAAGGAGAAGCTGAAAAATGAAGGAACTAGTCAAGTATTCCAGGAAAGATTGGTTGGCTTGAGCTAGGTAATACCTTGTACTCAGTTTTTATTCTTCATAGTGGAGTTTTCAATCGGTGATAGGCCCGTGGTTTTTGATCTCTTCGGAGGTTTTCCACGTTAAAAATCTGGTGTTCATTGTCTCTTTCTCTCACTCTATATTTTGGTTTATTTTTGAGGAGTGTTGAAGCATTTGCATGTGTTTTGCATTTATAAATTGTTGGGAGAGTGTTGATGCATACATTATTGCTTGTGGATGTTGTGGATGTTTTGCTTTGTTGAAAAGTTATTAGAAGAAAAAAATTCTTGACATAAAGATAGTCTAAGGTTAGGTCATCTTTGTTGGGAGAATTTTAAAATTGTTCTACAACACCTATTCACCCCCCTCTAAGTGTAGTTCATTATTGAGATTCACATTTTCAATTGGTATCAGAGCGGGTTTTTAAAAGAAAAATCATTTTCGGTCCTTGAATCTCAATCATGGAACCTCATCAAGAGGGAGCTTCCATTGGGAGACCACCATTTTTAACCGGCGAAAATTATTCTCATTGGAAAGTGAGAATGCAATATTTTCTCAAAATGCAAAGTGAAAAAGTTTGGAATGCCGTTGAATTTGGTTGGTCTCCTCCTAAGGTGTTGGATAGAGAAGGAAGACCAACTAATGTTATCAAGCCTAAGTTGGAATGGGATAGAGGTGATAATGAAGCTAGTGAGAACAATGCTAGAGCCATGTATTCTATCTTTAATGCCATTAGCACGAATGAATTCCGTAGGATAGCCACATGTACTTCGGCTAAGGAGGCTTGGGATATCCTCCAAGTGACTCATGAAGGCACTAATGCTGTGAAAGTGTCCAAACTTCAAATGTTAACCTCTAGGTTTGAGACAATTAGGATGGAGGATCATGAGAACTTTGGAGAGTTCTATGCAAAACTGATGGACATTGTGAATTCTAGTTTTAATCTAGGTGAGCCCATCCCTAATTCCAAAGTGGTTAGAAAAATTCTAAGATCTCTCCCGGAGAGATTTAGAGCAAAAGTCACTGCCATTGAAGAGTCCAAGGATGTGGATTCCTTGAAAGTGGATGAACTTGTGGGTTCACTCCAAACCTTTGAAATGACTCTTGGATCACCTAGGAAATCAAAGGGCATTGCCTTGAATGCCATTAAAGAGGAGTCCTTAGGTTTCGAAGGTGAGGGTAATGAGAAAATGTCGGATGGAGAGGTTGCTAGATTTGCTAGAAAATTCAAAAAGTACATGAAATTCAGGAAATATAAGAAGTCCAAGGAAGATGGTAAAAAATGGAATAATTCAATGGGAAAATCAAATGTAAAAGACAAAAAGAAAGACAAGAGTGTCAAAAAGGATCTTGAGGTTGAATGCTTTAAGTGTGGAGGAAAGGGACACTATGCCACAGAATGTCCCTCAAAGAAAAAAGGAAAGAAAGCCATGCAAGTCACTTGGAGTGACTCAGAATCATGTCAATCTAGTGAAAAAGAATCCAATGCTAGTGAGGAATGCACTAATTTCACAGCCTTTATGGCAAGTGTCATTGATGAACCACTCAAAAAGGAGGTACTTAGTGAGTCTTGTGAGTCAAGTGACTCAAATGGTGATGGGATGAGTTTTGACTCTGCATATGAGACTTTGTACAAGGAATGCTTAAGTCTCAAACAGGAACAAGTTGAGTGGAAGACTTCTAAAAGGAGTTTAATCAATGAGATTAAAACTCTAAAGGGAGAGAAAAAATCTTTGCTAGATAAGATTGCCTTTCTTGAGGGCGAACACTTTGACATGAAGAAAATGTGTGATGAATTGAAGAGTGAAAATCAAGTGTTTAAGAATGAGTTGAGTCTTAGGAAAGAAGAGTCACATCCTAGCTCTAAAAGACTTAGTGATTTGATCAATTTAGGGAGGAAATCATTTGATAAAAGAGGCTTAGGTTTTGTTGATGAAGCTACCACTCCTAGTAGTGGTAAAACAATTTTTGTCAAGTCTTGTGAAGAAGTGGTCCCTAAGAAAATTCCTCCAAAACTGAAATTTCATTGCACTCATTGCACTAAAATGGGACACACCATTGATAGATGTTATGCTAGGATGTTTGAGAGTTTCCAAAGAAAGTTGACCAACCTAATGAATGAATCATTCACTTTGAGAAATAGGTTGTTACAAGGAGGCAAGAAAGTGTTCATGAGAGATTCAAATGTCCCTCATTATAGTGGCTTCCAAGGAAGCACTTCAAATGGTATGACCAAAGTCACAAATGTAAAACAAATATGGGTGAAAAAGAGTGAGCTTAATTGCCTTGTTGTTCACACTGCACTTAGAGCTAGTGAGTTACACTCATGGTATTTTGATAGTGGCTGTTCACGTCATATGACAGGTAATAGATCATTCTTCACTAATTTCACTGAATTTGATGGAGGAAATGTGACTTTTGGTGATGGCAATGTTGCTAGTGTGAAAGGGAAAGACACAATTTGTGCTCCCGGGATCCCTAACCTTGAAGAGGTTTTATATGTGGAAGGATTGAAAGCTAACTTGATTATCATTAGTCAAATATGTGACAAGAAGTTCAATGTTCATTTTTCACAAAATTTATGTAAAGTGTTTGATTTGAATGGAAATTGTGTGATGATTGGTTTGAGAACTTCTGATAATTGCTATGCTGTTTGTCAAAATCCTTCTACCTCTTTTTCTTCTTCTCTTGTGTGTGGTAGTTCAAAAATTGAATCAATCGATTTGTGGCACCGTAGGTTGGGTCATTTAAACTACCGTGACTTGATGAAGGTTGCAAATAATGAAGTCATCAAAGGGATTCCTAAGCTTGGAAAACCCTCTAATCCTATTTGTGGTCCTTGTCAAAAGGGAAAACAAACAAGGAGTACACATAAGAGAGTTGATGAAATTTTGACCTCTAAACCTTTAGAACTCTTACATATGGACCTCATGGGACCAATGAGAACTGAGAGTTTAGGGGGCAAGAAATACATTTTGGTGATGGTTGATGACTATTCTAGGTATGCATGGGTTGCATTCCTAAGAGATAAGAGTGAGGCATTCATAAATTTCAAGGACATTGGTTTGAAAATTCAAAATGAAAAAGGGCATCCCATTGAAAGAATTAGGAGTGATAGGGGGAGAGAATTTGACAATTCAAATTTTTTTGAATTTTGTCATTCTCTAGGAATCAAACATGAGTTTTCCGCTCCTAGAACACCTCAACAAAATGGGGTAGTTGAGAGAAAAAATCGTGTCCTTCAAGAAATGGCTCGAACAATGCTAAATCAGCATGAACTTCCTACACATTTTTGGGCTGAAGCCATCAACACCGCTTGCTATACTTCCAATAGAACTCACATGCGTCCTCATACTAGGAAGACTTGTTATGAGTTGTGGAAAGGTAAAAAACCCAGTGTGAAGTACTTTAGGGTGTTTGGAAGTAGATGCTATGTCTTGAAAGATCATGAAAATCTTGGAAAGTTTGAATCCAAGAGTGAAGAAGGGATATTCTTAGGATATTCCTCCAAAAGTCGGGCATATAGAGTATACATTTTGAGTTCAAAATGTATGGTGGAATCAATCAATGTGATTGTGGATGATATAGGATCAAGGTCAAGAGAGTGTGATGATGATAGAATTGATGTGTCAAAAGATATTGAAGTGATTGAAGAAAAATCTGAAGATGAAAAGTTAAGTGAAGATGAAGAAAAGAAAGATGAGCAAGGAAAGAAAGGAGATAGGGGGAGAATTGAGCCATCAAAGAAAAATAAGTCAAGGGTACCTAAGAACCATCCTTTGAGCAATGTGATTGGGAACTATGAGGATAGCATGGTAACAAGGAGACAATCCAAGCTAAATGAGGTAAGCTATGTTTGCTATACCTCCCAAATTGAACCAAAAAATGTTGAAGAAGCCTTGAATGATGAAGCTTGGGTAGATGCTCTTCATGAAGAGCTAAATCAATTTTCTAGAAATGATGTTTGGTTCTTAGTGCCTAGACCAAAAGATGTGAATGTCATTGGAACAAAATGGATTTTCAAAAATAAGATGGATGAAAATGGTGTGATTGTGAGAAATAAAGCTAGGTTAGTTGCTCAAGGATTCAAGCAAATTGAGGGAATTGATTTTGATGAAACCTTTGCTCCAGTTGCAAGACTTGAATCCATTCGAATACTCTTAGTTGTAGCTTGTGTATGGAAATTTAAATTGTTTCAAATGGATGTCAAGAGTGCCTTTCTAAATGGGATCCTTAATGAAGAAGTGTATGTGGAGCAACCCAAAGGGTTTCAAGACCCTAGGTATCCAAATCATGTCTATAGACTTAGAAAAGCTCTCTATGGTTTAAAGCAAGCTCCTAGAGCTTGGCATGAAAGACTCACATCCTATCTTCTTAAGAAAGGATTCATGAGAGGGGGAGCTGATCGAACATTGTTCATTAGAAGAAATGATGAAGTGTTCTTGGTAGCACAAATCTATGTGGATGACATTGTATTTGGCTCTACCTCCAGTGAGTGCGCTTTAAATTTTGCCAAAGAGATGAAAAGTGAGTTTGAGATGAGCATGGTAGGAGAATTGACCTATTTTCTTGGTTTCCAAGTGAAACAACTCAAGGATGGGATTTTCTTATCCCAATCCAAGTATGCAAGGGAACTTGTCAAAAAGTTTGGGCTTGAGTCAACTAAACATTTTAGGACACCAATGCCAACCAACCTAAAGCTAAGTAAGGATGAATCCGGGAAAGGGGTAGAGGAAACATTGTATAGGAGCATGATTGGTAGCCTCTTGTACCTCACTGCTAGTAGACCAGACATAGCTTTTAGTGTTGGAGTGTGTGCTAGGTATCAGGCGTGTCCTAAGGAATCTCATCTCATAGCTCTTAAGCGAATCATTAGGTACATTGCTGGTACTTTAGAGCTAGGTCTTTGGTATCCATTTGACACTCATTCTGATGTAGCTTGCTACACTGATGCCGATTGGGCTGGAAATGTGGATGATAGGAAAAGCACTTCAGGTGGTTGTTTCTATATTGGAAATTGTTTGGTTGCTTGGATGAGTAAGAAGCAAAACTCTGTTTCACTTTCCACAGCTGAAGCGGAATACATTGCTGCCAGTAGTTGTTGTTCCCAGCTTTTGTGGATCAAGCAAATGTTGAGAGACTATGGGATTGATCAAGGAACCATGGTAGTGTTTTGTGACAATACTAGTGCAATCAACATCTCCAAGAACCCTGTTCTGCACTCTAGAACAAAACACATTGACATTAGACATCAATTCATTCGTGACTTAGTTGAAGACAAAGTGGTGTCATTGGAATATGTTCCAACTGAGGGTCAAATTGCTGATATTCTTACTAAACCTTTGGATGTGTCTAGGTTTGAATCACTTAGAAAGTCCATAGGTTTATGCACAGTCAATTGACTTTCTCTAGAACTTGTCTAGGACACCTTCTTGCATATCCTTGAGTCCTAGTTGTCTTCCTATGTTCCTAACTTTAATCAAGTTGATGTCCTATTGTTTTGGTTCAATCCTTTCTTCATTTTTCATAAATTTCAACATTTGTTGAGTTCATGAGAGTGACATGCTTACACTTTTGTTTAAGAGTTAAATTGACTCTTAATGATCTTGAAAGCTTCAAGATGTTTTTATCTCCATGGCTTGATTGGTAAACATGATTGAACCTTGTGATTACATAAATTGTGAGTAATGTTCTTTATAGTCTAAATGCAAACTTATGTTTATCTAATGAGCATTAAAAAGTGAGTAAAGTCATTCAGAATATCCTTGAGTGTTTAAGATTATTCTTCCTTGATTGTTTGCCCTCTCTTTGAAATTTAAAAAAAAAAAAAAGGAAGAAAAGAAAAATATTAAGTTTCCTAGAATGGTTATGGCTCCTTGGCAATGTTTCAAGAGTTAAAAAGCTTCCATTGAAAGAGTGGGACATCCCGTATGTTGTTATGTTGTAAAGGCCACCTTAGTGATCCTCAAATTTAAAAAAAAAAAAAAAAAAAAAAGATCCTAAGAGTGAAGCTCATGTTTGTGAAATCATTTCAATGCTCAATGTGAAAAACAAATGTTGTATGAATTTTTTTTGGGATGTGAATAAGCCGTGTTAAATAGAAATCTGGCCAAGAGAGGTGCAAATTGACTTCTTGGAATATTATCTTGAATTTCTCTAGGAAGGAAGTGTGTCTTGAAAATGATTTTTTGCTTTATGGGTGGATATAGGTTTATAAGTGGAAAGAAATTAACATACTCACTATTTTATGGCGTCATGAGTAAGTCTTCTTTGAGCTTAAACATACTTGTTAAAATGTTGATAATCATTTGTTTTTTACCTATTCATTTAATAAATTTGGAAGGTTCTTCAATCTTTATGTTTATTAATTTTGTCTAAAGTTAAGCTCTTGGTAGCATTCTTGTTCAATATGAATCAATTCTAACTCATTGATTGAAAGATAAGTATGTCATCCTATTGAATCTTAGCTATGGTGAATCAAATTTTCAATGTTTGGAAAGCTTGTTGGTTTTCTTGTGTTTTTGTTGTAAATTTTTTGCCTAAGTCATTTTTCAGTAGGGTGTCGATCGATCTGCTGAATGTGTGGATTGATCCACTGTGTGCACAGTCATGTGACCGAGAGCCCTTGAACGATGTGTGGATCGATCCACTAAGATCGATACCACTTGACTCCAACACTTAGAAATTTTTTTTTGTGAAAAGTTTTCTGCAGTTGCACAAGTTTGTTCCTTCACCGAGAGCTCTTGAACGAAGTGTGGATCGATCCACCAAGATCGATACCACTTATGCATTTGTGTCAAATTCCATTTTTGCCCTCATTTGGTTCAACTCCTTTGGTTTAATGAATTAGGGGTATTTTCGTAATTTTTTTATATAATAATAATAAAAAAAACTCAAAATCCCTAAACATTTTTTATTTGTTTTGTGTGAAATTTTCCAATTGTGTCCCCAAATGGTTATACTCATGTGTTAAATGGATGAGGGGTATTTTGGTAATTAAAAGTAAAAAAAAAATAAAAAAAAATTGAAATGTCAAAAACCCCAAATCTGGTTATCGTCTTATTTCTTTCCAAGCCCTAGGGGTTTTCGTTCCAGAGGAGAACCCTTCGTCTCTGCTATTCGCCGTCGTTTGGTTCGATCCGGCCGTTGTCACCGGAAATCTTCCCCGTGCACAGCTCTCCTTCTCATTTCTGTCTGCTGCCGGCGTTTCGGTGTTCTGTTAGCTCGTCTCGTCTCATTTTGTTCTTCTCTATTTGTCGCCTGTTTGTCGTCGGCCTGCATTTCCACTTCCGTTAGTCGGCATTCGTTCCAACTTTTCTTGTGGTATCACTGATCTGATATCTTCCCTATCAAAGGATTGCTGATCTGGTAGCCCTGGTCGTCACAGCTTTGGTCGTCACAGCTTTTCTCGTGTGTACAGGTTGGTTTTTCTTCCATTGGTGTTGTTGGGTAGTTTTTGTGTGAGATTGTCTCACAATAGGCTATTTGGGTGGATTATTTAGGAAATATGCCTCCAAAAGGTCGTAAGAGTAAAGCCCCTGTTAAAGGGTCATCCTCTAGAACCTCAAAAGGTGCTCGAGATGAAAATTTACCCATCATTCCTTCTATCCAGCCTCCCAGTATCCCCAAGGCTCCTGCAAAAACTTCCATTGATGGGATTCCCTTCAATGCTTTCCCGGCAAAATTGTGTAGAGACCAGTACACTAAGGTTTATCGTCAGAGGTCTCTTGTTCTTGAGAGACAACTTCATTTAGAATCTTTTCTCGACACACCAATTCCGGACCTGTTTGTAGAACTAGGATGGCTTCCTTTAGCAAACTTCACTGGGTCTGCTTGTGCTCCTATTGTCCGAATGTTTTATTCAAACATTATTGAGCATGACTTGGATCAGTCCTACCTCCAGTCAAGTCTTTTTGGAATTGTTGTTAAAGTCACCCCTAAGATAATTGCTGAAGTCTTAGGCATCCCGTTGGTTCAGGCACCCTCTGTGAGTGATTTGGAAATCACCTCTGACCTGTTGGATAGAGTGTCTATTGACTTATGGGGAGAGGTCCGAGGTCAGCTAGGTTCAGGGGTGCACACTGGTAGTCTATCTCGTCCTGCTTGGGTGTTAGCTACTTTTCTATCATTCTCAGTTTATCCCTCCTCTCATCGGGCAAACATTTGTAAGAATGGTTGCATTCTCTTGTCTCGTATCCTTCATCGGGAACCCATCAATCTAGCATCTTGCATTTTAGATGAGATGATTTTTCGAGGTGATCCTACAGTGTCTAAGAAGGAGGTTCTTCCCTTTGGCATTTTAATCACACAAATCTGCCAAAGGGCTGGAGTTGTATTTCCTGTAAATTCTCCTTTTCTTGTGCCAATGGGTCCCATTGATACCTCTTCTTGGAATCGACGTCAAGCACAGATTAAAGGTGCTCTTGGTTTTAAGAAGAAGGTGTGCCATAGTAGAGCCAAGAGAAAATTTGGTGAAAGTGATGCTGATGCTGATTCAGATGTAGATTCAAATGTCCTAGCTCAACTTTGTGCTAGGTTTGATGCTTTGGATGAAAAGATTTGTGTTCAATCCACCTTATTGTCTGAGCAGATTTCTCAACTCCAATCTTATATGGAGAGAGGCTTCTCTTTAATTGATGGACAAATGCTTTGTAACATGGATCAGCTGCATGCTCTTGAAGATCTTGTCCATAAGCATCTCTCTTAGCCAAGTAGCAGCTAGTTATTATTTTTTGGACAGCTCTTAGTCTTGTGTACTTTGCTTATCATGTTCATTTTGGTCTACTTATGTACATGGCTTATTTTGGACAACTCTTTGTCTCATTCTAGGACAAAAAGGGGAAGACATTTTACACTTGACATGTAGTTGATCATGACATTGTGTTTTGTGCTTTGGATATTTGATATGTTGATCATGATCATATTGTTTTGTATGTGTGGATATTGGACATGGTTATTTTGACTCATGAATGCATATTGACTATCTTTAGGCAAATGATCTTTGTGGATATATGTGGATGTATGTGGATATCTATGTGTTAATTTATTCAAATCTTATGGAAGTGCCTTGGAATATGTACAGGTGCTACTAATGCTTTTCTTGAGATTTATTTGCAGGTATTGTAGTACCTAAGTTGTGGTTTTGAGTGAGTGAGGGGCCTTGTATGAGAGTTGGGTGGGGCTTACTTACTTGTACTCATTCGTGTTGTAAAGGGTTTTGTCCCAGAATTGCCAAAGGGGGAGATTGTGAGTGTTTAGTTAGGTTGGCAATTCCGGACAAAATTCCTAAGTGTCCCCTAACTCGGCTTTCCTATTCCTATTCGGACTACTTGACCTTGAAGACTAAGATTTTGCTAAGAGGCCGAGGTATGTAGCTGAGTGTGTGGTGATTGGATGTGAATCAACCCGGTTTTTAATCTTTAAATGTGTTAGAAAGTTGGGAAAAATGGTTTTTGGTGCAAGACTTTCATTCCTCTGTTTCTGGATCGATCCAGGTGTAGGGGTGGATCTATCCAACTAATGTTTTTTTGATCAAATCTCAGCCATTAGATTAAGGGTTTCTTTTTACACTTTAAAAACCAATCTTCTCTCATTTTCTCTGTAGAGAGACTGCTGAAAACGTGGGGAGAGCAGCCACACTCCAAGTGTTCTTCATTTTCTCATTTTTGCTTTCCTAAGTTGGTGTTTTTGATTGGAAAGAAAATCCACTTCTCTTAATGTTTTCAAAACTAGTTTTCAATGGATTTTCTTGAGCAATAAATGGGTTGATTCATTCCTTAATTCACATCTAAATCTCTCATTCTATTTGGGTTGTGCAAAAACCCATTTTCTTCTTGTGTGGATTCAAGAAGAGGCCGAGATTGAGCTTGGTGCGGACTCCAAGTATGCTCCAAAAGGAGAAGCTGAAAATGAAGGAACTAGTCAAGTATTCCGGGAAGGATTGGTTGGCTTGAGCTAGGTAAAACCTTGTACTCAGTTTTTATTCTTCATAGTGGAGTTTTCAATCTGTGATAGGCCCGTGGTTTTTGATCTCTTCGGAGGTTTTCCACGTTAAAAATCTGGTGTTCATTGTCTCTTTCTCTCACTCTATATTTTGGTTTATTTTTTAGGAGTGTTGAAGCATTTGCATGTGTTTTGCATTTATATATTGTTGGGAGAGTGTTGATGCATACATTATTGCTTGTGGATGTTGTGGATGTTTTGCTTTGTTGAAAAGTTATTAGAAGAAAAAAATTCTTGACATAAAGATAGTCTAAGGTTAGGTCATCTTTGTTGGGAGAATTTTAAAATTGTTCTACAACACCTATTCACCCCCCTCTAGGTGTAGTTCATTATTGAGATTCACATTTTCAATAGGTGTGGTCCCAAACTCAAACTCAACTAAATTGAAGATGACTGATCGATATAGGTGCAATCCCAAACTCAAACTTAATTGAACTAAAGAGCACCAATCGATATGTGTATGGTCCCAAACTCATACTCAATTAAACTGAAGTTGATTGATTGATATAAGTGTAGTCCCAAACCCAAACTCAAACTGATACAAAAATGAATTGAGAATGTGGCTATAAGTCGAAGGAAAACTGAGATAATGATGTAAACAAACTCCATAAAGGGGTATGCCCCGACATTACAACTCACAAAGGTCAACTATTAAGCCATAGGTAACGAAGTTCGTTGAAAGTCTTATAGTCTCAAAGAAAGGTGTATGCCCCAGTATCAGGTAATGATCAATCATTAACGAGGTCAAACTCTACATGCCTTAAAAGTGTCCTGGCAACAAATCTAAGATATGTCCTAATACTGAAAAGTCACCTATATCCCCCAAAAATCTATCATAAACATGTGAAATTTATCAATACTCTGTCCAACATTCAAATTGCAACCACCAACATGACATAAGATGCTTAACTAAGAAAACAAGATGTTGATCAAATACTCTAAATAGGATGACATCAAATTGAACACTCGGTTGCATGAATATACTGCTCATGAAGGTCTGTTAATGAGAAAAAACCCAATTGATCCTCTTTATTGAAGGCACAAACATTCTCACTCACCTGACTGGCTCAAAATACTCCTCAAGGAACTATAGTGATAAAAAAAATGTCTTTAACTCAACGATAATCCACTCTAATGAAGCCCTAATTGAATTTGATGTGAATATGATAATCTAGAAGTAGGGAAATATGCCTTAGTATACAAAATCTACACACTATAGATTCTATATCCTAAAAAAGAGGGGTATGAGCTAGTATCGAATAATGGTTCATCATCAATGAGGTCAAACTTTACATGCCTCAAAAGTGTCCTAGCAACAAATCTAAGACATGTCCTAATATTGAAAAGTCAACTATATCACCTAAAACTCTATCATAAACAGGTGAGCTGTATCAAAACTTTATCTAATATTCAAACTTCAACTACTAACATGACATAAGATGCTTAACTAAGAAAATAGGACATTGATCCAATTCTTTAAATAGGATGACATCAAATTGAACACTCAGATGCTTGAAATATCTGTATACTGCTCATGAAGATCCGTTAAAGAGAAAAACTAAACTAATCCATTCTACTAAAGGCATAAACATCCTCATTCACTTAGCTAGCTCAAAATACTCCTTGATAAACTATGGTAATAAAAAAATGTCTCTGACTCAACAATAATCCACTCTGATGAGGCCCTAATTGAATCTGATTTGAATTTGATAACCTAAAAGTGGGGAAATACGCCTTGGTATACAAAATCTACACACTGCACAAAGCAATGTCTCCAACTTAACAACAATCCATTAAGAAATCAGAATGAAGAATCTATCAATGTCTCAAGAAGACTACTCCAAAATAAATCTCAAGAGGACAACCAAAATGACAAGGGATTTGATAATATCAAGAATAGAAGCATGACTTTGATGAAGCGTCAATTGAATTTGATGTGAATTTGATAACCTCGGAGTGGGGGAATATGCCTTGGTATAGAAGATCTGCACATTGTACTAATAACTATCTCCAACTCAACAAAAATCCACCAACCTATCTTAGAAGTACTCCATAAGAGGAATTTAGAATGATGAAAACTGCTAATAAGCTCAACAATACTCCATTGAGGGTTGTTTCCATCTCAATAACAATCTATTAGGCTAACGAACAAATGATCCATCTCAAAAGTACTCGATCTATTAAAGGATCTTCTATTTTCTCAAAGTGATCCATTGTAAACCCTACTTTACATCTTAAAGAATATTCCTATAGGGATCATGATCAGAGCAACCAATCCGATCTATCTAGAAGATACTCTACTAGAGAAGTCATGATGACTATAAGCATACTTATCGGAAACTATCTCTACATCTTAAAGAATACTCCTTTAGGGATCATGATACAGAACAACCAATAAGATCTATCTCGAAGACACTCTACTAGAATGATCTGTCATTCTAGCTTAAAGCAAACACTATTGAAGATCAGAAATAATCATATTGATCTACTCCACTCATAGTATGGACGAAGACATGTCTCGCTAAGGTAACTCCATCAAGAATAGTGATGATATCAAAGAATAAGAGCATGAATTGATGGTTGGGGAAAAACTCCACTGGGGACTTATGACAAAACCACATTGTTAAATCATTGTCATCATAAACCAAGATGACCATGCTAACTCATGACAAGATGACGATCTCAAGAAATGAGGGATATGCACTAGTAAGACAGCTGATGTGTAGTATAATGGGAAGTTGGACTACATGAAAGACCCATCATAAAATCAAATAATAATCTATATCTATCAATGAATCACCTTCCATCATCAAATAAGCATATCCCAAAAGAGGCATCAAAGTAGCATTTCCCATAAGAGAAAACAAAATGATGTCTACATATTAACCAAATTCCAAGCACCTGCCGAAGCAAAGGTTGCCAAAGATAAAATTTGATCTCATGGCCTCATGGTGGTCTTAAGACATAGAAAAAAAATGTAGGTTGGATGATAAGGTAAAGAAAAAAAAAGGAAATTAAGCTCAAATACCTAATGATTAAACCTATGCCCTCGTGTATAAGATGTAATGCATAGAAAAATCTCATAAGCCATGGACCTAAAAGTAACCAGTGGAAATGTCGATGGTGAAAAGAGAGAAAAGGGAAATGGTTAAGCTATCAATGAAACATGTGAATGATGTGAAAAAGCTATTCAACCTAAAATGTGCATCGATGTAGGAAATGAATAAAAGGTAGAACAAATATTTGGAAAAAGGTGATGAGAAAACACAAGAAGGCAAAGAGAAAATAGAAAAAATAATGATCAACCAATATCAATTCAATGAAGGAAAGTCATATCTCCAATGATGGGATGGAGGAAAAGACAATGCTGTGGAGACCTTAGTAAACAATTATTCATCTCTCACAGCCATAATAATATCAACAAAGATCTAAGAGGCGAAAGATCTTATAGAACTCTCACATGAACTCCTAATAGTCAAAATGCATAACAAAAATGACCCAAGAAGTGAAAACTGTCATAGAAATCTCACATAAACCCTCAATGATAGATAAACCTGATAAACAAACCTTAAATGGTGATATAAATTCTCAATGGAGTATGATAATAAACACAAACACATCGTTTTTTTTTTTTAATGAATGTGCATACTTTGATCATCAAGAAAAAAAACTGTAATGAGAAAATATGGAATGACCAAACTCTCCACAATCATTGATGAACAAGTGAACCCTCACCCACGAGATCATCTCTTAAGCTAAAATCTTCAAATCAATGCTAAATGATGGAATAAAGGGAATGATATGATTGTCCTTTATGCACCAAGATGTGAAGAATCACCAATCGAAGTAAGGGGAAAAAAAATGAAATAACAATGATGAAAGCAAAGAAGAGAATGAAAAAAATGATAAAAATAAAATATAACGAAATAGGATGGTGATTAGCTTATAATAACAAGGATGAGGAAATTAGGCCTATAAGCCTAAAACTCATGAGACTTTCCTTGCAAAGCATACATATACATTAAAAGACCCTTATTCGGTGTAGAAAAGGTAAGCAAGGCTATAAGAAAGCAAAAACTATAATGTACCTACGAGGCTCAGTAGGCTAACAACAAACTATATATCAATAAAGGTAATAAGGTATAAGGCTAATTGAAATGACGACCACCCATTCCAATAAATCAAAATCCTCAAATAAATCAACTTTAAAAAAGAAAACCCCAACATGTTATAAATGTTAAAAAGTAGGTTATTACTCAAAAGATTGCCAATTAGAAAATAAGATCAATTCATTAGAAATAAGTGATAAACTAAAAAATTTAATGATAAGACTAATGATTAACAAAAAAAAAAGAGGATTCAAGTGAAGATTATGAATCAGAAGAAGATAATCAAATATTAATAACTCAAGAAATATCAAGTGAAGAGTCAAGTTCGGATGAAAATGAATAAGATGATAAAAAATATTGTGATGATATTTGTGCATTATAAATCGATAAATTTGATTTCAAAAAATTCAAAACCTCATTTGAATATTCTTATTCACAAACCAACGGTTGAACCGTCAAACCATCCGGTTTTCTATGAGCCGGTCAACATGTGGATTGACCAAAATACTCTTGGGCCTTGTCTGGGCATACAATCTTCCCCTCACCAGGCAGCCCAATGAGCAGCCCATTGAGCAGATTGCATTATTCCATTAGTTGGGGCCTGTGTGGGTTATTTATAGAACTCAATCAACTCATTAAATCTGTGAGTTTCCGATGTGGGATGTGGTTATAAAGAAATAAAGAATAATAAATGGAAGTGTTGCATTGTGAGGATTTGAACCTCGGATCCTAGTTTTACAAAAGAAACAGTCAACCATCAGGCTACACAACTCCTTTGATATATATATGTAAAATAATATTTTATATTAATGCTCTTGCAAATGTTTATAATATAAAACATTTAAGCAAATATAAATATTTATATTCATGTTTATTTTTATAATAATTATTAACAATTAATATGAAAATAATATAAATTAATTAATATAATATTTTTAAAATTTTAAAATAATAAAATGCATAGATATGTAGATAAAATTAAATGTTATAATTTTCTTCTCATATGTAAATATTATACGTATTTTATTTAATAAAATTTGATATATTAATACAGTTATATTTATGTTTATCATTTAATAGATATATCATGTACAAAAAAATGAAATGCTATAATTTTAATATTATATAAATTTCTTAAAATTATTTTTAATTTTAATAAAATATAAATTATATATTTATGACATCATTGGTTTGACTGTGATTCGACCACCGATCTGACCACTGAACCTTGAACCGGTAACTTTTTCGGTTCAATGACCGGTCCGGTTTTGAAAACATTGATTACAACAAAAAAAACTTAAAAAATAAAAATAATAAAATATTGACTCTCATTTTATTTTCTAATGGTGTTATTTAGCGAAATGAAAGTTAATATTTTATTTTATATTTTTAATTTTAAAGTTTTTTAGTTATAATTGTATTTTTAATTTTTAAAATAAAAAAAATTTAAAATAATTATAAGATATTTAGTTTTTAGTAATATAAAAAAATATAAATATAAATCAAATTCACTATAATATAATAAAACTATATTAAACATATTAAAAATAAAAATAAAAACTTTTTGAAATTATTTAAAAAATTCATGCATAAATATTTTATGATATGATCTCTAAAAAGCTCTAAATTATCTTCAACACCTAATTGAATGATGAGCATGAAAATTATGAATTAACTTATATATGTATATAGTCATTTTATGTTATAAACGAATTTCCTTTAACTTTTATATCTTTTTAATAGTCTATTTTGTAAAATTCTAGGATAGATTAACTTTTCAAAATCTAAGCTAATTTCCTAATTACCTAATACCAAAATTTTCAAACAATATCAAAATAAAAGGGAACTAAATATTAATTAGTTGTACATCCAATATCATATTGATAATATTCATATTGAAATCAAATAGACATGAGATGACTTTTATGGGAAGTATAAACTTCGTAAAATATCATATTTTTAAATTATTATCAAATATATGTGATTTTTTTTTAATAAATTAGTTATAATGGATTAATTTTTAAAAATCTTCCCGCTAATTTTATTTTTAAAAGAATATAAAAAAAAAATATGTGGAAAGTAGAAGACTCGTAAAAACTAGAAAATGGGTAAGAATTGACTGACTTCCCCACTCTCTCTCATTGGACCGGTGTCTTTTGGGAGTGTTTTCTAAGAGTTATGGTAGAGTGGATTCCCCCTCCATACTTCAATTTGGTGGTACGATAGCGTTAGCCTTTTATTTTGTTTTTATTTTTATTTTTATTTTCATTATCATTTTATTTTATTTTTTTTATTGGTCCATATCAACTTTCCTCAAGGAGAAATGTTAGGTCTTTTGCATATTATCCCCATAAATTTCTCAAAAAATAATGATTTGTTACTAATGAGCTCTTTGCAAAAATATAATTTTCATTATCAAAACAAAATTTTCTAATGTTTTATTTTAAAAAATATTTTGATAAGAAATAGGTATAAAAAAATTTAGAAAGGATATTTTTATCTCAAGCAGTAGTATTCACTGTCCCTAAAAAATAATCATTATTTATTTGATTTAGGAATTATTATATTTGATTTTAATCAACTATCTCTTTATATTATTCTACATTTGATTATGTGCAGAGTGATAAAGCATCACTACAATGACTTGATAGCATATAATATAATTTTAATGTATTTTCAGAAAAATAAACACGTCTTATATGTTTATTTGGTTATATATTGCTACAACTAGTCCACAATGCTTGCATTTAATTTAAATTCTTAAAAATAGGAAAATAGATAACACTAGATTGTCAAAATTGTAAACTCCCCTCTTCTAGTAATCCAGACATTTTAATATATTTCAATCATTTCTTTTTAAAAAATCAAGTTATAAATATAAAAATAATTTAACTATTTTTATTGAAAATTTATTGTCTTATAAATTCAAAATAAAATAATATAAATTCAATTCATACTCATGATTGACATATAGTCAAATATTAAAAAAAATGGAAGAAATATTATAAAAATATTATTACTATTAGAAATAATATTATGTTTTGTAAATGATTTATTTTATGACTATGATAAGAAATTGTGAAAAACCGAAAAAATCCATACATGAGGTATTTACTTTTGGGTAAATTATGTAAAGGTATGTTACCTAAAAAATATAGATTTTTTAAGAACTTTTAAAATGTAATCCAATAAACCTATATTCAAATAGTAATTTCATTAAAAGTTCAAAAATGTCCTTCATACTTTTCTCCTTAAGTTGATTAACTCATTTGTTTGTTTGTTTGTTTGTTTTTTTAAACCTTGAAATGATAAGTCAAAAGAACTTTATATTTGTAAATTACTTTGAAGATTGACATATGGCTAATCAATATGTCACATTAATTTTATTTTTTCTTTTTTCTTCATTTTACTTATAAAATAATCTAACTTTTTTAAAATTTCATTTTTTTTTTCACTCTTACACCTTTTCATAGTTGTTGATTTTAATTATTTAGAGACACTTTAAACATATAATAATAATAATAATAATATATGATAAATAATTAATGAGAAAAATTAAAGTACAAATTTAGAGGTTTAGAATATAAGATTTTATATATTCATATTAAATAAAATATTTATTTATTTGATAAATCTTATCATATATAGATTAAATAAAACTACCTTTATCATATTATTTTGTTGTTTCTATTTTATCAAATTGGTCAAGGTGAATCGATTCAACCAGTTCTCTTAATTGGTTGATTGGGATTTGTTGATTTTGAGTTTGTTTCCATCCTTTTTTGTGCCTTGTCTTTTTTGTTCTCCTTTAGGCGTTCCTAAGGGGTGTTTTAGGTGAGTTTTAGTTGTAGGTTAAAGGCTCTTTGGATTTAGTATGGTCTTTAGGAGAATTGAGTTTTGGAGTAGATAAGGACAAGTATTCAATTCTCTACCATTCTTTGTCTTATAAAAAAGGGCCTTGGGAGCTTGGTTTAGGGGGATTCTCTGAGTTTTTTTTGGAGGAGAGACTACCAATTTTCAAAGAGAGAAAGAAAGAAAGAGTTTTTGCTTGGGTGAATGCTTGGAAAGGAAAATTTGGATTGCTAGAAGGCAAGTGTTTACTTGTATGGAGAGCTTTTGGTAAGTCTCTTTGATTTCATTTTCATCTCATTCTCTGTTCATTTTCATTTTCCTTTGATCTTTGGATTAATTTGCATGTTAGTTATAGATATTGGAGGCTACACACTTGATTGTTGGTTATTTGTTCATTATTTATGGGTGTTCCTCTTCTTTTCTTCTCTTGATTCATCTTGTTTTCTTGAGAAGTTGCCTAATTTTTTTATTTGATTTGTTGTACAATGATTCTCAAGACTTTACTTATTTTAATTTTAATCCATTTTGGGTATTTTGCCAAATTTTCAAGTTCATTGATCAATTCATGAAATAATTTTTTTTATTAGATTTGAAATCCTTATTTTCCTCTTGATTTGTTTTTTAGGGATTTCATTTCTCCCCTCCATTTTAATGGTTTTTGAAAACCTTTTTTATTAATGCAGTAAATACCCCACTTGGTGATAAAAGAAGTTTTCTCCACATTCTTTAGAGGCATCAAGATTTGATTATAACTAGAAAAATCATCCATAAAAGGCAACATTGAATGACCTATAATAGTATCAACCAATATATTGATGTAAGGGAGAGGAAAGTCATCCTTATAACTAGCCTTGGTGAGATCTCCAATGTCAACACAAACTCTAACTCTATCGTCCTTTTAGGGAACAAAGATGACTTTGGCTAACCACTCAAGAAACTCAACCACTAATAAGAATTCAACTTTGAGTTGCTTCTGAATCTCCTCTTTCACTTGCAAACTCTATTGAGGATTCAGTCACCTTAACTTTTTCTTAACTAGTTTAGCATAAGGTGGAAATAGTAAGTGATGCAAAACTATGGAAAGATCAAGTCTTGACATGTCCTTGTAAGACCATACAAAAACATCTAAGTATGATATGAGCAACTAAAGAAGTCTATCATTCTCATCTATGGACAAGTCTAATTCAATCCTCAACTCCCTAGGTTGATTTATTGTGCTAAGGTCAACAATCTTAATGTCTCTTAAATCAGGTGAAATTCCTTGATTTTTGTGACTTGGGTTATAGTTAGAAGTGGTCTCATCTGAATCATGTTGTATGAACTCATCATCCATATCAAACACATGTGATGTGGATAAATGGGATGCACATAAAGAAACATCATCATAAGAGCCAAGAAAATACTAAAAAAAAAAATGCTCAAATCCATATGGGAAAGTAGGTACATCAATAGGACTAGAGACAAATCTTGATAGTATATAACAAAAAATAGGTAGGCCCATAGGAATGAACTCTTCCATAATTGGGCAAATAGTGCCCTCAAGTACATCATAAATAAAATAACATGCTCTAGCAGCTTCAAGATAGGAATGGGCTTAAAATTCTTTAAAATCTCAATGCCTAAACTCCAAACATATCAAATGAAAAAGCAGACTTTGACTGAACAATGTTGATAAACTAACTCATGTTTGTCACAAACATCTCATCGTTATACTCATAATGAGGAATAACACCATTCATCATATCTGTAGGTTCAGGAAAAATCTCATGATCACTAGTCTCATCGGGAAAGTAGAAGGTCAACAAGCTAGTACGGTTTGGAAATGGGGGAACAACCATCATATAAGTAAGAGTATTAGGGTTTCCATCACTCAAATGAAGTTGATGGAAAAGCCTTTGAAGATTAATCTCTCTACCAAAGCTAGGTCCACTAATGATCATTTCATATGTGAATGCACCTTTGATGCTCTCACAAAGTATTCCGCTAGGCTCATCTTATATGGGTAGACAAGATAATCAAATGGGATATGGAGCAGACGGGTTCTAATCCTTTCTTTGAGAAAAAAATGCTATATGTCTATAATCAAACTTTGTGGGAACAAAACCAAGGTCGAATAGTGTTTCATGATCAAAGTAGCTATAAACTCTCTAGGACCATGATGATGACGTCCTAAACCCAAACCATGGAAGAAAAACATGGTTCTCATCATATCTAGGATTGAAAAACTAAAGTCCAATAGGGTAACACCCAAAGGGGGAGGGGATGGGGGGAGGGAGGTGAATGGGTGTATTTATAAAATTTTAAATAAATATTTATATACTATACCCATTTTTTCTCTATGAGAAGTTATAGATAATCAGTTCATTCAATAATAGGCAATGTAAGTAATATAAGAAAGCTATGCAATAAAGTACAAGGATTTTTGCGTGGAAATCCCCTACACTATCTATGGGGATAAAAAACCACGAAGTCTAAGATTACTAATTTAAATACACTATATGAGATCAAGTTACATAGATTTACTTGACCCTTTTACCCTGAAGACTTACTCTCCAATACCTATAACTTGATCCACATTCACGAATCAACAACTTCCGATTGCTCCAGTGAATACTCTTCAACATCGTTGAAGGGATGAAGATCTTCAACCCAAGATTCAAATCTTGAATTCTATAAATGAGAGATTGAAAATTGTGTGGCTCATTAGGTTTTCTCCTTAATGAAACCCTCTCCAAAAATATTAAGATCTCTTACCCTTGAAGGGTTATAATGAGGTATTTATAGGTAAAAATTCTGAAGAGGTTCGGTATCATAAGGTTTCCAAATGAGATTTGTGTGAAATTATAAAAAATATCTTCCAAATCTTGGTAGAAAATTCATGAGTGTTAGAGTGCACTTAACCATTGCTTGAGCGGTGCTAACCATTTGAGCAGTCCCATCACTTGAGTATTGTTGCCCACTTGAGCATCCCTTGTTTCTTTCAATATTTATAAAAAATCAATTTTCATTAAGAAGGTATTGTTCCTTTTTATACCTCTTAGGAGCCTAACTTGCCATAAACCAAACCTTTTTAAACATCCTGTGACTTCTAGGTTGGATGAACAACAACTTTTGATCTTTAATGTAGAGTAAATCATTATCTAAAGGACTTTTATGGCCAAACAATAATAGGAACAAAATTGTCAACTTATGAACAAGACTTAATGTCCTAACTATCTTTCCCTTTTGGTAATTTTGTAACAAAACATAGTTACATAAACTCACTTAAACCCTTATAAAGGAGTTTACATAACACATTAATGCTCAATTAAAAATAACTTAAGGAAATGCATTGCATCATCCTGTAATACTTATCTTCCAATCATGTAATCTATACACATAAAGAAAACTATACCCAAGGCAAAACAATGTGAGGGATAAAATAATGTCAAGATAAAAAAACATGATAGTTAGAAATTTTGCTTGATGCATTGTGAAAGCATGAAAGAGGAACACCAATGTACAAAGTAAAGCTCAAGAGGAATATAGATGTATGCAAATCAACCAAACATTATAAAAGCTTGATGAGACAAAATAGATCAATAGCAAAGTACAAAGGTTTATCTCAACCAAAAAATAGGCAATGAAAATCATAGAAAGAAACTTCTATGACTTAGAATAGTTTTAGAGAGATAGACAATTCAAAAAGAAATATTTGTGTTAGGTATCTCTTTTAAACTTCCAAGACATGTTTTTAATAGTTGATTTGGTTTCCCCCTATGTATTAGGATTAGTTTCCTCCAATATTTCAATTAATTTATCTTAAGAATCAATTCTATAACAAAAGAATGACATAAAAAAAATGAATTAAATCTATATAAATAATGAATTAAACAATTCAAGAAAAAAAAAATCCCCCTTTAAAGAATCTCTCTTTTCCTTTTGTTAAGAAATATTTCAACTATCTCTTAATAATTAGCTTAATATTCTTCCCCATTTTCTCATAAATGACAAAAAAATATAAAATATGGACTAGAAAGCACACAAGAGACAAAAGGGTAAGAGAAAACATCAACATCATAATATATATCCATATATATATACATACATACATATATATATATATATATATATATATATATATATATATATATATATATCAAAAACTAATTTTGGATACAAGAAAGATACAATAAAAGAACAATCCAAATCAATATATAACAAAGATAAATATCAACACTAAGCATCAGGAGGAGGCAAAGGAAAAGCGGAGCTTGAGACGCTTTGAGAGAGAATCCATGAGATAATCTATGAAAGATGACCTTGGGTCTCACAAAGTTGAGTGTCCTATGAGTCCATCCTTAGGTGAAGATAGGTTATGGAATCTATCATATTTATAGTAGTTAGGTTAGTCAAGGTTGATGTAGTATGAGAAGCTTGAGATAAGCTAGCATGATTGTGATTGGAATGAGTCCTCAGAGCAGGCTTAGGATAATCAGCATTTGGCATGGGAGCATCCTACTCCATTGCTTAGATCTCATTCTCTTCTACAAGATCCTCATGTGATACATTTTGAGCTAGTGTAGCTAAAATGACATCCTAAGGACCATGGAGAGTAGGGGGTGTCATAGGACCATACACATGGCTGTAGTGTTTGGCCTAAAAGCTCCCATCCAAGAAGGCATGAGAAACTTGGACCCCCAAGGCAAGATTAATCCTGAATCTGACATCCTCCGAAATCCTAAAGATAAAGAGGGCGAATGGAAAACAACCACCTCTATAAAAGGGATCATGATATGGAGTCATCACGTCTAAGATGACCTAGCCAATGTCAAACAATTGGCCAAAGAGAATGGTGTGAATGAACATAGTAGAAGATTGGTGGATTTGGGTTTGTTAAGTGGAGAGGTAGAAAATGTAAGTGAAGAAGGTAGTAAGGAGCCATGCTAGCTTGAAGAAGCCAACAATGGAGATATAAGAAGGAAGATGATGGGAAATGTTGTAAAGAAAAGTCAGAATGGCATCGAGTGAGAGCCTATACCTCCAAATAAAAGGAAGGAATGTGTGCACGAAGTTGTGACATGCCGAGTACACACTTCATGGATCGGGAAAAGACAAGGAAGGACTGGCCATAGAAAGTCACTTCGAAAAATGACATCGGCAACAATGAAGTGCATGTTCGCATAGAATATCTGCACTACATAGGGTTAATAGGTTCTTTAAAAAGAAAAAAAAAAGTTACCCACCCTCACTCACGGATAATGGTGGGGAGAGGAGTGTCCTAGAAAACTCTAAGGTCGACCGAACACTTAACCTCGTTACGAAAGTCATGAAATGAGTCATAGAAATGATCATGTTCCTCCTGACAATGGAAACACTCCATTGAGAGGTCTCCTAAGTTAAAAGGACCTTAGAAAGTGATGTCTTAAATGGGCTTAGGTGACTTAGGAGGGGTCACCTCATGTTGGTGCCTACGACTAGCCATACTAAGTGAATGGAATACACATAAACATAAAACTGAGAAAAACTAAGAAAAATATGAAAGAAATCTAAACAACTAGAAATGTTATAAATGAAGTACTAAGAAATACAATATGAACAAAAACGTGAAAAATGAAGTAAATTGACCTCAAATGACAAAGAAGAGGAAACCCAACACAAGATTCTAATTTAAGGAAATAAATTTTTTTTGGGAAAATATATGATGGATATATTTCATGGGAAGATTCATGATTAAGATAGCTTACCAAGATATTGTTTCAATTAAAATAAATTAAAGTAGTTTTTGGATTTTTCTTAAGAAAATAAATTTTCATGGGAATTTTTTTTTCCTATGTTATTTTTCTTGTAACTGGTTGTTGTTAAAATCTATTGTTATTTATTTAGAACTATCCATTTATTAAACTTTATGAGGTTTTCCTATTATTTCTCAGTGAGAGAAGGAAAACTACACCTATAGTTGGTTCTCCAAGCTCTTCTCCTTAAAGAGAATAAGGAAACTGTTCTGGTTGGATAATTCAATGATAAGAAATAAAATAACAATTATTTTAGCACAAAAGTCCTAGTTTAAGAAATAAATAAAGGATTTGGAAAATCTCATGATAGAGAATTTATTTTAAGAAAGGTTACCATAATTACTAAAAGTCTCTCTTTTCAAAAGATTAATTGGGAGAGGGCCTTAGTAAAGCCTATGACCTCCATTGTCAAGCCCATCTTAGTTTGGGATCATCACCACTTCACCAGTGGGTTGGACCCTAAGAATCAAGGGATATGGACTCTTCTTTAGGACAAGACTAGACATGTCTATAGTGGGAGAACCACCTCACTGGTTGGGTTCCTTACTTGGTGATATTGATAGTTCAAGGACAATGGTTATACACTTAACATGTGATATGGAGTAGTCTAATCACCCACCACGGCCCCACTTGCATAGTTCATGGGCTAAATTAAAAAGGTATGTTGATCTTATGTTTAGACACATTTATGGTTAAGGCAAGAAGATCAATATGAGAGTCTCTAACTAGTAATAAGATCATGACCTGCTCACCGTAGGCTTGACTCTTATGATACTAGGATACCTTGCAAAATGATATATAGTTTGAGAACACTACATTTTTGCAAAATTAATTAATAACTTGTTGTGTATGCTCAATTAATTAATGCACGGTTTTATTTATATTAAATATATCATGGCTTATAATCTAATTGATCTCATTCTCACTACTAATAAGTTAACTAGACCAAACTATGTGGATTGGAAAAGAAATTTGGACATAATACTCACTTCAGATGAGGTAAAGTGGGTAACTTAGGAAATTGCTCCTTCTACCCCTAATGAATATTTAACTTGAGAGAAAAGGGACAATTATTATAGTTGGTGGAGGGTGAATCAAAAGACCAAGTGTATCATACTTAGGTCTTTGGATGACGTGCTACAACATTAGCATGTGTCTATGCCAAAAATTTATGATATTCTTACTAGTCTTAATGAGATGTTTGGTGGTAAGGGCAGGCCAACTAGGCAAGCTACTCTTAAGGCAATTATGGATGCTAAGCTATTAGAAGGAACTCCTATTAGAGATCATATGATTCATATGATTGGACTCTTTAATGAGATAGAGATCCTTGGAGTTGAGACTGATGAGGAAACCTAAGTTAACATGGTTTTAGAGACCTTATTGAATTCTTTCAAACAATTCAAACTCAACTATAATATGAATAAGATGGTGATGAGCTTACCTAAACTGATGAGGAAACTCCAGATGGCTGAGGGGATTCTCAAGTATCAAAAGGGTATTCATATGGAAATGAAGGGTTCTTTAAGTTCTTTTATCCAGAAGAAAAAGAACACTATGAAGTCCACCAAAAAAAAAAAAAAAAAAAAGGTTCAAGGGCAAGGAAAAGAATAAGAAGAGTAAGGGTTAGGGAAAATGTTTCCTTCATGGTAAAAAAGGCCATTGGAAGAAGGAATGCCCTAAGTTCTTGAAAAGAGAGAGTCAAGTATGCATCATTCTCTTATAATTGAATCATGTTTAGTGTTGGATTCCACTAATTCTTGGTAGATAGATTTCAAAGCCACTGATCATGTCTGTAATTCGTTACATGGGTTTCAAGTAAGGAGAAGGTTCAATGATAAGGATATGTACTTAACATTAGCTTTTGAAGCAATAGTTGTTGTGCAAGAAGTGGTAGATGTTACCCTTATCTTTTTTTATAATAGTCTTCTAGTATTAAAATATTGTCTTTATGTTCTTTAGTTTAGGAAGAATTTTATTTTGGTTTCTAATATATTTAAGCTAAATTATCCATTTCTTTTAATAATAAATGAGTTTTTATTAAGTTGAATAATTTGTTTAGATGCTTAGGATCATTAATAGATAGGCTTTTTCGTGTTTCTCCATTATCTATTTTTCCAAGTAATGAGAATTATCATATCTCATAAAAAAAAAAAAAAAAAAAAAAAAAAAAAAAAACAAAACAAAACAAAACCTGGCACTAATTAAACATAGCTTTAGCACTTATGCCTAGGTTATATTAATCTAAATAGGATCCAAAGACTAGTTAAGTTGAGAATTTTACCTCCTTTAATTCTAGAGGATCTTTCAGTCTACGAATTTTATATTGAAGGTAATATGACTAAGAGCCCTTTACTGCTAAAAGATATAGAGTTAAAGAGTGTTTGCAGTTAGTGCATACTAATGTGTGTGGGCCTTTTAATGTCTATGCATAGGAAGGGTATGAGTACTTCATCCACATTTACGAATGATTACTCCAAGTTCAAATGTGTTTACTTGATGCATAAGAAATCTGATGTCTTGGACAAATTCATTGAATTTAAAGTAGAAAAAAAAAATTTGGTAAACGTATCAAGGCATTTCAATCTACTTGAGGTAGAAAGTACATGTCTACTCACTTTGATTCTTTCCTCAAAGAGCATGAGATTATATCCCAATTGAGTGCACCTGGGACTCCATAATAAAATGGAGTAGCAGAAAGAAGAAATCAAACATTGATGGACATGTTAAGATCAATGATGAGTTTTTTTATCACTTCATGTATCCTTTTGGGATATGCCTTGGAAATTGCGATGTACATTCTCAACCTAATGTCTTCCAAGTTAGTACCTTTAATTCCTAAAGAGATGTGGAAAGGTCACAAACTCAGTTTGCAACACATTCACATTTGGGGTTGTCCAACACATGTGTTGAAACCAAAGGTAGACAAGTTAGAAGCAAGGTCTGAGGTATGTCAGTTTGTAAGCTATCCAAAAGGAATGAGAGAACATTACTTTTATAGTCAGGTCGACCACAAGGTATTTGTTAGTACAAATGTCAGATTCTGGAAGAGGATTATATGATGAGTAATAGGGTAAGACGTGATATAAATTGGAAAGCACTTCATTTTTGGTAAGACGTAATAGGCTATCATGACTCTTCATTTTGATCAAAATAAAGATGAGCTTTGTGTGTATAAGAAGACGTAAGGAAGCATGGTGGTGTTTTTGGTCTTCTATGTTGATGAAATTCTACTCATTAGGAATTATGTAGGGTTATTATCATCAATAAAGATCTAGTTATCTACTCAGTTTTAGATGAAAGATCTAGGTAAGGTGCAATATATTCTTAGGATAAAGATCCTTCAGGATTGTAAGAATGGAAAGATTACGTTGTCTTAGGCCACCTACATTGACAAACTTTTGGTCAAGTATGTGATATAGGACTTTAAGAAGTGTTTGCTACCCTTTAGGCATGGAATACCTATTTCTTAGGATCAATGTCCTAAGAGGACTAATGATTACTACTCAAAAAGTGCTATTTGATAGCTTATAATTAATCCTTTTAAACACTTTTGAGTAGTAGTTAGTGCCTTTTAACCCAATTAGCATGTTAAGGCCCCTTGCAATCAATTCTAATCAAATTGTGTAAGTTTTGGTGTTTTTGTTAGTATTTTGATCACCAAAGCATTATGAGATTGAGGAGAGTTTTATGGAATCCTTGGAAAGCAATGGGATGCTCAGAGGCATGAAGAATCAAAGCCTTGAAGCTCTTTTTCCATAAGCAAAGTGAAATGAAAAGGGGAAGCAAAGAGAAGTCAGCCATAGAGCACTCTTGATGACAGTCACTGCAGCCACTTTTGGAGCACTTCCTGGAGTCCAAATTATGCATACAATATGTCATTTGAAAGCTTAGGAAGTCAACAATCCAATGCTTCAAACCGTGTGCAATTTGGAGCTGAAATGAGGAAGTTACAGCCTTTGGAAGATAACTGCTCCAAGCTGAAGGAAGGAAGGCTTCAGAAAAGTGCTGCGAAATCACCATTTTTGTTGCAAAGTGATTTCGCAGCCTTTTTGCACAGTGCTATGGAGTTCCCCTGAAGCTTCACGCCGCGATGGAAGCCAAGCACCACAAGATGGAAGTCAACTTTGTGAAGGTGTTGAAGCAACTGGTTGCTATGAAGAAATTTCGCAGCCCTTCTTGTGCACCTGAGAAATTTTGCAGACCTCACTTGTCACCTGCGAAGTGGTCCTTAGTGCTTCCCGATATTTGTAACCGACACTTGGAGATATTTTTCATTAGATTTTTGTTGCCTAAATGTCTAAATTCTCCTTGTAAGTCACCAATGATAGATTTCCTTAGCTTTTAAGTTAGGAATTTGGCAAAATATCATGTAATAGCTGTAAGTGTATTTTTGGTTAAATGGGAGCCCGAGGAGCCTGTTCTGGGGGTGTTAGAGTTTTTTCTAGGGGATCCTTTGTACAGTTTTGGGAAGGAAGTAAAATACAGAGCACTTGCTCTGTTTTTCCTATATATTCTTGTCTTCTCTTTCATTTTCATTTTCTTGCTAGCCAAACATTCTCTGAGATGTTTTCTCAGAGGATGAGAGGCTAGACTCTTTGTCTCTTGGAGCTAAGGTAGCTGGGTGAGTTTCCTCATGTATAAATTGGAAGTTTTGTTGTTTTAGTTCTTAATGAAGAGAAAGTGTGACCCGTTGATGGTTTTTATCTTTTTAGTTAACTTAAAACTCCTTTAAATCACCTGGGCCAACACTTGGTAAGGCAAGTGATCTCCATCCATGGAGATTCACTAGTTTACCCCTTGCGAGCCTTTGGGAGGTGGTTTGAAGGTAGGATTTTCTAGAATAGCAACACTTGGTAAGTTTTTGGACTCTAAGGAGACATCCATTAGTTATCTCTTGCGAGCTTGTGAAGGGAAATCCAAGGTTAAAGATCACCTTGAATGGCAAGTGCTAGGTGAGAGGTATGAGCCATTACAAGATGCATCAGTGAGAGGGATTTAGTGTTTGAACCCATTAATGGGAAGCATCTGTACAATACCGATTGGAGAAGGAACTATATGTTAATTCTCTAATGTGAGGAAAATAAACAAGTGACCGGAACTCCCTTTTTGTACAAGGAATCTGAGCCTAGTGATCTGAAACTCCAAGAAACACTTTTCTTTATAAGTAAAATCAGTTACTACTTTTGGTTAGCTTAAAACCTTTCCTTTTTCATTCAAGCATCTTTATGTTTTCCTTTAAAGCTAACCTTGAAATGAAAATGCACCAATTCAGCTTTGAATTAGTATCATTTGTAAAGTGAAAACCCATCCCAGTGAACGATCCTAGAGCCACTATGCTATAGTAGCTTTGTCTTTGCTACCCTAGTATATGGTGTAATAGGTTATAAATTTTGTTGATTAATCCCTCAATCAAGGAGCACCAGCTGGACACGAATCAGCTGAGACACCAATTAGGCATGAATCAACTAAGGAGAAAGATTGCATGAAGCTTTTATGATGGGTAGCCTTATGTATATGATATTATGTACTAGACCAAATATTTGCTTTATTGCAGGGATGGTGAGTAGATATAAGTCCAATCCGGGTATGAAGCATTGGATGACGATCAAGCATATACTTAAGTATCTTTGGAGAATGAGGGATTATATACTAGTGTGGCATTGCAATGAGTTTTTATTTCTTAGTTATATGAACTTGAACTTTTTGTCTGATAGAGACTCTCATAAGTCTACTTCTAATTTTGTGTTTACTTTAGGTGGTGGAGCTGTTAGTTAGAGAAGTCTAAAGTAATCTTGTATTGTTGAATCCACTATGGAAGCCAAGTATGTTGTTGCTTCTGAAGTAGCAAAATAATTTGTTTGGCTTTAGAAGTTCCTATTGGGACTTAAGGTAATGCCCTTAGTTGTATCACCCATGGTACTATTTTGTGACAACAGTAGGGTGGTGGCATAATTTAAAGAACCAAGAAACCAATAAAAGAGTAAGCACATTGAGAAGAAGTAGCAATTGATATGTGAGATAGTACTATGAGGAGATGTAGTAGTGGAGAAGATCACTTCTACAAAGAACCTAGTGGATCCTTTTATGAAGACTTTGTCTACTAGAGTCTTTGATCATCATAAGGATAGCTTAGGTGTCAGATCTATTCCCAACATGCTTTGGGGTTAGTGGGAGTTTGTTGGGAATGAACCCTAGAAGCCATGACATGATGTAATAGATTGGGATTCGTTTATAAATTTATTTATTTATGTTTCTTGGTTTCCCTTAAATATCTCATTTGTATTAATTCGTTATTTGAGCATCCATATTCCACATTACTTACATTGTACATGACTTGGGTGCATTGGGAGTTGCACAAAAGATTCAATTCATAGGTTCCTTGTAGAGTGATGACTTGTCCATAATCGGTTCATGGATTTGGGCTATTTTTCTAAGACAATAGTGCACTACCTCCTAATTAGAGGAATGACTTATCTTGGTTGTCAAACAGTTTTCCCATGGTGAGTGTACTAGTGCAATTCATGCACATTAGATAGGACCTACGGTGAATCATGACACAATACTATCAATTGTCATGATTCATCAAACTACTATACTACATGGACTCTCAACCTTGAGATGATATTGAGTTTGTGTCAAAGTTAATAAGAGACTTTGACTTATGGGTGAGACCCTAAAGTGGTCATATATCCCTATAAATTGGGTCCCTGTTAATGAAGGCTGATGATAATATGTATTCTCAATAGAGGCACCATGATATCTCATGGATTGAGATAGTGTGTCCCCTTTGGTGATCCAAAAAACATATGATCTAGAATACTATGACCATAACATTCCCTTTATTGGAAATTTGACATATGCTCCTTAAAACTAGAGAATGTCAATTAATCGCATAATAAGTGGGATCTGTAATTCAATTATTGAAGAGGTAATCTTGATGGGTGATAGCACTACCTTATTAGATTACGAACACCAGTTTATGGAGTGTCTAAATGCAGTGAATAGTAAGTCACAAACCCCAAGCTTTGTCTCGTTGTTATTTACTTAGGATACTGGAGTGCAATTGATTCTTTTTAGTGGAATGTTGAATCAACTTCAAAATTGGATTATGAGGGAGCTAATACTCTTATGGGTCTCAATAGTCCCCGTTCTTAGCTCATATGCCATGATGTCATGGTTTATGAGAGTTGAATTGACTCTTAGTTCACTTTTGTGCATAAGGGCATTTTAGTAATTATGCAAGGTTACACAAGGAATAGTGAACAAGTTCTCTAGATTAGGCTAATTGGTTAATTAAACAGCCTTAATTGGTTAATTAATCAATTGTGAACCATGTTGGGCTAGATTAAGTGGCTCAAGCCCTGGTGAGCTCAAGTCACTTAAACCTAGTAGGGGAACCCTATAAATACCCCCGTAGGGGCTAAGGTTTCCATAACCTTGAGAGAGACTTTGTCCCCACCTCTAGAGAAAGAGAGAGATAGTGAGAATCGAGTGATCTTTTTTTCCAAAGCCCACACTATGGTGTGCTAAGATCATGGTTCAAGTCATCGAGTGGAAAATCTTAGGTGTTTGAGACTTCCAGATTCATTGTTCATCATCTTCACCAAGCGGAATTGATTTTGGAACATCCAAATCAAAGGTAAAGTTCTCTAATGGCTTTCCTCTTGATCCTAGAATTGTAAAAATATGTTTTTTGCTTCTGTTACATAGGATCTAGAAGCCTAGGGTAGTTTTGCATGCACCTATGCAATCCAAGGTAAGAGAATGGAGAAATTCAAAGTTCCTAATAGAAGTAAGGTAAGCTATTTAGAGGAGCCCCAATTTTTTATTATTCCATACTTGACTAATAGGATTAATAAAAATTCAATTTTTATCTTGCTCTAATACAAATTGAAAAACCAAAATCCAATAAGGTAACACCCAAAGAAGGGGGTGAATAGGTGTAACTAAAAATTTTAAATAAATATTTATATATTTTACTCAATTATGGAGATAAAAAAAACCACGCGGTCTACTGCTAATCTAATTTTTCTATATGAGATTAATTTACACAAATTTACCTGGTCACTTTACCCTAAAGACTTACTTTCCAGTACCTACAACTTGATCCACATTCACGACTCAGCAGCCTCTAATTGCTCTAGTGAATACGCTTCAGCCTGGTTGAAGGGATAAAGGTCTTCAACCTAAGATTCAATGCTTAAATCCTTCGAATAAGAGATAAAGAATGGTTTGACTTGCTAAGCTTTCTCCTTAATGAAATCATATCCAAAATATTAAGATCTCTTACCCTATAAGGGCTATAACGAGGTATTTATAGGCAAATATGTTGAAAAGGTTCAATATCATAAGGTTTCCAGATAAGATTTGCGTGAAATTCTCAAAAATATATTAACAGAAAAGTAATAAGCGCTCAAGTGCACTCAACCACCACTTAAGCGCCTCGGGCACTTGAGCGGTGTTAGGCGCTTGAGTGATACTAAGTGCTTAAGTGGTTTACTGCTCGCTTGAACATCCCCTGTTTTTATAAAATACCAATTTTCATTTAAAAAATGTATTGTTCCTCTTTATTCTCTTTAAAGCCTAACTTGCCATGAGCCAAACTTTCTTAGACATGCCTATGACTTCTCAGTTGAATGAACAATAACTTTTAACCTTTAATGGAGAGTAAGTCACTATTTAAAAAGACTTCTACGGCCAAACATGAATTAGAACAAAACTACCAACATACAATCAAAACTCAATGTCCTAATATTAAATATTTTAAGAAATATTTATTCATATTTTATTTTTATTTATTTAAATTAAGATTTCATTATCTTTAAAAAATAATTAATCCTTTTAATTTAAAAGCAAATAAACAAATTATAGCTAATCGTTGAGGAAAACAACTCGAAATAACACAAAGTTGTGGTAACTCTATCTTTAGTTTTTCTTGGTTAGAGTTATCACATACTTAAGCTTTAGTATTTTATTTACAACAGAGATTTGTGGTCAAATACCAATTGTTGGGAACCCTAAATTTCACCATTCCCAAGCCCCTAGATCAATAGGATGAATACAATCCTATACTAGGCTTTCTAGATCTAAGCACAATGGAAACATTGTATTAAAAACCAAAATAGATATGAATGATCTAGAGATGGAGGCTCAAACCTGTGATTTAGATGTTCCCAAATCAAATCCATCTAAAGAAGGTGTCGCAGGCATCGTAGAACTTGTCTATCCAATGATCTTTCCTTCACCAATCTTTGCATAAGAGAATGGTGGGCTTTAATTTCTTTCTCTAGAGAGTGGTTAGGGTTCCTCTCTCTGAAAGTTTAGAAAAACTGAATAAGAAGACTGAGGTCCTAACATTAAGAGAGTTTATATAGGCTTCCATGTGGGCTTAAGTGACTTGAGTATAAAATAAACTTGGGTTACCTAATCCAGCCCACTTAGGTCTTAATTAATTAATTAGCTCTAATGGGTTATAATTAATTAATTTTCCTACTCCAAAAAGTTAATTAATAAGATCTAGTATAATCTTACATTTTTGCCAAAATGTCGTTATGCACACTTATGAATTACATACCTAAAATACCCTCAAAATGTGACACCATGAAATAAGAGCTCGAGTAAGGACCATTAGGACCCATAAGAAAATACTAACTCCTTTAGAATCTTATTTTGAAGTTGAATCAATACTCAACTAAAGATAGTCAACTACACTCTAGAATCCTATGAAATTGCAACAAGCAAAGCTTGGGTTTGTGACCTATGATTCATTGCATACACACTCCTTATGAACTAATGTCCATAATCTAATAAGGCAGTGATATCAACCCACTAAGATTACCTATCCAATCCTTGAGTTACAAATCTTTCATTATGTGATCAATTGACATACTTTAGCTTTAAGGAGTATGTGTCAAATTCCACTAAAAGAATTACTACGGTCATAGATTTTATGATCACATGTCCTTTAGATTACCTAAAATGACACACTATCTCAATCTCATAAGATATCATGGTATGTCTATTGTGAATACCTATTGCCTCAAATCTCAATTAATAGTGGCCCAATCCATAGGAATATTTGACCACCTTAGGGTCTCACCCATAGGTCAAAGTCGCCTATTGATTTCAGCATAAGCTAAATATCCTCACAAGGTTGAGAGTCCATACGACATAATTGCTTAATGAATTATCACTATTTGATAGCCTTATATCATCATTCTCAATAGGTCTTATGCAATATGTGACCATATGCACTAATGCACTAACCATGGGAACCTCATCCTGAAGGCCAAGACAAGTCATCCCTCAGTTTCTATTAAATTACACAAATATATGAATCGACTATGAACAACTTATCATCTTGTAAGGAACCTATGACTAGTATCCTTCATGTAACTAATAATGCACCAAAGTCGTGTACAATAAAAATGATATGGGTTAAATGATCAAATGAATGTCAATGCATAAAAGAGATAACAAGGGAATAGTAATATATAACTTTGTTACATCATATCTTGCTTGTTAAGGCTCAATCCCAACAAAAACCCTAGCCTTCAGCCTCCAAATTCCACCATCTATGTGTCAAGCTTTAAGAAAGAGTCATCGAGTGGAAGATTAGTGGTTTGTAACATCACCAATGACTATCACAGTATTTGACAACATTCTTTACCATAAGGAATCTTTCTAGGAACATTTATATCTTGGTAAGCACTCTTAACCCATAATTGTAGAGAACCCTAGATTACTTCATTCCCTAACCATAAATCTTGTGGGGTGCATGCAATGTCATCCTAAGCTCTCTAGATCTAGCATAGTGGAATAATATGGTAATAAAAACCATAACATTTATAGATATAGAGGTTAAAGTTGCATACTTGAGATCTAGATGTTCCCAAAATGATTCCTTGTGGTGAATAGTGTAACCGAATGTCGTGACAATTATTAAAGATCTCACAAACCATTGATCTTCCTCCTCAAGTCTAGACACTAAGATGGTGGAAATCTCTAAGGTAGAGACTAGGGTTCTCTCTCTAAACTCAAAGAAGAGAGTTGCAAAAGCCTAAAGCTTTAACCCTTAAGGGGTTTTAATAAGCTTCTCAAGGGCTTAAGTTATTTGAGTCACCTCGAGATTGGGCCACTTAATCTAACCTAAAAGGGGACTTAATTGATTAATTAACCTAACCGAGCTCTAATTAATCAATTATCTTAGTCCAAATATACCATTCACTAATTTTTGTGTAACCTCGTATATTTACCAAAACACCCTCATGCACATAAGTGAACTAAGTATCAATTCAACCCTCATAAACAGTGTCATCAAGGTATATGAGCTCAAATGAAGACCATTGGGACTCATAAGATAATATAGGCTCTCTCAACATCCAATTTTAAAGTTGGCTTAACATCTTACTAGAGACAATCAACTACACTGTAGTACCTTATGTATATTATAATGAGAAAATAAAGGCCTATTTGGATATTGTTTTCAAAAATAGTTTTATATTCTCTTCAACAAAAAAAAAAAAACACAGTTGGCAACCAAATTTTTTTTTTTTTTCTGTTTTCTATTTGTAAGACAAAAAAATAGGGCATTTTCAAATAACATATTTTAATTATTTTTATTGTTTTTGCTTGTTTTTTTAGGGTTGTTTTAAAAATAATTATATAAACATATAGAATGATTAAAAATAAAGTACTAGATATAAAAATTATTTTTAAAACATATTTTAAAATATTAAAAATAGGTTAAAAAATTTTAGGTTCTCAAATAGACTTTTATTCTACAAAACATCAGAGAACAATTTTCAAGAACGGTTCTTAAAAACTATTTTTCAAAATTGCTTCTAAAAACAATTATAAAAAAAACCCTAAGTGTTTGAGTTTCTAACCTACAATCCATTGTATATAGTCTTCCCATGAATTGGTGCTCATAATCTAACCTACTAGCCTCTCAAGATTACCTAACATCCTTGAGTTACAGATCCCCCTATTATATAATTAAATGATAAACTCTAGCTCAAAAAGAGTATATGTCAAATTCCACTAAAGGAATTACTACATCATCGTAGATTTTATGATCACTCATCCTTAAGATTACCCAAGGGGACACACTATCTCAAAGTCCATGAGATATCATGGTGCGTCTATTAAGAATACCTATTTCTACCAGCTTCCATCAACAATAACCCAATTTATAAGGAGTATTTTATCACTTTAAAATATCACCTATAGGTCAAATCCACCATAAACTTAGGTACAAGCTCAATATTCTCTCAAGATTGAGAGACAATAATAGTATAACAACTTAGTGAAGTCATGACTGCCCAATAGTCTTACATCATGACTCATCATAGGTTTTTTCCAATGTGTAGCCCATACACACTAGTGCATTCACTATGGGAACCATCTTGATGGAAAAAGTTAGTCACCCTTCCAATTAGGAGTTAGTAGACTACAACCTCAAATGGATTGCCTTAGTCTATGAATTGTTTGTGAACAAACATCTTCTTATAAGGAACTCATGACTTGGATCTTACATACTACTCCTAATGCACCTAAGTCATGTATAATACAAAATATGTTAGGTGAAAATACTCATAAAGTATAGTGCATGGGAAAATGATAGATAAAAGTAAAACTAGAATATAATTAAATAAATAATAAATTTCAAATCTACCACATCATATCATGCTTTTAAAGGCTTTATCCTATAGTAATACTAGATTTGGATTTTGTCTTATAATAAATTATTTATGTTATGCATAAGATCTAGTGGCCCTATAAATAGTAGCATGAGCCTAATGAGATCTAAGGCCTAGGAATGAAGTAATCCAAAATTCTCATTAAAGAGTGTCAAATTTGTAGAAGATCTCATAAATGTTAAGTCTTTTGCTTAATGGCTCATCCTTGAACCAGACACTAAGATGGTGGAACTCTCATAGAGGTTTGAGACTAGGGTTGTCTCTTTAGGTGGATAGGAAGAAAGAATAAAGTCCTAACCCATAAGAAGGATATTTATAGGCTTCTTATGAGCTTAAGTGACTTGAGTCCACCTTAGACTTGGGTCCTAATTGATTGATTAGCTTAATTGGGCTTCAATTAATCAATTAACTCAATCCAAAGAGATTGTTCACAAGCTCTTATGTAACTTTGCATATTTACCAAATGCACACAAGTGAACTAAAAACTCATATATACAACCCTCATAAATCATGCCTTCAATGAATATAAGCTCAAGCAAAGACTACTAGGACCCATAGGAAAATATTGACTCCCTCATAATCCAATTCTAAAAGTTAATTCAACACCCCATTATAGAGAGTCAATTACACTCTAGCATCCTTCGTATATTACAACAAGATACAAGAACTCGAGTCTATGACCTACTATTCAATATATATGGACTCCTCATAAACTGGTGTTTGTATTCTAATAAGATATATGTTATCAACCTCTCGAGATTACCTTTCCAATCCTTGAGTTACATATTGTTCTATTATATGATCAATTGACATACTCTAGCTCACAAAGAACATATGTCAAATTCCACTAAATAAATTATAACAGCCACAGATTTCATGATCACATGTCATTAGAATCACCCAAATGGACACACTATATCAATCCTATGAGATATCATGGTACTTCTATTAAGAATACCTATTATCACCAGCCTTTATCATCAATAACTTAATCTATAAGAAATATATGACTATCTTAGGGTCTCACTTATAGGTCAAAACCACTAAGAAGTTTAACATAAGCTCAATACCCTTTCATGGTTGAGAGTCCATATGATATAGTAGTTTTGTGAGGTCATAACTATCTAATAGCCAATGTCATGACTCTCCATAGATCTTGTCCAATGTGTAACCATATACATCACTGTACTCACCATAGGAACCCCATCTTGATGACCAAGACTAGTCATACATCTAATTAAGAGGTGGCACACTACAACGACAAATGGATTTCTCAAGTCCATGAACCAACTGTGAACAAATCATCTACTTAAAAAGAACTCATAACTTAGATATTTCGTGCAACTCCTAATGCACTGATGTCATGTACAATGAAAGAGATGTCATGCTTGAATGCTCAATATATATAATTGCATAAATGGATATATAAATGATAACTAGAATCATCCATTTATTGTTACATTATATTATGTTTTTAAGAGTTGTATCCTAACAAGCATACTAAACTCGTAATCTAGATCATAAAAAATGTTTTTATGTGTTTATGTACTTCCATTAGCTAGGATCTAATAGCCCTAGGGCCAAGGAATAGGGTAATCCAAGATTCCCATCACAATGAATAGAAGGTCAAGGACATGAGTTCTTGTATCTTGTTGTAATATCATAGGATACTAGAGTGTAATTAACTTTTTGTAGTAGAATGATGAGTCAACTTCAAAATTGGATTGTAAGGGAGCTAATATTTGCCTATGAGTCCTAATGGTCCCTATTCGAGCTTTTATTTCTTAATTGCATGGTTTATGAGGGGATCATTGTGTGCTAAGGGCATTTTAGTAAATATGAAAGATTGCATAGGAGCCTATGAAGGGTCTCTCTAGATTGGGTTGATTGATTAATTAGAGCCCAATATGTTTAATTAATCAATTAGGACCTAAATAGGCTAGTTTAAGTGATTTGAGCCTAAGATGGACTCAAGTCACTTAAGCTGACTAGAAGTCTATATAAAATCCCTTTAAGGGTTAGGATTTCACTATTTTCTATTCAATTGAAAAAGAGGAGAGCTCTAGCCACTAACCCTTTGAGGGGATTCCACCCCTCTAATGCTTATATTCAAGGAGAAAGATACATTGCGATGAAAGATCTTTGGTTTATGAGATCTACAACAATTTCAACACTCTTCATCGACTAGATCTAAGCTAGGAACATCTAGATCTAAGGTGATACACTATCCAAAACTTTTAAAATGTTTGTTTGCTTTTATTGCTAAGATCTAGAAAGCACCAAGAAGATTTCCATGTATCCTAATGGTCTAGGGATAAGGAATGGAGTAGTCTAAGTACTCCCTCCATGGGAAGGATGCTACTAAGATCCCAGGTGTAATAGAAGTACAAAAAATTTAAGCTCAATTGAGCTTAGTAGCTGCCTAAATAGTTTGCTACCAACTTCATTTATGAGTTACGGATTTTTTCTGAAAGTTAGTTAATTATAGTGAGACAAAGTAGATCTAGAGAATGTCCTCCTTCTAGATATGATTTTATTGAATATTTTACATTTTCACTCTGCGGAATCTTAATATAGAAAATCATTTCACTAAACTAGATTTGAAGTTTGAAATAATCACTGAATTTTGGATTAATCGATTTAATTAGCACATAAATTCCGGATTAAACTCATTTTCTTTGGAACTGGTAGAGTTTCAAAATCCCAAATCAAATCCCTGTGGAGGACATCTGGACACTACACTACCAGTATTCATACTAGATTTGAAGTTTGAAAGAATCACTGAATTTTGGATTAATCGATTTAATTAGCACATAGATTCCGGATTAAACTCATTTTCTTTGGAACTGGTAGAGTTTCAAAATCCCAAATCAAATCCCTGTGGAGGACATCTGGACACTACACTACCAGTATTCATTTCTTTAAAAATTCTTTTTGACTTAGAACGAGTGCAAGATGAGCTTATCCCTAAGCTTTACAACAAATTCTGAGATCACGCTATCCTTAAATAGTTGATAGTGAAGCAAAGGAGAAAAACAAGGCAAGGTGATTGCTCCCATTGCTCAACAGGTTGCTATATATGCAGGTTTCTTACTTACACTAACATCTCTAGTTGACTCACGGTAACATTTGTGTTTCTTTTGTAAAATAAAAAATATTAGTGTATGATCCTTTCAAAGCCAAAAACCCCACAATGTGACACGCACGACTTATGTCCTAGAAGCTGACTAGCTAGTCATAAAACAATACATCAAACCCATGGTCGAGTTGCCTTTGAAAAGTATATAGCAGATCTTGGAAGAATTAGTTCAAGAATTAGGTCCACAAACAAATTGACACGCCAAGAAAAGTGAAATCATGTCCCTGAATTTGATTTTTGTGTAGGATGATTAAACATGCAGCCATTTAGCATCAAACGAATGAAACCAATGAAGTGGATAAGGGGAGACCCTAAGAGAGGATGACTTCAGACAAGAGAATACCTATCTTCAAATGTACCATAAGATGGGTTTGATAAGACAAGATATGCGAATATGTGGTTAGTGTTAGCCATTCAATGGTTGCTTGTAGGAGTGAGAGACCATGCCTCGAAGCATGATTGGTGGCCCTATATCATTATTATAATGTGGATTCATTCTCCACCATAATCAACAAAATGGGTTATGTTTGTTTGTTGCTTATAGGTTTCGTGTGCCCCCTTCACAGCAAAAATATGTGAATATTGTCAGGTTTCTCCATTGAATATAAGGGAATCTGGCCACAATTTTTCTCCAAAATTTAATGTGCTTGGTAAACGTAGTGTCATCCACAAGGTACCTTTGTTAAAGTCACATCAATATTATTGCTCGATGAATCAATATCTCCCCAGATGGGTGGTTGGAGATCCTTTATGTGTGAAGTTAGAATCATATTTTATCTTTTATTTCTGAAGACCATGTAATCAAATTGAAAAGGAAAGATGTCAAATATTATTGACTATGAGATTTATTTAACAAAGAAAACAATTACTCACTTCACTTGATTCTTCAAATGAGATTACATGCTTTTTGTTTGATCCTTCAAATGAGATTAGATATTTTATATGTTGAATTATATAGTTAAAAAGATGCAAAATCATATTCGAATTATAAAAAAAAAAAAAAAAAAAAAAAAGAGCATGATTTCTAAAATAAAAGCAAATATATGGGGTCAAATCCAAATTTCAGGCACCTACAATTTGTATGCACGTGGGTTTGGGTATATCAGTACAATGCCCTTTGAAAATCACTTGGACATAAACTCACTCAAGTTAGGTGATTGTGCAAATCATATAAGGTCAATTACTCGACTTCTCTGTGATTTGCCCTTTTCTTTTTGCTCGATGGTAACACCTATCATTTTAAGCACTTTAAGTTTACACAAAAACCAACCCACCCACCTTTCGGCTCTACTAAGTCCCACATTCTCAAGATTTTCAACTCATTCACGATGAAGGAGAAAGCAAGAATGAATGAATGAAAGAAAGGCTATGCTGTTTGACTGATGAATAGATGAGGTTCTTATTTAATGCATAAATAACCTCTTGAACATTTGTGGAAAGCTCTGTTTATAAAAAGCAGCCCAACTCCCCCAACTTTGGTAAATAGGCCTTTTGGTCTTACAAGTCTTCAGTTTTAAACTGCTGTAAATTTCTTTCAAAACCGAGAAAGGGCATCAAATATGTTTGTATCATGCAGAACCCCGGTGGGCCTATGAATTGGGCTTGAGGAGTTTTCACAATTCGATGGACTAAGTCAATGGTCCTTCTGCCCCTTTACCAGGGGTTTGTACTGGCCTAGTGGTCTTCGGGCCTGGGCTGATCAAATCGGAGGCTCAAATCCAGCTATCTTTTAGGCAATTAGCCCATGTGAATTAGTGAGCTAACTTTATGGGTTTCATGGTCTTGAATTGAGGTGGTTCCGTCCGATTAGTTGGGTATCTTAAACTATAGGCCCTAGACTCCAGATTGAAGTTCCACTGCAACAACCAGGCCTCATTGGCTGGCCCGTATATATGTTGTTTTGTGGGCTTTTTCTTGGACCTATTGTTTTTTCTTTTCTTTTCCTTGAGTGGGCCTAACACGTCCATCGTAATCGCTCTCCATGTAATGTAAATTAACCAAAGATTTTCTTGGCCCAAAAAGCCCACATGGCTTGAAAACGTATTTACATATCTCTCTCCCTGATCGAGATGGAATTTCACATAATCTCATAATAACAATTATCTACTCTAAAAATTCAAATTATAGAGATTGGACCATTATATATTAAGTTGGTTAATATATAGAGATCGGACAAATGTATATACATTTTCTTGTGATTAACTCAAATTTTGTCACAAAAACACGAAATTTAGATTATTTTTAGCACCGTAAAAAATAAATGATTAAAAAAATGAACCGAAAATATAATTAAATCTAATCTACCATATAATAAACGAGCTGCTATTTTGATTGGTCCTTTGATCTCAAAAGTTTGAAGGTGAAGTTCGTCTAAAGTTGAGTGGTCCAAGTGTTCAACTTGTCGGATCAATCATACCAAACTACTTTATTTATTTATTTATTTAATTTGGTAATATTTGTGGCAATAGATTAAACACCTCCAATCCCCAATAAAACGTTACCGTGACTAAATCCACTGATCTTTTGGATAAAAATTCTTTTACACTTTACCAACAGGTTAGTTAGCACTATCAACCTATCATATCCACTTTGTCACAGTGGCATTGTGGTTTTCTTTAATATATTCATTCTTCTACTTTTCCAAAAGGACCCATGGTGCAAGAGTCAGGACCACTTGAATTGACCTCCATGTGATGAGCCATGGATGCCACATAACAAAAGACTGAGTGAATTTGGAAAGATAGTCTTGCAACATTGGTTGAATCTTGGGGCATGCCAAGCAGAAATTAAATCCCTTCACCGAACTATTTTTAAAATATATATGTTGGGTAGTTGATTACGTTATATCGTAACTAAGATCCCTATACTAATCACTAAACAATTCATGTTTGAAATGTAAGTATCTACGTGAGAGTGCACTAGAGTTAATCTACTCTAACCAACCCCGAAACATGTCATGCCAACATCAAAATCACTTTAAAAGAAAAAACAAAAAAGGAAAATCAAAATCACTTCAAAAGAAAAAACAAAAGAAAAAAAAAACCGACACACCGACATCGATCCACATTATTGGGCGGGTGGCCCGACGACTATATCCATGGATCAATGGATCAGATCAATTTAGTTTGCATTTAAACATGTTCAATTTCATTATTATTGCAAGAAAACAAGAAACACAAAACATTTAAGGACATGATGCATGTCATGCCATGCAATATCAATTTAAATACAATTTTAGATGAACTTGAAAGTGAAAGATTGCGTACTTTTCGAGATTAGATACCTGCTGGGGATCTACGATTTGTCCATACTTTGTGAAGCATACTAAAACTTGCAAACCCAAGCATCAAGACCCCATGCATATCAGGGATGCACTCAGTTGATTCTATTCCGAGTAATATTAAAATGTGTTAATGTGCGTGTGAGAGAGAAGCCTAGTGGCCACCATCACTTTGATTAGGCTATAATATACTTACCACGGCTTTCATGTTATTAATAAAGAGACTTGGAGTCACATCCAGTTCTTTACCCACATGTTACATTGATAGTGGCCGCCATTAGTCTATTATATGTATGTTCGTATCATATTTCATTTCACTGCAGCACAAGCACAAACACCTAAAAGAATCATAAGTATGGTTTTGGGGCTTCTCCACATATAAAATCTCTTGGTGAGTCATGGGGTTTCCCCCAAATTGGAAGTCGGTCCCCTCATCTTTGACAGTGAACATATTACATATTACATATTTATATGTCTAACAATATGTCACTTTCATATCAGCTGCCATTGTGACTGTGAGGCCTCTCTCCGTGAATTGTCAGTAGACGAATGTTCTGAGAATCATTGAGAAGGACATTTACTAATCCAGAAAGATGTCCGCCTAATGATCCAAGCCTTTCATGATTAAACCTTTGTTGACTGCATGCAGTTGTTGCTGAGATAGGAAACATTTAGGATTACTTGAGAAAAAATTTAATTAGGGTGTCTGGCAGCGACTTGTAAGAATAGTAATGATCAGCTGGGGTGGGAGGTTTTGTAATTCTCTTTCTCGTGTTAGTTTGTCGGCCTAAGTAACATGCTGGTCGTGACTTGTTCACAAAGCAAGGCCAAATTAAGCTTGTTTAATTGTGATGAAAAGGCATGGTAACTTTGGTTTTGGGAATAAAGGGTAGGGGCAGGTCATGTGACATGACATGGATGTGCGGATTTACAGAGAAGAAAGGCACGTGTCGGGTGAGGGAAAACTGGAAAATGTGGGTTTACACACAAGTGGTGCACCTTTTGCTCGTGGAAAATGGTACGGGTTCATTCACCCGTACTCCAATATCCAATCATTCCTCCACCACTTATCTCTAAGGCATTATTTTTTTACACCTCCACTTTGGGCATATGGGCAACCAAATTTTGAAATCAATTGGCCCAATTGTACCTCTCCGGGGCTCTCCTTTTCTTCCAAGTTTCCAACAACACATGCCCTTTTCAAAAGGAAGATTTACTTTTATTTAATAATATTTTGGTCTTAATCATCATCCCTTTGATGAATTTTATATACAATCATTTATTATATTACCGTATCATCTTAGAGATATCATATAAGATTTAAGAGATCCAATATGCTCCACTCCTAAATCCTTATACAAAAATGATACAATTTATATAAATCCTTTCAAATCTAACCAAATTTTCTAAGCATTTTTCAAAGATGCTCCTCCCAATGGTACTGCCAGACATGAAGAAAAATCTGGCAAGTATTTTATTAATGGTTCTAATGAGATGACTTTATGAAATGTTATACCACTTTTCTAATCATTCAAATCAAGAAAAGTAGGAAGAAAAATATAAAAAATGATTTTTTTTTTTTAAAAAAAAAAGAAATGGGAAAAAAAATGTCTTAAATATTGTACGAAAATTTGACACTTACGGTCCAATCTATAAACCATTGGTTTTGAATGAGTGTGATCAAGTACGAGGTAGAAATTCAAGGTTAGAATTCTCCTAATATGAAAATATGAAAGTGACCTTTAAAGATTCACCAATGCATACCACTTGGAATAAAAAGCTCTTGATAAAATTGGATTTGACGCTTCATTCCTCTACTCCAACACGGGGGAGTGGGGGACTATGATATTACAAATATTCTTTCAACAATTGTACAAATTTTGGTACATTTTTTTTTTCTCCCCTTGATTCTTTTGCAGTCCCTTTCTAGTGGTACCAGTAGCGTGATTTGTGGTGGGATCCTGAAAATTCTTAGTAACATTGTGGTCATTTATCGCTTTCAAGAGAATGGTTGAATGGAACAAGGTTGGGAGCTCGTCATGAAAATTATTAAAATTAAAATTAAGAGATTTTATAGATATTAAGAGTGTATTTAAATGTTATTTTATTTTAATTACTTTTAATGCAAATGCTTTCATTAAAAATATTTGTGAGAAAATCACTTATTTAAAAAAAATATTATAAACAATTTTTTAATTTTTTAAAAATTACTTTTAAAATTTATCAAATGTTTAATTTTTTTTTTCCCATGAATATGACAATGAGAAGAATTATTTCAAACACCTATCTTGTTTCACCCCTAATGAAAAAAGCTTTTCATAAAAATAATCGGTTTTAAGATAGGTTTGAGTTTGTCCCACCATACCCTGATCATATATATTTTTAAATAAAATTTTATTTTTAAAATTTTTAAATAATAATAAAAGATTAATTTTCATAAAAATAAATTATTAATATTTTTAATAAAATTAAAATTTTAAAATTTTTATGCACAACTTGCTCTATCCCATTTCATTTAAAAATAAAAATTAAGTAAGATAAAAATAGATATAAATAAATGGGACAAGGTTGTGATGAATCTCATCCCAACCGTCTGACATATGCAAAGAACTCTAAATCACCTATCATTAAAATCAAAACCAAATACGTTCGATTAAATGACATACAGTTGATATATGAAGAAGGAACCTAAATCACCTATAATTAAAATCAAAGTCAAAAGTGCCCGATTAGATGAGACAAAATCTTGACAACCCTAATTACTTCCCTTATGAACCCAAAAAAATCAATCAATCTAACAACAAACGGATTCAATGACGGTCTCATATTCCCAGTGTTTTTATCATTTTCAAACCCGTCCTCATATTGATATTTTCTGCTACTTCTCTCAAGAAATCCACCCTATACACGAATGGTTCCAATCCCCAAATTTGTCACTATTCCATGTATTGACCAAGCAAGGGAGAGGGCAGGGGATGTTGTGTGTCGTTATTAGTTGAATATATCAACAAAATACCACTCATACAATCATCATACCCACCCACATGTTGAGTGCTATACAGAAACTCCAAATGTACATTTCTCGAATTTGACTTGCCCAACCTAGACGCCTTTGATACAATTGGGAAGGAACAGACAAAAGGGCTCCTAGAAGACTTCAAGAAGAAAGAGAAGAAAATATCTCTACATTAATCATCCCTGTTAAAAAGGGTTTTTAATTTAAATGAAAGTACAATTAAAAAGCAATTCACTATACAATGTGGAAAACGATAAATTAGTAATATTGTAAAATTTAATTTTACCTTATTTGTTTGAGATGAAAACTTAAATGATTAGGACCTATTTAGTAACTGTTTTCGAAAATAATTCTAAAAAATAGTTTTTTTAAATTATTCTCAATTTTTTTTTAAAACAGAAGTCTGTTTCAAAGCTTAAAATGTTTTTAATATTTCCTAAAACAATCCTCATAAAATAAGTGAAAATAACATAAAACAATTAAAAGATATTTTATAAAAATACCTTGTTTTATATTTTTAACCGTACAAAATAGAACATAAATTTTTATTATCAAACGTATTTTCTGTGTTTTTTATTTCAAATAATCAAAAAGTTATTTTTAAAAATAATTCTCAATCAGACACTAAAATATTAATAAGTTTACCATATTAAAATTATGTATAAGTAACTTGATAGTGTAATTACTTGTCGGAGAGATGGAGGGAATCTTTCTCTTCACATTCTTAATTATGTAGATGAAGCATTATTTTAGCTGATTGATAACTGACTTTATTGATGGGTAGCTAACGAGGTTCTAAGTTCTTAGCCTCCACCACACAAATATATATGGTGAGATGACCTTATCATCAACGGGCCCCTCACACATGAATTTAGGGGTATGAGTCCAACAACTTTTGTTGGATTCCATTTATTGGGAAGACTTATCAAACCTAACCAACTCCCAGGTTTGAATGGAGGTCTAGGTATCCTGCCTTTCCCCAATTTTTTATTTTAAAAATAACTTTCAGTCATCTTTATGTCTAGTTTGAAAAGTATTGTATCCTTTAATTTCAATTTATTTAATCATAGAATTTGAATTAGTTGCTTTTTCATACAACCATCATCCATAATTAATTTCATAGGAATCAACCATGTAAATGAAACCAAATTGACTCAATTATGAGATGATCAATTAACATCATTGTTTTTATTTGTACACAAAGTCTTGATGTGATAAGGATGCATGAATCTCAAAATTGGAATTTGGTATATTACTAAAAAAAAAACATTTTGCATAGCTTTCTAGGGTTTTGGGTTTTCATTATACATACCACAAAATCCTCATGGGTCCTTAATTTTTGGTATATTACTATTTTGTCAATTTTACAACTTCACCCTCAAATTTATATATATATAGTAAAAAAATTATAATTTTAAAAATATAATATTAGAAAAATAAAAGTTTACTTAATCATAAAATGACTTTTTATACAAATTAAAGCCTTGTTTATATATGAAGTCGAAAGTTAGATCTTGTTTAGAATAACATCTATTTTATCTTTTTGTTTTGGTCATAATCATATGTATCGGAACTAAAGTTAAAATCATGATTTAAAATGGCATACTTGTTGAAAGTTCAATCACACATGTGCAAGCTAAAAAAGGGCTATATAGAAAGATAACACTTAGGTCTTAGTTTATGATATTTTGTTTTAATTAGATGTTGAAGTCAAAATTAAATTTATAATTTAAAAAATATAATATTGATATGAAGAAAGAGCATGTATAAAAATTTGAAAGTTAGGCACTCTATTGAAATAACTTTTTCTATTTTGCTTTAATTCAAGGTTGATTATATAGAAAGTTGAAATGATAATTTCATAAGACAAAAATACCTTCCCTCCAGTCTTGGAAAAAAAAAAAAATTGAACTCTCCATATTATTTTCCTTGCTATTTAGTAATGACCATGAAAAGATATCGAGAATGGTAAAATATCCAACATTATTTTTTCTTTGTATTATCATTTTTTTTCTTTTCCTCCCATAAGGAAATCTAAAAGCAACCTTAACCATTGCAAGTTAAAAAAATGGATTCCACTATTAGCTATGAAAAAAGAGTTTAAAAAGGTGAATAGTTAGTGTAAAAGGAGTTGAAAATCTTTATTCACATGATTTTCATTAATTGATTGATTTTCATTTATAAAGAACTTGATTTAGGTTTACTTAGCAATCAAAATGTTCACCTAGACTTAATTATAATTAAGTTTCATTTATGAAAATAAAACATTGAGGTTAAGTTCTCAATAAAAAAAAGTTCACCTGAGTTGGATTAACTAAGAACTTAACCCTAATTAAGTTCTCAATCAAAATGTTCATGTGAGCTTTAACTTATGATTGATTTTCATTTAAAAAGAGCTTAAACTTTGGTTGTTTAAGTTTCATTTGCAAAACACTATATATTAGTTTTAATTCTCTAAAATAAGAATTTACTTATATGATTAAATTTTCAATTATTCTCTAAAATTAGAGTGTTAACTATATGGTTAAATTCTCAATTAAAAACCTTTACTTGTACTTCATTATGATAACTTGTATGGATAAATTTCCAACTAAAAATCTTTACTTGGACTTCATTATTATTTTCATTTACGAAAAAGTATAGAGTGATGTTCTCAAAATCAAGATGTTCATATAAACTTAATTGTAATTTAGTTTTAAGTTAAAAAATTTCACCTAAACTTAACTACAGTTAAATTTATTTGTAAAGAACTATTGCGTTAAGTTATTTAAATCAAACTATTCACCTAGATTTTGATTATGTATTTTTCAATAACATATAAAGTGTTAGTAAGAAAATGTATAATATTATAATCAAAATGTTCTTTTTGGTTGAAAAATATGTTTTTAACATATTAAACTACATTAAAAAAAAATTACAACTTCCAACACCAAGTAAAATTCATCCAACTAACCTTCAACAACGCTTGAACTTCTTACACATGCAAATTCTTAAAGTGGAACATTTTGCATTGGTTTTTAGGGTTTTGGGTTTTGGGTTTTCATCATATATACTACAAAATCCTCATTAGTCCTTAATTTTTGGTATATTACTATTTTGTCAATTTTACAACTTCACCCTCAAATTTATATATATAAAGTAAAAAATTATAATTTTGAAAATATAATATTAGAAAAATAAAAGTTTACTTAATCATAAAATGACTTTTTGTACAAATCAAAGCCTTGTTTATGTAGGAAGTTGAAAGTTAGATCTTATTTAGAATAACTTCTATTTTATCTTTTTGTTTTGGTCATAATCAGATATTGGAACTAAAGTTAAAATCATGATTTAAAATGGCATACTTGTTGAAAGTTCAATCACACATGTACAAGCTAAAAAAGGGCTATATAGAAAACTAACACTTAGGTCCTACCTGAGATAGTTTATGATCTTTTGTTTTAATTAGATGTTGAAGTCAAAATTAAATTTATAATTTAAAAAATATAATATTGATATGAAGAAAGAGCATGTATAAAAATTTGAAAGTTAGGCACTCTATTGAAATAACTTTTTCTATTTTGCTTTAATTAAAGGTTGATTATATAGAAAGTTGAAATAATAATTTCATAGGACATTTCTTCAAATATATAAACCTTATAAGACAAAAATACCTTCCCTCCAGTCTTGGAAAAAAAAAATTGAGCTCTCCATATTATTTTTCTTGCTATTTAGTAATGACCATGAAAAGATATCGAGAATGGTAAAATATCCAACATTATTTTTTCTTTGTATTATCATTTTTTTTTTCTTTTTCCCCCATAAGGAAATCTAAAACCAACCTTAACCATTGCAAGTTAAAAAAATGGGTTCCACTATTAGCTATGAAAAAAGAGTTTAAAAAGGTGAATAGTTAGCTTAAAAGGAGTTGAAAATCTTTATTCACATTATTTTCATTAATTGATTGATTTTCATTTATAAAGAACTTAATCGAGGTTTACTTAGCAATCAAAATGTTCACCTAGACTTAATTATAATTAAGTTTCATTTATGAAAATAAAAAATTGAGGTTAAGTTCTCAATAAAAAAAAGTTCACCTGAGTTGGATTAACCAAGAACTTAACCCTAATTAAGTTCTCAATCAAAATGTTCATGTGAGCTTTAACTTATGATTTATTTTCATTTAAAAAGAGCTTAAACTTTGGTTGTTTAAGTTTCATTTGCAAAAAACTATATATTAGTTTTAATTCTATAAAATAAGAATTTACTTATATGATTAAATTTTCAATTATTCTCTAAAATTAGAGTGTTAACTATATGGTTAAATTCTCAATTAAAAACCTTTACTTGTACTTCATTATGATAACTTTACTTGTATGGATAAATTTCCAATTAAAAATCTTTACTTGGACTTCATTATTATTTTCATTTACGAAAAAGTATAGAGTGATGTTCTCAAAATCAAGATGTTCATATAAACTTAACTGTAATTTAGTTTTAAGTTAAAAAATTTCACCTAAACTTAACTACAGTTAAAATTTATTTGTAAAGAGCTATTGAGTTGAGTTATTTAAATCAAACTATTCACCTAGATTTTGATTATGTATTTTTCAATAACATATAAAGTGTTAATAAGAAAATGTATAATATTATAATCAAAATGTTCTCTTTGGTTGACAATATGTTTTTAACATATTAAACTACATTAAAAAAAATTACAACTTCCAACACCAAGTAAAATTCATCCAACTAACCTTCAACAACATTTGAACTTCTTACACATGCAAATTCTTAAAGTAGAACAATTAGTTGCCACTTTTTCTTAGAATCAATCTACATGGGCACTAATTAGTGAGTTGAATGAATGGTCATGAATCAAGTATTTTGTATATTTTATAAAGAACATTCCACAATCTCCACCACATGAAAAACCAATAATCAACATTAAGATCCTTATAAAATCAACATTAAGATCTTTATAAAAAAATATATATTGTATAAGACATAATGATAAAATGAATGTTTGGATATTTGTTTACTTATATTCCTATTGTGGAACATCATGCAACTGTTCAATGTCTCATTATTATCACCCTTAAGATCACGATTCTCCCCACAATATGCTATGACATGCAATATACATGGTAACTATCTAATTAAAGGCGTGATGAAGCCCCTTAATTGATTATCACTATTAATGTCTATCAATTGGTCATACATATATATTTTCCTTTAGCAACCACTCCAAATATCTAATGTATACTTCAAACATTGATAGGGACATCCACAATATCCACCTAAGACCATTTGATGGAAGGAACTGGGTGACATCCATTAGCATAGTCAATAAGAAAATCATCTACAAGCATTTGAAGTTGATTCCATTTTTTTACATGTTTCTCCTAGCTTACTTTAATATTTGTTGGCATCTCTTAGCAACACAATTACCATTTTCATTATGATAATTGAAATAGTCTCATATGCTCAAGCTTAGAAGACATGGAAATCCAACTAGACTATATGTCTTTTATGTTATATCCCCCTTTTGTTATTTTCTACCCTAGTACTTTAACACTCGATCCTCCCAGGTCTACTATAGCCCAAAAAGTATTTTTTTTTCATAACAAATCCTACTTAATGGATACTTATTAAAAACTTCCAAATTATTAACAAAATCAACTCATTGCATGTCTATTAATTTTTTTTCTTCTTTCTCAAGAAAGTAATATGCTTGAGAAATTACAATAAGGCTAACCTAAGCACGTCTTCACCTTTAAGATTATTAGGCTTTTTCTTTTGCTTCTTATTCTTATTTTTTTTAGCTCATGTAAAGAAATGAAAACTTCCTTCAAACAATCATTACATATTTGTTTTCACCATTAAAATAAGTGTCCCTTATTCTCAATGATGTTTAATTATGTTGAGGACGAGACCAAAACATAAGCTAATGATCAATCCAAACTCATCTTGATTAAATATTAACATATTTGACCTTGCTAAAAACCACATTTTATCATCCTCATTTTTAAGACATTGACATAATAGCATGTGGTGCACAATTTGAGTTGAAAATTTAAAACCATAACAAAATGCCCAAAGCAAGAATTCTTGAACATCTCTACTTGTTGCTTATTGAGCTTCTTTTCAATATTATCTATTATAGCAATGTGTGATAGGCATGCCACCTTTGCTAGGAAGTGCTCTTCTTTAGGCATTTTGGATATAAAACATGTTAATAAAGTAACGGTTTATAAATTAAACAAAATAAAATTGTTAAAGATTTAATACAAAATTGTAAATGTTGTACAATAATAGATTAACCTAATAGCATAATTTAACTTAACACAAATATATTATGTTCTATAATTATATATAATTTTTTACACTTCTGTAGTTAGGCTAACCAAATTTATATTTCAATAAAAATTTCTTTAAAATAGTAATTTAATCCTAACATAACCATTATTTTCAAAGCTTTCCATTTTTGAACTAATCATATTATGAACTATAATCTACTTCCTCTAAACATTATACCACATTAATATATTTTGAACACATTTCCAAGAAAAAACTTAGAATTAAGATCTCATCTTTGAAAAAAAAAAAAAAAAACATGAAATCTCTCTTAATATTAATCATTATTCAAATGACTATACAATATAAGAGAAGATACAATATCACCATTTACCTATTAAAAACATTTATTCATAAAAGGGAAAGAAAATATCGAAATATAAGACTTATTTTCCTACATTAAATTATGAAATGGTATTCTCTACTTTTACAAATACCCTAATTTTAAATAAGAATATGTACTTTAATCAATACATATTTTATACATATAAGACAACAAATTTCTAAAATCTCTAAAATTTCGTACATTTTTTTAAACTTATACCCACTCAAATGCTATTACATATATTGAAATTTTATCTAATTCACTCAAAATGCATGATTGACAATAATAAAGATTATAAAAGAAAATTGCAAATATGCAATTTATTATTTTCAACGCACTTCACTAGGTTTTAGATTTTTTAAAAACATCAAGTAATTAAAAAATCTAAACTTAGTCAAACATAATCACATGACATCTTTAAAAATTCCAAAAATTTACAAAACAAAGATTATACTTATAGGCTTAGTAGATTCACTTTCCTTTTCTGTTGTCAATTGCGATGGTTGTTGTCACACCCATGAAATTTCCCAAAAGTTTTTTTGAGGCTCTGCAATGCTTAGAAGCACTCTAAGCCAACATTTTCCAAAGGCAATACAAGATTGTAACAAGAAAGGCACAAAACCCATTAGAGCTTACAAGGTTAACTCCCAAACTTGTATATTTATCTTCTTTTAAAAATACAAAACACTCTCTGCAAAGACTCTCACAATAACTTGGTGAGTTCATTGCCTTAAGAAGATTTTTCTTCTTATATAGGTTGGTGGCACCAACCACCTCCAAATATCAAGGCATTATCCATAAGAAACAAGTTTAAAATTTCAATGAGTCTCTTATCTCTTTTGAAATTGTATTCCTTTGCTTTAGCCACTGTCATGTGTCCAAACCCACTTTGTACATCCCTGATTTTTGCTTTTTACTTGCCTATGTTGCTTCTCAACCCATGCCAAGTGTTTCATTTGACTTGTTCCATGCCTCTAACTAAGTTCTCTAGCCCACTTGCTATTAAGAACGTGGTTAAGTCATGTTTTTTCCAATTCCCCCATGACTTAGCCAATGTTACCTCATCTTTACCCACATGCTGCCAAGTGTACAAGACTTGGTCCATCTACCAAGTGCATGCCTCATGATTTGCCAAGTGCAGGTCCCATAATCTACCAATTGCATGCCCTATGATCTACCAAGTGTTTGCTACATGATATGCCAAGTGCATGACTAGGTCTCTTTGGCCAAATGTCCACCATTCAGCCTTTGCATTGCACCATATAAGACACACTTTTACATCTCATAATATTGTTGCATGTCTTTAGGCAATTGGTATGCATGTCAAGCCTTCTCTTAGCCCACACACTAAGCACTTCTCTCAATGGTAAGCCCACTACTCATCAGCAATTCTTCTTTAGGACATGTTCAGGCTAAGGCAACTAGTTCCTATTTGTTATGTGTCCATACCTCATGTCATGGTGCCCACGGGTTGCATCACACACCATCGCCCACATGCTCATGGGTGTATGCTTGGCAAAGGTCACTACCACTTCTTGTCAATGTCCCCACATGCCTTTGGTCAGGTGTGGTCACAACCACCTGCTATCTAATGTGTGCCAACAAAACATGGTCATTACGGCTCCTGTCATTGCTGCTTATGTGTGCCAATAGTGCATGCCTCTTATTGTCACTACTTATGCATTCCAACAACGAGTCATCCCAAAAGGCCATAGGTAAGCCACATTTGCCTTAATCTTTCACTTTGTCGAAACCATAGGCAACTCATGAAGTCAAAATGCCCTTCATGAAGCCTTGGTGTTGTATGCACGAAGCATAGTGCTAACAAACTCCTCTCCCACCAAGTGGAGTTAAGGTCTTTATCAACATAGTATGTAAATACTCCTGCACTGAGTCTTTGAACTGCCATAAGGTAGTTTCTTTCTCCCAACTTGTTTCACTTTCGAGCATCATTTTCTTGTGAACCAAAAATTCCATCCATTTTTTTTTTCCAATTTCTCATTTTCATATGTTTCAATATAAATGCAATTTCACAATTGAATTGCTTTCATATATTAGGCAATGCTCGCTTAGCTTGCACTCTTGTAGGGTCAAGATCCTTGTAATAAGGTTTCAAAAAACTTACATGAAAGGATGGGTATAACTTATCAAACTTTCTAGGAGCTTTAGCTTATAGGCAACAACATCAATCTTCTTCACAACTTCAAAGGGTTCATCATACTTAAGAATTAATCTCTTTTGAAATTGCATGTTTTTTACTTTCTTCTAAATTGTAGGAATAAGTTTTAACATAACTTTATCTCCTATTTGGAATTCCAAGGGTCTCCTCCATTTGTCAGTATACTTTTTCATACATCGACTTACTTTCTCAATGTTTTCCCTTATTCCTCAAGCAACTCCTATTGAGTCTTAGCAAATTGGTATGCTACAGGGCTAATGATTTTCCTAGTTCCCATCCCAGCCAACATATTTAGAGGCATGTGATGTTGATTCCCAACTGTTATCTCAAATGAGCTTTGACCAGTTACTGAGCTTTTATGCAAATTGTAGTATAACTAAGCTACATCTATCAACTCCAACCAGTTCTATTGTGTGACTATCACATAGTGTCTCAAATATTCCTCTAACATTGCATTCACTCTCTTGATTTGCCTATCTATTTTAGGGTGATAGGTTGTAGAGAACTTTATTTTTGTTCCTAGCATTTTGAGGAGTTCTACCCAAAATCTACCAGTAAATTATGGATCTCTTTCACTCACGATATCTTCATGCATCCCAAATGCTTCACCACATGACTAAAGAATAGCTCAATTGCCTCCTCAATAAGGTACTCATGCAATGCTAGCATAAAGACTGGATACTTAGAAAATTGATCTACCATAACAAAAACTAATTTGTAAACTTGTACCTTAAGGAATCCTCTAATGAAGTCTATCATAATACTTTGTTAAGGTCTTTCCAAAATGGGCAAAGGCTGTAATAATCCCACTTCCTTTGTCTTTTCATTTTTGTCCTTCTGCCATACCAAGTACGATGTCACATATGTTTGTACATCTTCTCTAATTTTTTGCTAGTAGAATGATCTTGCCAAAAATGCTAGTGTGTGTTGTTCTCCTAGGTGTCTAGTCCATTCTACATCATGTGTTTCTTTCAACATTTCTCTCAATTTGCCTAAAGGAACATAGAGTTTTCCATCTATAGCATAAAGTAAGCCATTTTCCAACTAATATTGTCTAGTAGTGTCTTCCCTCACTTGTTACACTAATTTTCTATAGGTTACACATCTTGTGGGCTTCTTGCCTTATTCGGGCAATTAAATCTACCACAACCTATGACAATGATCCCACAAACTCAATCACTTTTTTTTCGATTTAAAACATCTACCACTTGGTTGTACAAGCCTGGTTTATGCACCCACACAAAGTCGAAATCTGCTAGAAACTCTTGTCATTGGGCTTGCTTGATAAATAACTTCTTTTGAGTTCTAAAGTAAGTGTTGGCTACATTGTCAATGACCACCATAAACTCAATTCCCATTAGATAGTGCTTCCATGTTTCCAAGCAGTGAACCACTACTATTATTCCTTCTCATGAGTGAAGTATCATTGTTTCCTGGCTTTGAGTTTTGTACTTTCAAAGGTTACTGGATGCCCCTCTTGCACTAGTACACCGCCAAGAGCCTTGTTTGAGGTGTTTGTTTGCATTTTGAAAAGAAGATCTAAATCTGAGAGTCTCAACACTGGTTGGGTTGTGATAACATTTTTCAACCTTTGAAAGGCTATCTAACAATCTAACTCCCAATCCCACCTTGTTTCCTTTTTCAACAAATCAGTTAAGAGTGCAACAACTTTGGAATAACTTTTTATAAAACGTCTATAATAATTAGCTAGTCCAAGAAAATATCGAAGTTCAGTTACCTTCATATGGGCAAGCCAATCCTTGATTGCCTCCACCTTAGATATAGCCATTTAGATTTGCCCTTTTTAGATTAAGTGCCTCAAGAACTTGATTCGAGTTTGAGCAAATTCGTATTTCCCATTCTTTACATACAGCTTGTGTTGCCTTAACTACTACAACACTTTCCCAAAATGAATTACATGATCTTTTAGAGTTGGATTATAGATGACTATGACATCTAAGTATACCACCACAAAAAAAGTCTAGAAAGTCGAAGAGGAGATCGTTCATCAAATTATAGAAAGCAATAGGGGCATTAGTGAGCCCAAACAACATCACTAGAAATTCATAATTGCCATACCTTGTAACACACATGGTCTTACCTTCATTTCATTCTAAAATTCGGACTTTCCAATATCTCGAACGTAAATCCAACTTTGTGAAATAAGTAGCTTTAGATAACCTATCAAACAAGTCTATTCCCAATAGAATTAGATATTTCAAATACTAATATTTGAAATTTATGGACAAAACTTAGTCCATAACAACACTACTGTTTCTCTTCTACATAAAATCCCACACACACACACATAGATATATATATATATATATATATTCACTAAACAATTAGACTTCAAATTAAGAGAGACTTATAATGTTAAATTTATTAATGATTTTAATAACTTTGAAAAATAATTTGGAACTAAAAAAAATTGATTTTATCACTATTAGAAATAATAGACTAAAATTGGTACATATCAAGTTATGACTTTACTATTTTTCTATGTGCATAACTATATTTCTAAAATTTTTTCACTAATAAAATAAATTATAAATTAAATGAGACTTAATCTTTTAATTTCTTTAATAAATCTTTTAATTTTTAAGAATAATTTGAAATTCAAAATATGTGTAATTGAATACTAAACATATACAAGCAATAAAAATTTACCTTTTTGCGTATTAAAATAATTTAACTTTGGTTTTTTAAAATTCATTTTCAATAAAATATTGTTAACCATTATTATTTTGAAATTATTTTTTTTTAACAAAAAATCAGCTATATTTTTTGTGGAGATATTAATATCTATATTTCTGTAACATATATTAAAATAGTTTCATTTTTATTAAAACAAAAAATTATAATTTATGATTTTATTATAGAATTGATATTTATATTTTACTAAAAAAATTGTGTTTTAATTTTATTTGTAATTAAAAAAACTATTTTTATTATTAATAATATTTAAATTTAATTTAATTAATATTATATTGAATTTAAATTTTTTTAATATAATAAAAAAACTATTTTCAGAAACTTATTCAAATGGTTTTTGAAAAGTATTTTGAAAAATAATTCATCAAATAACCTTATTTTTAAAATAATAAAAAGTTATTTTTTCTTAAACTTAAAAACTATTTTTCTTTAAAAAAAAAATAGACATAAGAAAATATTTTCAAACAAATCCTAAATTATTTTCAAACAAAACCTAAATTTTTATATTTTATAGAGATTATTAAATGATTTTTTTAATGATTTGTAACATAATTTTAAAAGTTTATTTTTCATATGAGAGCAAGATCACTTTCATCAAATCAAATTTATACATATAACAGTTTGAATTTTATAATTGACTTAATAATTTTATAGCAAACTATATTCAAGAAAAATCTTTGGGAAAAATAAATAAATAAAACATGATAGAATGGTGGAAATCAGTTATTGAAAATATGGGGGCGAGAGTGTCATTTTCGAATAGTGATAAGGCTAACAAGGTGTTGAACTATACTGATATGAGGTAGAGCAAGAAGTCAAGTAAGGCACCACCAAGTGTCGACACATGTCCGAATCAATAAGCATAAGGCCTACGTAAGGTGTACAAAAAGACCGAATCTTGTGATGAGTAGAGTTGCACTAATAAAAATGGGCTTAGAAGTCGATGTGTGTATAGGTTGAGAGTACGAAGCGAGGCCCACCTAATCGCCACTAAAGTCAAACCAAAAGTTATGTTTGGATTGGAGTGGAGCCCAACTAGTTTTTTTTATTATCTATTTATTTATTTACCTACTACCCTTATCCCTAGGTTTTTTTTCCAATTAGTGGGCCCTTCTGACATGGATTTCTCTCTACCTTACTCCTACTCCGGATAAGGAATATGGTATGTTATGTGCCCATGCTAGCTAACATGGAAAATTTCACAAACTTTATTTTTCTTTTTTTTCTTTTGTCCAAAAGAACCTCCATTGATTTTTTTGAGAAAAAAAAAATCAATGCAAATAGTTATATTTTAGTGCTATTAATTGATTTTTAAAATATTTTAAAGTTCAAAAAGTTAAAATACAATTTCTTTGTTATATGATGGGATGGTCTATTGCTGCTAATATATCTTTTCTCATTATCTTATAAATGATAGTAATAAAACTAATGCAATCATGAAAGTTTTTTTTATAATATGATCCATTGTTACAAGTAAATATTATCCTACTATTAAGTAATATTAATAAAATTAATGCAATAATGAAAGTTTTTTTTTAATAATGTTGATTTTCAATTATATTTTGAATGTAAATGTTGAATAATAATTGAAGTGTTCATAGTTGATTTTGTGATTCAATAATGATCATAATAATTTTATTTTTTTAAAGAAAAGTAGGGCTAAAAATTATTTTTTTGTATATTAGACATGCCTACTCAACTAAATCAATTAGAAGATTTTGCACTATTTTAACTATAATAAAACAATTTTATACTGTTAAAGCATATATTCGTAGTAATTGTTAATGCCACATCATATTTTTAAATTATTTTATGATTTATTAATTTTATAAAATAATTTAATAAAAAATTAATTTTATGTGTGTATAAAAAAATTAAATTTTAAAATACGTTTTTTTTTTAAGCAAATGAAGAAAATACATTTTATGCATTTCCCCTTTTTTCTAGTATTTTTTTTTATATAATCCAAATATAATAAAATTTTTATGAAATAAGAAGTCCATTGTATATGTCTATTAAATAATTAGGATATGAGAATTTGTGGACGATCATCTAGTTTTCGATATAAATTATTAGTTTAAATGCTATTATAAATCTATTTCTAACTTTTAATAAACCTACAATATATAACCTTACGCATTAGTACATTTACCATGACAAAACTATTCCAACGACCAAGATGAGTCATCCCTTTAATTAAGAGGTAGTGCAATACAATCTCTAATGAATTGTACAATTTTATGAATTGATTATGAACTACTCATCATCTTACAATTTTCTCATGTCTTGGATCTTCTATATATATCTCCTAATACACCTAAGTCATATACAATGCAAATAATAAAAATATAAATGTTCAAATAATAAATAATACATCAAGGATAAAAGGGAGATTAGAAATCATAATGAATAAATATATTAATAAAATCTTATTTTGTTACATTATATCATATTTCTAAGGGCTCCATCCTAACAAATGGGACATTTGGTACTTCTTGTGGATAAAAGGCATATGTTTGGTGCTTCTTATCAAAGTTATACTTTTAAAAAAATGATTATTTAATTAAAAATACATTTTTTTTTATTTTGTTGAAATTGCTTCCATGTGCTCATTTTAAATGTTAATTATAATGCATTTACAATTCATGTCACTAACTTAATCTATTGTTTGTTCATGTGCTAACAAATTAATCTTCTTAACCATGTCTTTATACTATTAACATAAAAGTTGTTGATGAAAAAAGGGTATTGCTCCGAATACCACTTGAATAATAGTTGAAAGTTCAATAGAGAATACCACTTGAATGGGTGATTTCAAATTTTAAAAACAATATTTGTAAATTATAACCAACTTTTTATCCTAAGAGATAATGAGGATGTCTCGAATAAATAAATGGTTGTACCTAAAAAATTTTAGCATATTAAAATATGATTTTTTTTTTATTTTTTTTTACATTTAGGGATACCCTGCAGTTAGTTAGGGATAAAGATAATATAATTTTTAATATCTAAAATATATGTTGAGATGTGTTAAGGATACCAATAACCACCAGAATAATTAACTTAACAAACTCAACAACAATTCCAACAAATCAATCAATAATTGGTTATAGGTATAACCATCACAACCACTAAGATAACCAATCCAACAATCTCAATAATCAATTAACTAATCAATTCAAGATGATCAATGTCATCAACCAAAATATAAGCAGGAATAAATAGATATGTACCTTTTTAAGAAAGTCCTTCGCTACGCTCCCGTTCCACTTCACTTCGCTCCGGCATATTGATCATTTTTCTCCATGTCTTTTCGCTCAAATATGAGTCACATACTGCAACATAATCCCTCTCTGAAGAATGAGAAGTCTCAATAAAATATTTTCAATCTCCCTAAAAATCTCCACACAATCATTCTAGGATCTCTTAACCTGAATCTCTTACCTTTAAAGGGCTACAAGGGAGGTATTTATAAGCACAAGCTAAAAGAGTCTTGGTATCTTAAGTTTTCAAATTAGAATTTGATTGAAATTCATTCAAAATATGTTTCTAAACTTGGCAAGACTATCATGATCGCTTAAGCAGACTTAGACCGCTTGAGTGGTCCTTATCACTTGAGCGGGTTGACCGTTTGAGCGACCCCTATATATATATATATATTTTTTTTGAAAAAACAATATTTTTAAACATTTCAAGTTCAAAAATGATACCAAATTTTTATGCCTCAAATAACCCTTATATGCCATAAGCCAAACCTTTTTAAATGTACCTATAACTTCTTAGTTGGACAAACAACAATGTTAGATCTTTAATGGAGAGTAAGTCACTATCTAAAAAAACTTTCATGGCCAGAAATAAATTGAAACAAAATTGCCAAAAAAAATACATAAAATTGAATGTCCTAATGGTTGAGATTTTGTTTAGTTAATCATTTTACTTATAATTATGTGAAAGATTAATGTATATTTTTTAAGTACCCACTTGTTGTCCTATTCTAATCCCTGTGCATTATTAATATATATTAGTCCACTTAGATGTTAGGTTAGTTATCTCATACTTTTTAATTTGAGTTGTATATATTTTTACATGTTGGGTAGCTCTTGTTTTGGTATTATATCCATTATCTTGCTTATGGACTAACCTCATTTTCCTTATGTAAGCGTTCTACCCTATTTTGGGCATTTTTTTGGTACACTCCCTTTCTTATTTATTTATTCTCTTTGATATGCATGTTATGTGTTAAGACATTTAGTCTTGTTTATATTGTTAGCAATTTTGTTCCTTTTTATGTTTGGTCATAAAAGTCTTTTTAAATAGTGACTTGTTTTCTATTAAAGATTAAGGGTTGTTGTTCGTCCAACTAGGAAGTCACAAGTATGTCTAAAGAGGTATGACTAGTAGCATATTAGGCTCATTTGAGGTATAAATAGATTTAGTATCATTTTTAGACTTAAAATATTTTTAAATGATTTTTCAAAAGAAGTAAAGGTCACTCAAGTGATAAGGCCCGCTCAAGTGGACTGCTTAAATAGTGTAGGTCTGCTCAAGTGGTCATGACAATCCTACCGAGTTTAGAAACAAATTTTGGATGAATTTCACTCAAACTCTAATTTGGAAAGTTAAGATATCGAAACTCTTTGGGCTTTTGTCTATAAATACCTCCTTAATAACCCCTTGAAGGTTAGAGATCTTGGAGATTGGAGATTTATCATTGAGAGACCTTTCATTCCTTGGAAATGATATCTTTGTGAAAGCCTAATGTGCCACATTATTCTCGATCTCTCATTCAAGGATTTGATATTTGAATTTTGGGTTGAAGACCTTAATCCTTTCGAAGTGATTGAAGGATCTACTAGGAGGCAATAGAGAGCTATTATGTCGCGAACGTGAATTAAATTGTAGGTGTTGGAGAGTAAGTCTTTAGGGTAAAGTGACCAATTCAATATGTGTAACTTGATTTCGAATAGTAGATTTAGATTAGTAGATCTTAGACCTTATGATTTTTTATCTCCACAATTTGTGGGGTTTTCCACATAAAAATCTTGTGTCTCATTGCACATATTTATCTTTCTGCTTTTATTTTGTTTGATGATATTGATATTCTTTTAATTGATTGGTTAGTTTGTTATTGAGGTTGTTAATTTGGTTATCTTAGAGGTTATGGTAGTTATACCTATAACAAATTATTATTTTCCCTAACTTCTCTCAAGATATATTTTGGATATTAATAATTATATTATTTATCCTTAACTAATCATAGGATATTTCTAAAAAGTAAAAATTAGTTTTTTAGATATCAATTTTTTTTAGGTATAACCCATTTATTGGGTTAAAAGAATTTGGTATAATATATTAAATATTTATTAAAAAAATTTAATCACTCATTCAACTCCCCTTGGGTGTTCTCTATTAGACTTTCAATGGTTTTTCATCATGCTTTGAGTGTTTTTTGTCTTTTGCTTTACATCACCATTACCTTATTATACATTCTTGCTTTTGCCTCTTGATATCCATTAGTCAATTACCTTAGTTCCTTCCACTTGTTTAATAGAGACCTCTTTAAGGCTAAGAGGTGCTACCCTAAGGCATCTTCCTAATAAGTAATCTAACCCCTAATCTTGGACTCGGTTTTTGTAGACATGTTTTTCCCTTCAAAAGGAGTTAGTTTAAGGTTATATTTCTTAGTTTGTTTTCTCTACTAAAAATAATAAAAAATAAGTGATGACTTCAATTTTTTCAAAAAAATAATTTTTCACAATATAAAGTAAGTCTCACCATCGAGTGAGAATGCACATTAAAAATACAGATCCACAACTACTTTGTTAGAAGATGCATAAAGAAAGTTATACCAATTCCTTTAAATTTTTATTTATTTAAGCAACCTTTAGTATAATAAATGTAATTCAAAGGTAATATCTATTACATGTGTGTGTATGTGTGTATATATATATATATATATATATGTAGAATTGTGTTTTCATAAACTCTACTTATTAACATGTTAACTAATTTCTTGTCATGATAAAGCTAATTAAAGCTTGTTTAGAGTGTTAATTATATAATTATTTTATAAATAACTATATGAAAGATATTAGTTTATTCTTGAAGATTTTTATGATCAGACCCACAATACATTGCTCAAAGATTTACAAGGAAGGTTATATCAATAATCTTCAATGTTTCGTTTATTTAAGGAACCTTAAGTTTGTAAGATTAATTTAGAGGTAATTTATTAATATTGAAATATTAGAATTATGTTTTATAGCTCTACTTGATATTTATGCTCACCATTATTTCTTCTAAATCATTCTATTACAAGCTAACTTTAAGCTTGTTAATATTTTATTTAATCTAAAATCATTTTGCTAGCTAGTATTTATGTGAAAGATATCTAGTTTTGATTATTTTAGTTTGTTTCTAAAAATCTTCACTATTTGGCTTAGTACCACATTACTTGATGTCATGTGCAAAGAAAGCTATATTAATGATTTTCAAAGCTTCATTTCTTCAATTGTGTTCCCTTTGGAATGGTGAACTTAATTCAGAGGTAACATTTTAATTTTTGAAAATAAAATTACATTTTTATAAGCTCTACTACATGTTGGTATATATGCTAACAATCTCTTCTTAACCATGCCATTATTTTGCTAACTTGAAGTTTGTTAGGATTTGATTTCATCTAAAATGGTTTTACTAGAGAAAGATATTCAATTATATTTTTATTTTTCCTTTAAATATCTTTACCATTTGATGTAGTGATCACTTGAAGAGTTGCAAAGAAAACTACATCGATAATTTTTTTTAGCAACCTCAAACATGGTAAGTTTATTTGAGAGGCAATATACTTATTCTAAAAAATGAGAATAGTGTTTTTATAAGCTCAATTATTATTTTGCATAAAATATGTCTAATGCTTGATCTATAACAACGAAAGACTAATTAAGAGATATATAGATCAATTGAAGCTAAGATTTAATGCTTTTCTTGATCCAAGATGAATAGTTATACTTTGATTGATTGAGGGCTAGCTTTCTTGATCTATCAAGGATTCAACCACCTTTAGTTTGGAAATCTTCAAATTTGTTTGAATATATAATTTCTATTTTTTTAAGGTTTCCTAATTAAATTGGATTACATCTTTTGATGTGTTTTGATCTAAGAAATAGCATCTTTTATTTTAGTTAAAAGTAAGGGTATAACTTGGTTTATTGATATAATTCAACTTAACCTTTGGGCAGGTCTAGACACTCATTTTTAGTATTAAGTTTGATTTTGTATTGAGTTTTATAAATATAACATAATTTGGGTTGGGCTCCAACCTTATGATTAGGCAACCTATGTAAGCAAAACCCAATTCAACAATAGATAATACATAGAACTTATATTATAATATATAATAATATCTATCTTGTGCTTAGTTAATGCTAAAGAAAAAAAAGTGTCTAATTGTGTTCAATATGTGTAACTCAATCAACCCCGCAACGTGAGTTTAATTTAACCCAAAACACCAGACTTAATCTTACTTAATAATAATAATAATAATAATAATAATAATAATAATATTAAGTTGAAATTGGATTAAACAACCAAAGTTAGATGTTGAGTGTCATCCTAAATGTTCTTTAATTTAGGTTGAACTCATTTTGATTGCAAACCTAACTTAATCTAATTAAGTTGCAATCCTTGTTATTGAAAGCAATATTGGCTTTTGAAAACATTTTGTTAGAGTTTTGATGGTACATTCCTAAAATATTTAAATTCTTGAATTTGATTTCTACATGCAAATATAATCCTATATAAATAGCATTTTTAACTTACCATGGTTGTAATTTTTTATTTTTCCTTATTGGCATTCTTAAAATTTTGGCTACTATATTCACATGGTATGATCATTTTTCCTTTGACAAATAGTTCAAATTAGAGAATTAATTAAAAATGAGCATATAAGTTTTGAATTCGTTTTACCATAATGTGTCATGAAATGACGCAGAAAGTTCCTTTGTATTGAGACTTAAAAAGGAAATCACATGAAATATCTTATGACTTTTCTAATTAATGCACCATTCGAAAAGGTTTATATGCAATATAAGTAAATTAATACACTACATTAATCCATCACACCTTGTAGATAAATTCCACCATTAAATTTGTCAAATTGATCAATTTAGGTGACGTTTGGATATATTTTTTATTTTTTATTTTTAAAAATAGAAAGTTTTATATGAAATATAGAACTCTTATACTAAAAATATTGTTTTAAAATTTTTATAATTTAAAGAATTAAAAAAAAAATTCACTTTCTTAAAATTTAAAATTTTGGAAAAGATTTTTGAAGAAGGCAAGATAAATTTATGTTTTTTTTTTAATAAAATTTCTTATCTTTTATATAAAGATTTTCTTTATTAAAATAAAAAAAATATAAAGTACCTCCAAACACCACCTTAAAAATCTTAATCTCGAATACATCCATATATATATATATATATATATATGTTCCTTCTAGTGTAAGAGAAATTCCGGCATCATTTAAATTGTTTTATTGATAATGACCCATTGATCCAATTCTGAAAAAGCCATTTGCTCATTATTATGGGGTTTATCTCGTGTAACCATTTTAAATTCGGAACAAAAGAAGATGATAAATGTAAATAGGCTACTAAAAGAAATAGTCTCTGTGAATATCACACACGGATAATTGAATGGTTTACTTTCAAGATGAAGGCAATCCAAATTATATCATCCTTTGTCGGTAGGGACGAGATATGACTTCAAGTCCAAGGCGAGGCAAAGGCAAGTGGGTATGATATGTGTTTAGAAGAAAAGAGGAAAGTGCATGCAAGTGGGCAGGTAGTAGTAATAGTAGAGTAGCAGTACTAGGGTGACGAGGCTAGTGCGTAGAGATTTCATATTTATGGACGTTTGTGGGGTGGGTTGGGGAGGGGGGGCCAATTCCATGAGAAAAAGGGACAAACCAAACTAGACACTTTTGCGTGTGTGGAGGGGCTTGCCCTCCAGAAAATGACTCATACGCCCACATTTTGTAGCGAAATGAATGGGCGAGTGACGAGAAGCCTTGTGGTCCAAGAACCCACCCCCCGCCTTCCCCCCTTCCCCCCTTCCCTTGTTGCTCCCTATTGTATGGAACTGTGGTCTCAAAGTTATGCGACTGGCTCTTTCAAGAAGTGATGAGTCAAGGTCGCAATGCCTTGAATTTGCCCTTTTTATTGTTTGTTTGGTTCCTAGTCCAACGCACCATGCCATTGGTCATTGGTCATTGGTCATGAGTCATGACACAGAAAGGAGGGGCATATATATTTATATATTTCTTTCTTAGTTTAGGACAGTGTCCTTTCAAAGCACCAGGACTTGACATTTGCTACACAAGGGTGCATTTCTCAGTTTAGGACACTGTCCTTTCAGATCAGCACCTTGGCCTTGACAGTTGACAGACACACTAGGGCACATTTCTCATTTTGTACACAGCAGTGTTGCCTCAAAGAATCATCAGGTTTAGGTTAGAAAAACATAAATTTGTCCCACAATTTTGTCAAATTGTCTCTCTATAAAATATAAAATGTTTTTATAGTGATACAACCCTAAATAAACGTGATGAAAATTAATTCATTATTATTTATAATCATTAAAATTCTCAAAATATTGAAGTAGAGAATTTTACAAATAATTGAAAACATTCTGATTATTTGCAAAGGGTTAAAAAGGACAGACAGATTTCATTCTGAAAACGCCTCCTAGCTGCTTCAGCTAATTCTTAATCACAATTTACAATTGAACCCACATCATGGCATGATGTAAAACATGGTTTAATTACTCATACATATTAACCAAACTACCCCCACCGCCACCCCCACCGCCACCCATAAGCCTTACCATCCTCAAAATTAGATAAGTTAATAAAAAAGAAAAACCAACATTTCATTTTTGCTTCTCTAGATTGGGATTACTTAAGTGATTAAGAATGATAATTATTTTTTAAAACTTATTTAAAAAGGTAATTATATAAATATAAAATAAATAAATTAAAAATGTTATAGGTTTAAAGATTTATTTTATAAAATATTAAAAAGCCATTTTTGAATAAAACTTACAAATAAAAATTACTCTTCATTTTTTTACCGGTGTTGCCTTTATGAAAGAAGAAGTAGTCCGAATATTCGAGGGAGGGGTCATGATCGAGATGAAAGACGTGCGAAAGCAAGCGATGGGATTGATCCTAATGCAATATACACATTATATATGCGAGTCCCCTCAACTATATTTATTATATTTATTGAAGAGTAATTGACTTTAGGGTCCTTTTTGGACCACTTCACCATTATTACTTTGACCATCAAGCAAAAGCAAGTCTCTGATAGGTTAGATAAGGTTAGCCACATCTGTCACAGTAATGTTATAATGACCAACAGTAAACACCAAAGTTATTTGATTCTTTCCCCAAAATTCCGGCTCCAGCCTATGCTTCTTCCCACCTATTCTATCATTTTCATGAATTATTTTTGAATTTCACATAAAGCGCTAGTGGGTTTCCAATTACTATATAGTAAAATTAATATTATTCTTCTAATTAAAATGAAGAACAATGGTTTCTTTTATCATTCTTTTAGTATCTATTATTAGTAGCTCGCTAGGTTGTGATTGAAAAAAAAACAATAATTTTTTTTTTCTTTTAAAAACCTTCTAACTTATATTAAAATGGTAAAAAATTGGAATGATAATGAGATGAATTCGGGATGGGTTGTCTTCGTCCCAATCCAGTCTCATTTATTTAATATGATTTTTATTCTTGTCCTATTAAAATAATTAAACGAGATAGAATGGAATGAATATTCGAAAAAAATTCGTACAATTACTATTTTTAGTAAAAATAATAAGAAAATCAATAAAAAAAACCTTCAATTAAGTTTATTATTTTAAATTCAATTAAAAATGAATATATTTTTAAGATGTACCATTTTAAATAATAAGTATTATTCTAAGCTCTGTACTATTGTTGACCCTCGATAGAAGCAAAATTTTTGGTTAATAAAAGTCATAATATCGTCACATGACATTGGGACATGGGACCAAAAAGTCTCAACGGTTATCACATTACCAATTACATCATTTGAAAACACAAAATGGTAACACAAATATAAACTATATTGTATAAAATTTAAGAGTCATTAGTTCTAGCCGACTTGGAATAGTTTTGAGATAATGCTGAATGGCATGATGGAGTTTGTTGAATGTATTTTATATGTAAATGGAAAAGGACTTAATTTTAAAAAATCCTTGTTCCATCATAGCCATCTAAAATTGGAAATCTGATTATTTAATTAGTTGATATAGATACTCTTTAAGCTCCTCCTTTTCAATCAACTTCCTTAAGTTAACCGCCCTTTTAATTACAGACAGATTCCCTTTTAATAAAATATCTATTGTAAGCCTGTAACATATGATGATTAACATGAAAATAATTCAATGATGGGACACTTGTCGTCCCACTTTTTTAGTTTTAGGCACCACATTACATATTTCTGATGTAATTTTGAAATGTTCCCCCTCATGTTTTTACTTATCCTATTTTAGCCCTCATTTTTAAGATTTTAAAAAGGATCCCTATACCCTTCATTTTATACATATGCACAATTTGTGAGGTTGGTTTTTAACTTTTTATCACCATGTTTATGGTTTGGGAATTGGGGTTCATATATCATTAGATCTTACAAAACCTCAGCATTGATGTGTATCTAGAATTATCGTATTAAGCTTGATCTTTGAACATTTCTTTGAATACTTGAGATATATAAAAGAGTGATAATTTAAATTTTATATTAAGAATAATAATGAGACAAGTTTTTTTTAGGTACTTATCTCATCTCGTTCTATTGAAATAAATATAAATGAGTTTGAAACAAGTTTGAGAAAATTTTTCAAATCTACAATGAATTCCGAATAAATTTGGGTTTGACTTTATTCTGTTTTACTAAATATAATATTAAATAAAATATTATTTTAATTAAATTTACTTTTTCATTTTTCAAATTTTTTACATATATAAGATATCACTTTTCTTAATTTAAAAATTATATTTACAATTTAAAATTTTAGAAGTGAAAAGTTGAAAATTAAAAAAAATATTTAAAATTTTAAAAATTAAAAATTTGAAATTAAGTTGGACATGATATGTATATAAATTCTCAAATTGCCTCACCTCATTTATTTGTTTAATTACTTATTTCCATCATATGAGAAAGAAAATAAATAAATTATCTTGAACCTACTCCACTATCATTTTTACGAGACATTGTTTAGTGTTTTTGTAATGTTTTTGTAAAGTTATTAATTTAAGATTTTTTTTTTTAACATTTGAGATTAATTGATGATTTAACTTAGCATTAGAACCTCTCTCTTTTAAAAAGTTTTGAATTCAGTCACTATTTATTTATTCCCTAGCACGTGAGGCAACATTTTAAGGCTACTAGTCCAAAGTGTTAATCAACTAAACATAGACGCTGACATATTACCTAACTTAAACCTTTTAGTGAATACTCCGATGTGTAACAATGTAGTTGTACCTATCTCTTATTCCATGATAAATGTTTGCATATATTGTGCTTGATTTATTCATTTTTTTTTGCCAAAGATAACAAATTTCTGTTGGATTAAAACCAATTTATAAGAAATATCTTTTACAATATGATGATTTTATCCTATGAATTTATTTTAGAAAAAAATAAGAAGAATTAAATGTATATTTTTCCTCTTCTTTGTTTGGATTTTGTTTAGAGTTCTATTTTTCAAAAAAATAAAAAATAAAATAAATAAATGGTATAAATTATATAAAATTGAATTTCTTATGGGAGTTGTGGTGCACAACCTTTTCAGATGTGATGATCCAATGACTATTTGGGTTGTTAGCCAATCTTCTAATGTCACCTCCTTTGTCGGTGGGTGTCTTGACTCTCTAGGAGAATGATCCCTCATTTTTTATTGTTCTTCTTCCATTTTTTATAGGTTTGAGTTAATCCCTCATTTTTTCTTGTTCTTCTTCCCTCTTTTATATGCTTGAGTTAGACGTTGGAGGTTGTATGATGTACACGATTAGTTTGGTAAGTTTGTATTAGGCGGTGTGTGACTGACCAGCTCTGACGCTTCTTGCTGATGTAATAAGATGTCGGGAGGAAAACCTTATCTTATCATATCAGCAAGAAGGGTCAAGGCTGGTCAGCCACGCGCCGCCTGACACAAACCTGCCAAGCTAATCGTGTACGCCATGCAACCTTCAATGTTTAATTTAAGCCTATAAAGGAGGGAAAATAATAAGAAAAAAAAAAGAAAATGATCCTTCTCCTAGAGAGTCAAGACACCCATCAACAAAGAAAGTGATACTAGAAGATTGATTAGCAACCCGAATAGTTACTAGATCATCACATTCGGAAAGGTTGTGCACGGTGCACCAATAGGAGTACTTTCCACTTCTTTTAAGAACATAAATGAAGTCTTGTATAAGCTTACTTGTAGACAATGGGACCCTCCGTTGTAACATATGGAGGGAATGGACAAGATCAATCTCTTCTTTGCTCTTCTCAAATTTTCCTCTTGGGACAAAATGGGGACAAGATAAAAAATTCGATTTTATGCATCCTTCACAAGGTGTAATTCCTATTACGTGGGATAAGAACATCCCAACCATCTTCTCTATTTCTCATCACAAATTTTAATATAATCTCCTTATCATTTGGCCTAATTGATTTTGATCAATAAAGTGGTGATGTTTTCTATTGAGTATAAAGAGGGTGTTTGGCAAACTAGAATCTCTTGAAGAAAAAATTGCTTGATGGAAGGAATAGAATTTGCAGTGCGTATGATAGAGGGGTATGGATGATAAAATTCTTAAATCAAAGCAGAATAAATAGGAAAAAAAATATGTATAGGTTCTATTAGTAGAAAAGCATGTTTATGTTTGGGCCAGGGGTCCATCCATACTTTCACAAGTATAAAAATAAAAAAGCTAATGAAAACGCCTTCCTCACAATCATGACGGAGAGAGCAAGCTACCAAAGAAATTCTTGGAGGAAAATGAATAAAATAAAGTGAAAATTCTCACTCATCCATAATGTTCCTTAGGTGACCTAGCCCAGCTGACTTATGGGTGATGTGATCACTTCTCTTACAAGGCTTTTCACTGTTGTTTTCCCAGTGGAGTCCTTCTTTTGGGGTGAAAAGGAGGTGCAGTGCCGAGTGAAGACACGCTGAAACGAGTCTGACATGACAGGATAAAGATAGAGGAGAAGTGATTCAATCACTCAGTGTGTGGGAGCTGCCCACTGTGACCCATGGAATCTCTTTGAACCAAGTGCACCAACACTTTGACCTCATATTTTCCATGGCAAGGCTATATAGCTAACAATGATTCATTTCATTGCTACTGCTTTCTACATATTTTTTTTTCTTTAGTACTGAAAAATAGTTCAATTTTTGAAAATGTTTTAAATTCTACATCTTTAATTTAATAACACGCCATCTAATTTAAAAAAAATAAAAAAAATCAATTTTATCTTATATATTATTACAATATGTAAGGCTTTTCTTGGATTTATTTGACAAGTTTTACCTTCATGACAAATTCATCATCACTAATATGTGATGTTAGATTTACAAAATAAGAGGCATGTGTGACATGTGATTTCTCCAAATGTAAACATATAGACACAACAAATCTATTTCATGTGGCATTGCTCTCAAAATATTTCATCATTTTCTCCAAAATCAAAATGGTGATGAGGGATGCCATTATTGATACAGCTGCATGAAGAATGAACCCAATAAATGACATTACTATTGCATATGTTTTTTTTTGAACACATTTCATCTATGATGAATTGTTTGTATTATGGTGGTTGTTGGTATTGATTTTGTTCTCTGGCGTTGCACTTGCATTATCTTCAAATTGCAGAAGCCAACCACACAAAGGGAAAAGGCCTTATAAAACAAAGGAAAATAAAGAATTGTGAAAAGCCAAAGCTGCAGGGGAACTAGTCTTGTGCTCTTCTTTTTCTGTAATTATTGGGCCTTGTTGGGAGCAGACGTTTCCTCGTTTTTCAAACTGTTTGCTTCTCCAGACCCACTTTCCACAGAGTTATAAGTTTTAACCTCTTTATTGGGTGTCTTCTCATCATACGTGCAGGCATCAAATGATTTGAAAAGGAGGGTCAATTCACTCAAGTTTCTATTGTTTTCTTTTATCCATTGCAGGTACCTAACACGATCCACAGAGAGAAAGAGAGGAGAGAGAGAATAGGAGGTGTACATGAAAGGAATATTAATAATAATAAACGTTTGAGATATCAAGTAAATGGGTATTGATTTCTTTTTGTGAGGGACTTTTTAAACCCCATCTCTCTTTTATTTATTTTCCTATCTTTTAAGATTGAGAGGAGCAGATATTGAGTTTGACAAGAGCAACTCTCAAGCTCGAGAGGTAGACCACTTGTGATGCGGTGATGTGCTCAGATCCATCTTGCCCTCATGTATTTTAGCCATAATTGGATGGTACTCGGCCTTTATACTCTGCAACCCATCTTTGATCGATGATTTCTTACTCCTTTATTTTAATTTTTAATTTTTTAATTGTTTAATTATATTTCTTTTTTATTTTTTTTGGGGGGGTGATGATCGATCTTTTCTATGTTTTCAGTATTACTTGTCTGTCGCCTTTTAAGAGGAGGAAGAAGAAGGGGAAAAAAAAAAAAAAAATCTCCTTATTACCATGTAAAGGGCATGGTTATGCCTGTGTGCATATTTTCCACATCTTCTTCATCATCTTCAAAAGCTAGGCTGAATTTGTCGGTGTTTTGGTTTCTGATTGGAATTCGTTTCTAATTTATGGGCCTTTGTACTAGACGTTTGGTTAATCTTTAGGACATATCATGGATTCACCATCGGTTTCTTCTCTGCTGCTTGCTTCCAGGATTTGAGCAAGCAAAGCCGTGTCGGCGTCGACTGAATTGTGGAGAATATATGCTATGAAATGGCCTAATTGAAGAAACCAAATTGAAGCATCTCTCGTGTCCGTACACTGATCTGAGATTTGATTTGGCTTCATCATCATCATCGATATGGCAACGTACTTTCATGGGAGTTCAGAAATCCAAGCTGACGGATTGCAGACACTTTATCTCATGAATCCAAACTACATAGGCTACTCTGACACACAGCAACCTTCTGCAGCCAACATGCTCTTCCTCAACGCTACTCCAAACTCGCTCAATCCTACAAACCTACCAAATATGCCACTGCAAAACCAGCACTTTGTTGGGATCCCACTTCCAAACATGGGATCAGCCAATTCTGATGATCAAAACCGCTCCTCACTGCATGCCCAGCCTGAGATGTCATCTCTACAAGGAATAGTCCCTCGTTTTCACTACAATTTATGGGGCTCAACTGATCAAAATCCCACCGGAAACCAGCCCCAGATTCCAACAGCGGTGGCGGCCGCCAGTTCTGGCGGTGCAGCTGACGTCACATCGCAGTTGGGGTTACGGCGACAAGTTGTTTCACCTACTCAGCAAGGTTTATCGCTGAGCCTTTCGCCTCATCAGCCTACTTACCGGTCAGTTCCCGGGGAGCATGACATTCAGGTGCAGCAACAGCCTCCAGTCCAGGCAATATCGCCCACAAGTGGCGATGATATGCGAGTATCGGGGGGTTCTTCATCGACAGCATCTGCAGTTTCGAATGGAATTTCTGGTATGCAAAGCGTTCTTTTGGGGTCCAAGTACTTGAAGGCTGCACAGCAGCTTCTGGATGAGGTCGCTAACGTTGGGAAGGGAATCAAGACTGATGCCGGCGAAGAAACTAAAGAGAGGGAGAAGGTGAACACTATCTCAGTGGCTGCATCGACCGGAGAAGCCCTGAGTGGAGGCGAAAGTAGTGCCAAACGTGGAGCTGAGCTATCCACAGCACAAAGGCAGGAGCTTCAGATGAAGAAAGCCAAGCTTGTCAACATGCTTGATGAGGTACATATATATATTTTTGGGCTCCAAATTTTTTACTTCAATTGGGTTTTGATATTTGCAAGCCAAACCATCCAGATATGTGTTGATTTTGAAAAACTAGTCTCTTTCTTTTGTTCCTTTTTGGATTGAATTGGGTGCCTGTCAATTGAATTGGTTCTGATCCACAGATATCAAATGGTTTCCAAAATGTATTATTCAGAAATTGCAGTCCATTGGAATCTGTTCCCCATAATTTTGGGGAAAAAAATTTCTCACTTGCAAGGCTTTCCGAGAAAATCGGGTTTTCCTGGAGAAGGGAAGAAGTAGGGGGATTCATCTGGTTACTGGTTCAAACTGAGGATATGAAAGAGATGCTGCGATTGGGTATCTGACTATTTGGTAACATCAAGAGCTGACAGTAATCAGATTTGGGCTGGTCTGGGCTCGGTCATCTTCATGCAGCCCATGTCTCGTAGCAACCCACTTATATTCAATTATTTTCTTCTTTTTCTTTTTCCTAAAAAATAAATAAAATAATAATAATAAAAGAGCACACATCTTTTAAATCATTCTAAAATTTAAGATACATTTAAAAATGCTCCAGGACAATAATTGATAAAAAGTGGGTTCTGCAGGTTAAAATCCATTTCACCCTAGCAAACTCAATATTTTTTTCTTTCCATTTCCTTTTTTTAATTTAGAATTTTATGTGGTGGTGTTGCTATTGGCGGTGGTTGGTGGGCTGTGGATTATTATTTGTTATTGTTGTTGTTATTATTATTATTATTATTATTATTATTAATTTTCTTTTCAGGGTATGAGCAAAATTATGGTTTCAGTCCTATACTGATTTAGTTTGTTGCGTATGAATTGGAAGGTGGAGCAAAGGTACAGGCAGTACCACCAACAAATGCAAATTGTAGTTTCTTCATTTGAGCAAGCAGCTGGGCAGGGATCAGCAAAATCATACACTGCCTTGGCTTTACAGACCATCTCAAAGCAGTTCAGGTGTCTAAAAGACGCCATTTCTGCACAAATCAAAGCCACAAGCAGCAGCTTAGGTGAAGAAGACTGCTCAGGAGGGAAGGTGGAAGGTTCTAGACTAAGGTTTGTGGATCATCAACTTCGGCAACAGCGTGCCTTGCAACAGTTGGGAATGATCCAGCACAATGCTTGGAGACCACAGAGAGGACTTCCTGAGAGAGCTGTTTCTGTTCTTCGTGCTTGGCTCTTCGAACACTTCCTTCACCCGTAAGGACTTACTATACTTGTCAACATCACACACAATTGTATTGCACTATCAACACGGTATTTTGCACATGGGTTCTTGTTTAACGTTATCTGCTGGAGTTTTGCAGCTATCCTAAGGATTCCGACAAACACATGCTTGCGAAACAAACGGGGCTTACGCGAAGCCAGGTATATTGTATTTACTGGCAATGGCATGCATGTTTCAGTTCAGCTTGCATTATGGTTTTGTGGTGGGTTGGGATAGTTCTCAAGTTCCAGCCTTGCCTGTTGGGGAGTGCTACTGTGTGCCTGAAATAATTTAATTGGATTTTTTACTTTGCAAAGAAACATCTAACTTTTTGCAGTGCAGGTGTCAAACTGGTTCATAAATGCTCGGGTTCGACTGTGGAAGCCAATGGTTGAAGAAATGTACTTGGAGGAAATAAAGGATCAGGAGCACAATGGTTCCCAAGACAATACAAGCAAGAGTGAAGCCAACAAGGAGTTGGGTTCAAAATCCACTGCCGCACAAGAGAGTGGTGCAACTAGGGTGGATCACACAAACGATTTCCAATCCAAACAAGAAAAATCGACCACCCAGAATGCTTCTCCTGCTGAGCTTTCAAATTCCACAATGTCGACATCCCCCATGGGAGGCTCACTTCAAGTCCAAGCTGGCTTCAATCTCATAGGGTCATCTGAGATTGAAGGTATGGTTCAAAGAAGTCCAAAAAAACCAAGAAGCTATGACATTCAGAGTTCACCCAGTAGCATTCTTTCAATGGACATGGAAATGAAACCCGGTGGGACAAGTAGGGAAATTAGCATGAAGTTTGGTAGTGAAAGGCAAGCCAAGGATGGATATCCATTAATAACAGGAGCTATAAATAATGGTGGTGGATTTGGCGCATACTCCCCCATTGGAGACATAGGAAGGTTTAACCCTGAGCAGTTGGCACCCAGATTTCATGGAAATAGTGTTTCCCTCACTCTTGGTCTTCCCCACTGTGAAAACCTCTCTTTGTCAGGAAGCCAACAAAGCTACCTATCCAATCCAAACGTTCAGTTGGGAAGGAGACTTGAAATGGGAAACGGTGAACCGGACTACTGTGGGATCAATGCTGCACAACCTTCTCATTCCAACGCTGCTTACGACAGCATCAACATTCAAAACAGAAAGAGGTTTGCTGCTCAGTTGCTACCAGATTTTGTGGCCTGATGATTTTACAGAATACCCACTTCACCCTCTCTTTTTAAGACCACTGCAAATCACCTCTACAATTTCTTCCAACATTGCAGGTAAGCCTAGTAAACAATATCTATATATTAGTGACTCAAGCCATTCGCTCAGACAGAAATGCAGAATTAGACTTTCCAAGTTCACTTTGTTTCATCTCCTCCGAGGGAAGAGAGGAGAAGCATGCTTGATGTGAAGAAAGAAGAAAAAGGTTAAAATAGTTTTGAACTTGGAGAGAACAACTTGCTTTGTTACAAAGCTTAGGGATTGGGTTCATATAATTAAGGTTGACGATTGTATATTGTATTGGTATATACGTTTGGATATAGACTGATTGGTAGATTGCATGAATATGGAAATCGGTGATATCTGGGTATACAAACCTATATTTTGTAATAATATAAATTTCTGTAGATCTCCTCTATATATTATAATTTTCTCTAGAGTGTACTTGACTGTATGTGATTTGGAATTTATGCAAAAGATGATGGAATTTGGAGACAGGTCTATATGTATGTACATTTGATGAAAAAATAAAATCTCTTGCTCGATCAAGTGTGTCAGAAAGTTGGTAACGTCTGCAATTTCTTATCATATAATAACACATAAATCTGCAACATTTGCATGGCTGGAGGATTGAGTTCCATTATGGAAGAAATAGAGGGGCAGGTCTAGATTGTAATGATGTAAAGAACCCCGTGAGGCTAGGTTGAAACTTTTGGAACATATTCAAACTAGATGATAAATTTAACCTCGAATACGGATCTTTCTTTATTTTGGCCCGAGATTGTTTTTGTGTGTAAAATATAGATGAACACCCCTGAGTGAGTTTCCCATCAAACAAGGGAAACAAAGAGATGGCAGAACTACCTTTTTGAACGAAAATGTACTAAAGTCCGAGTTTTCCATCAAACAACACAAACAAGCAGAATGAGGTAATCGTTCTAAATGTATATGTATTGACTTATTATTTTAGTTGGCCTCTTATATGCAACTGTGGACTTAACCCTAATAGTGGTTTACTATATGTTGGGTTGATTCATTACATTTTGCCATGGTTTTTTTAAACTAATGTTTGATTGTTTATCAGTATCTGACTTAAATACTCCCTAAACTCATAAGTAAGCAGAGAATAAGTTAGGACGTTTTATATTTGGTGAAGTGTCTGATAGGAGAGGAGGCCTGTGACTAAGTTTTCATGTTTCTTGGAAAGCATTTTGGTCATTTGGGGTTACCTTAAATGGTAAGCATTAGTTTGCCAAATTCGCTGTCACTTGTGCCCAAGGAGAGAGGCAAAAGAGAAGGAGAGTGAAAACTGAAAACCTCATCTCACCTTATTAAAGCACATAGGGGGTTTCTTCAAACAACATTAACCTCTTACTCGTGTCAATTTTGTTTTTATATCAACTATTAACCTCCATTCAGTAAGTTGGAATATATTTATGATTTTTGAGTTGTACACTTGTGAATTGAGGGATTTAATCTATAGTTCCTCCCATATATGTCATTTCATATTATCCAACTTCATTGCAACTAGTCAGCTCACTTCTGAACTATAAAACTAGATCAGAAAATTTAAAACAAATATAAGGTTTTAACATAGAGATTTGGGAGGCTATGGAGCACTTTTCCTTGATTAATATATATGTTCTGGTCAATTCTTTTTGATATTATTAGATAATTTAGTTAGAAGACTCATTAATATAGCGTACAAATATATATGATTTTGGGTGTTTTGGCTAAGTTCAAAATGAAAACTGATGAAGAGATGTTAACGTGTTCGTTCTTTGTGTTCATAGCTACTTTTCTTTGATCAGTCAAGGGCGTATGTTTGATTGATCAATATACATATGTATACATATGTTTACCCAAACCTTGATCAAGTTTCTTATCCATGTTCTCGTTTATACATTTTGGGTTCTAGACACTTGAGCTGTGTTAGATGATACGTTGAATTGTCGAAAGGGAAAGTGTTTGTCAAAATGATATTATGCATGCTTCTACACTCTCTCTTGTACTGAGAGTTAAATAACATTCTTACTCTATACAACTGCTCATTTATAATCACTTAAACATAAAGTTAACCATGTTTTAACTTCACTATCAACAATTAATTTAAATTAGACTCGATAAACTTAAGAAAAATCCACAAAGTTAATGACATGAGATCCAAAATCAAGTTTAATTTTTGACATACCCCTTCAACTTGAGTTAGTAAATAAGTTCAGTCTCTGTCTTCACTCCTCCATCCTCACTTCCTTCTTTGAAGAGTGTATAGATCATTTTAGGCTCTTCATAATCAGCATATAGACAAAAAATGTCCAATTATTTTAATTTTTTTTCTCATAAACTGTTGTTAAGCTTTTGAAACAAATTTTACCAACAAAAATGATGATAATGGACTTTTATAAATGAATAGCAATGAGAGTAGAACTTCAGTATTTGAATTCTTATAACTTCTCATTGACTTGGTCTTCTTCAAAAAGGGGAGGAGGAAACTCATAATCGCCTTTTAGATATTGCAATCCCATGTTAAACTTGAATCCTTACTAATAATGATTTTTTTATGGCTTTAAATTGTACAACTTGTAACCTTAATTTGGAGCATAATATGTAAGTGGCTCTTTTCATCCAACTTTGACCACTTTTAGCACATAAGTATATGCTTTCAAACACTTATAAAATGTAAGATCCTAAATTTTCTTTCATTCCATGCTTGTTACAGCATCTTATCTCATACACTTTCATCAGAATAAGGATCTCACAAGTGAACTCTATAATCAACCACTTTACATGCATAACTTTCTTTATGAATTTTCTTATTATTAATTAAGCATCAAATCATATCAAGAATAAATTTTTTTTTTTCTTTCAAATACTCCATTTAATTGTACATATATAAGCAACATGAAACTCTTAGTTCTTAAAGTAGCAAGGAATTTTATCATTTTTACAATATTCTTGTAGTATTTTTCTTCATTAAGTATCCTTCATTTTCAAATCTGATGGCTTTATAAAGTAACATTCTCTTTCAAATACTTTAAGCCTCTTAAAAGCACTCAACACCACATATGTTTCTTTCAAAAAATTAATTGCAGTCTTTATACTCAACTCATCAACAAATAGAAAAGCAAATAATCGTTGCTTCCAAGTTGACCAGGACTGATTAGCTACATCACTGTATTATACGTGCTACGGAAAAACTAGAAGAAAGCAAACCGTTGCAGCCAGCAAAACACACTATTGCTATGTTATTTACATGGGTGAACGTGTCAGAGCAATCTTTGGTCAATCTGCCGGTTGATCTTATGCCTAAAGTTGACTTCAATCTCAAGTAATATGAACTCACCCAATTTGGCTTTATGCTGGGTGCCTGTTCGGGTAGATTGAAGACCTTTGTTATATGGGTGTCTTTTCTTGCCCAGTGGCTTAAGGTCCTCAAATTCCCTTTTGAGATGGCAAGGTCACGAATGAATGTGAAGTAACCAAGAGAAAACCATAAATGAATGGAATGTTTTGCTACAAAATATATAAGGAATTGATTGCGAAGTACGGATATATTGAAGTTGTAGATGGAAGAAACTTGTTTTTTGTTTGCATTAAAAAACCATACTTATGGGAAGCATATAAAGTTAGATGATCCTCAAGCATTAACCTTGGATATGGCTTCCATGCATATTGCAGAGACCTGTTTGGGAGTGGCTCTAGATTTCTTAAAATCATTTCTTATAATTTTTGTTTTATAACTATAAGGACACGATGATCCATTGACATGTGGATTGATCTGCGCACAGCATTGGGTAGCACACCATTCCAAGAAGTTGGACTCGGCACATCACCCCTTGACAGCACTCCTCATCATAACATGATAAATGTGAGTATCCTACCATCATTAATTTAACAAGAAGCCTCACACAAGATAAAGCAGTAGACAATCACCCTCTAATTACTTTAAAAGATGATCCTTCGATTAAAGGATATAACAGTCACTGACAATCAAAGCAATTAATAACCACTACTAGTAGAATACACACTAATCAAATCCCATAACCATATGTAATGGGAAAACATAACTACTATGGCCTTACCGAAATAGCTATAAAAAGGAAAACTACTCTTTAAATTCAGATAAGTGATACAAATTCATATTTCCGCTCTGTATATTGACCCCCTTTCTTAACCATGACTGACTTGACCTCAAAAAGGGTTGACAACCCTTTACTCTTCATAGTGTTTTGCATGCTGCTTAAAACACTTCAAGATTATCAATCCTTGACGGAAAGGAAGGAGGTCGCTAAAAGCCCAAAGAAGTCTCACTCTGAGGTAATGAAGAGCATCTTTTAGCTCAGAAACTTGTGTTAGGCACCACAACTCCAAAACTTACCAACCCAATTGTTATGATAGAACACTTAAAAGCATGACATGATATAATAATGTATGATTTCATTAATATTTATATTATGATTTCAATTTCACTTTAATATCTTGTTTATGCATTAGAATTTATTTGAGTATTAATTTAAACCTGTATTACTATATATATATATATATATATATAACTTAGGTGTATTAAGAATTACACAAAAGATTTAAGTCATGAGTTACTTGCAAGTTGATGAGTTGTTTACAATTAGTTCATGGAGTTAGACAATCCATTTGATGTTATAGTACACTTCTTTCTAATTGAAGGGATGACCTATCCTAGTTATCGCAATGGGTTTCCCATGTTGAGTGTATGAGTGCAAATCTCTATTGTAAATAAAATACTAAAGCCTAAATACGTGATAACTTTGACCAAGAAACACCAGAGATAGAGCTACCACAACTTTGTAGTTATACGGGTTGTTGTCATTTAGGATTAACTCTAATGTGTTAAATTGTTTTTATATTAAAGGATTAATTATTTGCTAAAGATAAAAAAAACCTAATTTAAATAAATCAAAATAAACTATGGATAAAAATTTCCTAAAATAAACATATTTTTGAATTATAGAATAATTATTAGTTTTTAATTCAATAAATCAATATTGGAGGTCCACTATCTAGCTTCAGGTATAAACCTTTAGGCAAAACAAGGATATTATAATTTAATAGTCTTATGGTATTCACAATGCATGATCTAACGAGATCAACTAGAGTTCCACACCTTAGAGTTAATATACATCCTAACTTTTAATATTTTGTTCCATTAAATTACATAATAGATAAATGGATATGAAATATGGGTTTAGGTATAAGGTTTTTAGGCTTTTACCACTCTATATAAATTTGTCTTATGGTAGATAATAATGACAATGTTGGGAACCTTGGATAACTCCGTTCCCATGCCTTGGATTGCATTAGGGTGCATGCAAATCCATCATAGGCCCTCTAAAACTATCGTGATAGATAAAAAAGCATTCAAAAACAATATGGATACCATAAAAATCATAAATCTAGAGAATAAAGCCACATACCTTTGATCTGGGTGCTCCCGGATTGATTCCAATCGATTTAGATGACTCCAAAGTTATAATGGATCTCATAAACACTATGATCTTCCACCCGATGATTTTTCCTTGTGTCTAGGTACTGAGATGGTAAAGATTTCAACGGTGGAGGTTAGGGTTATCTCTTTGGATTATAGGGAGAAAATGGCAAGACATGAAAACCCTAACCCCTAAAGGGGTATTTATAGACTTCTTACTTGGCTTAAGTCACTTAAGCCCATGATTATTACAAAAAAAAAAACATATTTTATATAATAATTCTCATGAGTTTCACATCTTTTGAGTAGTAATTATGCCTAAAATATCCAATTAGCAAGTTGTTGCCCTCGCAAGAGTTACTAACAAGTTTTATGAAGTTTTGAAGTAATTTCAAGGTATGATTTTGATAAATTGGCGATGAAAGAGATGAATTGATTTGAAGAAGGCAAATAATATTGATGATGATCCAAATGCATAATGGAAGAAGTAATGCAATTAATTTGGATTGAGATTTGGGTTGATTAGATGTAGCTAACTTGGAGTCAAAAGAAGAAAATTGAAGAATTGACAAAGAGGAGTTGAAAAACCTCATATTGCAATTTCACATGACTATGTGAATCAAACTAAGAAGAGGAATTTGTTGCAATGAAAATGTGGATTTTGCACCGTTGTGCGAAATTTCGCATGAAGCTGCGAAATGATTTTGAAAGTTGTTGTTGCTTCACTGATTTCACACGACCATGCGAAATTGATTTTTTCATGCGAAATAGTTGAAGCTCATGTGAAATGGTTATTTTGCTGCTAAACTCCAGATTGTTGAATGGATAAAGTTCCAGAAGACCTCTTAGATGATGCCAAGTGTCCACTTGACCTTGACCTATAAATAGAAACTTGAACTTCTCATGTAAAGAGTCTTTTGACACTTTTGATTGTAGAATTTTCTAGATTCTCTCTCTTAATAGAATTCTCTATTTTCTTTCATTTTCTCACTAGCCAAACATGTCTTGTGAGACCAAATCTCCAAGTATGAGTGACTAAATCTCATTTTTCTCGTAGGAAGGAGGATCTAGAAACAAAATCTATGGTGAATTAGAGAAATGAGCTTTAATTGCAAAGGTAATTTGATCCAATTGATTGATTAATTGAATTTTGAGGATTTTTCTCTTCAAATTGTCTTGAATGACGACCACTATAATGCAAACTAGGTAGATTCATTAAATTCTTAAAGCTAGAATAATTTGATGAGATTGAATAGTTGCATTGTGTGAATCATTGGAAGATGATTTAAGATGAATTGAATATACAGTTTGAATTGATCTTTTGGATTAAATAACCTAATTTGAAGAAAAATTAGATCTAGACTTAAAGCTAAATAGAAAATTGGTTTAGATTTTTAATTTAAGTTGATGAAAAATTGATTCGAAATAGAGATTGTTTTCTAGAAAATTCCAACTTTGAGAGTTTCTTTTCCTTATTAATTTTCTCTAGTTTTACATGTTATTGTTCCTCTCAATTTGAAATCATTGTTATATTGAATTTTTATCATGAATTGTCAATCTAATTTCACTTGATGACAATCATTTCCTTTTCTCTCATTCAAGCTTAACTACTGAAAATAATCTATCCCAATGGATGACACTTAAAACTGATATACTACCATAACTTTTTCTAAAAACCCCTTTTGATTGGCAAGAGTTACTTTAGTATAGTTCAATTAGGTTATAAATTTTGTTTTGACGTGATAAAAGATGAGAAATCAATCGATTAGCCCACTATAGGCTTGGGTCATTTAATCTAATCCAAAAAAGGTTGCTAATTGATTAATTAACCATACATGGCTCTAAATAATCAATTCGCCTAGTCTAGAAATACCACTCACTTATCTCTATGCAACCTTACGTAATTACCAAAAAACCCTTATGCACAAAAGTGAACTAAAAACCCATTCAACCCTCATAAACCGTGCCATAAAGGAATATGAGCTTAGAGTGGGGATCATTGGGATCCATAGGGGTATTGGCTCCCTTATAATCAAAATTTGAAATTGACTCAACATTCGACTTCAAAGAGTCAACTGCATTCCACTACCTTATGTATATTACAATGAAACACTAGGTGCTCGAGTCCATAATCTACTATCCACTGCATGCAGACTGCCCATGAACCGGTGTTCGTAATCTAACAAGGTAATGCTATCACCTATCAAGATTACCTCCCAAATCCTTGAGTTACATATCCCACTTATTATGTGATCAAATGAAATCTCTAGCTCCAAGGAGCATATGTCAAATTTCATTAAAGGAATTACTATGGCAACAAATTTTATGATCACATGTCCCTTGGATCACCTAAGAGAACACAATGTCTCAATCCCACGAGATATCATGGTGCCTCTATTGAGAATACTTGTTGTCACTAGCCTCTATAAACAGTGACCCAATCCATATGGATATATGACTATTTTAGGGTCTCACCTATCATTAAAGTCTCATGTTGATTTTGCCACAGACTCAATATCCTCTCATGGTTGAGAGTCCATGTAGTATAATAGTTTGGTGAATCATGACAATTGATAGCATTGCATCATGATTCACCATAGGTCTTGTCCAGTGTACATCACATACACTAGTGCACTCACCATGGGAAACCCGTGCTGACGGCCAAGACAAGTCATCCCTCCAATTAAAAAGTGATGCACTACAATCTCTATTGGATTAATTACCTAAATCCATGAACCGACTATGGATAACTTATCTACTTATAAAGAACCCATGACTTTTTTTTTTTTTTTTTTGTGCAACTCCTAATGCACACAAGTCATGTACAATGTAAGAGATATGAGTTGAATGCTTAAATCAATGTCAATACATCAAAAGGATAGAAAGAGGATAGTTAAGTCTAACTTTGTTACATCATGTCTTGCTTTTAAGGGCTCAATCCCAACAGTCATATCACTTCTTTATATTATCTCACAACAAGGTATCACTTGCTCTCTATGTGTTTCCTCTTATAGTGGTACTTTAGTTCTTTAGACTATGCCATCAATCTACTGTTATCACATAACAATATCTTAGATGATATAGTAAAAGGAACTACCTATAAGCCAAAAGGCTTCCTTTGTTGCTATAGAAACAACAAAAAAACCACTTAGAGTGTACACATACCTAAAGGTAGACCTGCGAAAGCCTCATCAAATTGAAAATCCAATTTTTTGGTACGAAAGGAGTACCAAATCATCGCCAAGACCCACAACATAGTAGAGTATATGTTTGACATTTTCCCAAAGCTCTAATAAGGAAATGGACTAATATCCACTCATTATTCTTATAACAAAGCAAATATCTGGTCTAGCACATAACATCACATACTTAAGGCTATCCATTGCAGAGGCATAGGATACCACCTGATTCATGCCCGATTGGTGTTCCAATTGATTCCACTCAATTGATATGCTTTGATTTCAATCCTCAGACGGGAGTAATCAACAAAATTTATAAACCTATTTCACCATATACCGGGGTAGCATTTAGCTAGCATAGTATAGTGGCTCTAGGATCGTCCACAGAGATGGGTTTTCACTTCGCAATTGATATTAGTTCAAAAACTGAATTGGTGTTTTTTCTTTTCTTTGTTAGCTTTAAAAGAAGACATAAGTTTGAATGAAAACGGATGGTATTAAGCTAACCTAACATAAAGTAACTAAAATTATCTAGAAAGAAATTAGAAAGAAAGGTGTTTCTTGGGATTTCAGGTTACTAGGATCAGGTGCCAACTGTAAAGTGGGAAATTCCGGATTTTTCTCTTCGCATTGGGGATTTAACCTATAGTTATTTCCCGAACTGGTGTAGGTTTAACAATGAAGATTTAATCCATAAAAAGTCAATAGAAATGGTAGTCAAGTTCCATTAATGGCTTTAGACACTATGGGTCTTCACCTTGAACCACTTTCCAATGGCTCGTACATGATAACTAATGGACTGATATGGGTCTAGCAATAAGCATCCACAGAGACCTGAAGCTCACCATGTATTGGCCATTCAAAGTGATTCTAAGGGATTTAAAGCAAAACTTTAGATTTAGAAGCCATTTATGAACTCCAACTACCTGTATTGAATGCACGAGAGTTTTCCACTTTTGCATCTGGACTTTTCACCTAGCTTCCTTCACTCCAAGAAACCAAAAGTTTAGTCTCTCATCCTCTGGGAAAATATCTCAGAGAATGTTTGGCTAGCAAGAAAATGAAAATGAAAGAGAAGGAAAAACAGAGCAAGACTCTATACGTCGATTCTATATAATTATATATCTATATTTTTTACAATGGATGCACGGGAATATATATAGAGAAGTTTTTCCAACCTTCCTAGCTAAGAAATCTTATGGTTGGTGGATTACAAGGAGAAGAATGGAAATTTATACAAAAATATCTAAAAGAAAAGATCTAAAGTGGAGTCAGTAGAACAGAGGAGAATTCACACCACGCATGGGCTGCTGTGCGAAATTTCTCACAAGGAAATGTGTTGTGCGAATTTCGCACAAGCTCGCACAAGCTGAAGGTGTTGTGCGAATTTTGCACAAGCTTGGAGCAGTTGTCTTCCGAAGGCCATATCTTCCTCATTTCAGCTCCAAATCGTACACGGTTTGAAGCGTTGGATTCTTGACTTCTTGAGATTTGAAATGGTATATAGCATGTAAAAAATGGACTTCGGGAAGTACTCCAAAAGTGCGAAGGAATACTACAGCTGCTGTCTTCTATTTTCTTCACTTTGCTTGTTTTTCCTCTTTGCTTATCTCCTTTACTTGGCCTGTCTTAATGATCCAAAAAGCTGTCAAAACACTAAAACTAGCCACAAATATGATTAAAAGTCATTGTTAGGTCCTTAACATGTCAATTGGAATAAAGATGGAGAACTACTACACAAAAGTGCTTAAAACATAATGAATTAAAGGTGTAAAATAACACTTTTTGGGTAGTAATCACTCCCCCAACTAACACATTGCTAGTCCCTGAGCAATGAAGGAGATAAAAATAAAGAAAAATAGATAATATAATATTTTACATAATCATGCTGATCACTCCAAAAAATAATCAAGTGGCATGATTGGATCAAACTCTCACATGACAAGTCAAGGATATAAAACTCAATCATCAACAAGAGTCATCAAATAACTTACCTATCACAACATACAAAGAGCGGGCATTATGCAAATTTGAGTATCAAAATAATTTCCACTCCCAAAGGACCAACTCTTAATCTTCCACAAAAATCTATGTGTTATTTATTAGTTTCCGGATATAGTATGTCAAACTAATTTCTCCCCTCAACCTAGTTCTTTTCAAAGCTTAGCAAACTAATCAACCTCCAATAGGCTAAGAACGCACCTCTTTTCTTTCATAATTTTTTCTTGTAGGAGTGCAAAGCTTAAAGGCATTCTTTTCTAAATTGTCCATGTAACGAGGGTCCATCGATGACTCCCAACCAATTAAGGTTTAGGGCATCAAGCTTTAAGGATTTTTCAACCCCTAACTCCTCGGATTTTACCCCGGACTTTTGAGAATGAATTTTAATACCCAAGCACCTACAGTATGTTAAACTCCACCTATCCACCCATGTAACGAGCATTGAGGTCGGTGACTCCCAACTAATAAAGGCTTAGGGCACTAGGCTTCAAAGATTTTCACCATATACCCCTTAGACCTTGCTCGGGTTTCAAGGCAAGCAAACATTTTTCTTTCTTTCTTTATTTTCTTCAAAGACTCATTGGCCTTTTACAAGGTGTCCCAACACTATTAAATGAGGTAAAAGGTACCAAGTCTAAAATTTTCCTAAGTCAAGAGGGAAATAGTTTTTCATCTTATAATCGGAATCTAATGTGTTTAGTGTGTGAAAAGATTAGAGTGGAAGACTTAAGATTGAAATCAAAAGGAGCTTCAACAATTTATCAACTTTAATAAGCATAATACAAACTCTGAGACTATGGCAATAAGATAAGAATTTAATTTCTCCCATTTACTTTTGAGAATTTATCTTTGAGAAACAAAGAGAGTAGAATAAAAAAACTTAAAAAAATTTAAATTAAGCAAAAAGCAACTAAATTACCAAAATAACTTAGCATTATTAACAATACTTACTTCCTCAACTCTCCCCCCAACCAAGCTGAACATTGTCCTCAATATGACAAAAGCGATTGAAAAATGGGGAGAAAGTGGTACCTCCTGAGTGACATGGAGTCTGAGTCGTATAGGAGAAACCACATGTTTAAAAAAAAATAGTGAGTAGAGAAAATAGAAAAATGCCAAGTTTTAAACAAGAGTTGATGTCTATATATGATGCATCATCAGTAATACATCCAATCCCAGAATATAAGACATCAAAACATGGAATTATGTATACTAATATAATATGTAAAGACAAAAAGTAAAGAGATGATCAAATAATGGTAAGGTCCTGTGGAGCTGATGCATCTGTGGTGGCCTTCTGAGTGGGTTGGATCAGGACTTTAGCCTCTGTTCTGGTATTCTCCTTGGATGGCATAGTCTCCTTTACTGGAGCTCTCAGCTGGAGCTATGGGCTTTGATGGTTTAAGGAGGTCAGAAATGGAGTAAGAGGCTTCATGTGTGTGATCCCAGGGTGCGTGGGGCTTTGTTGGTAAGGAGGGACAATAGGTGGGGCATCAGACGATGCTGCCTCTGGTAAGCTGAGGCATAGCCTCCTCGGGTCTTAGGCATAATGGAGCAAAGAAATGAGGCTCAGAGGCTTGGGATTGGGGAGGGTAGGGATGAAGAAGCTCAAAAATTCGCACAAGGGAGGGTGTTGTGCGAAAATTTCGCACCAGAGAATGTGTTGTGTGAAATTCGCACAGGGCACTATTTACCCGTGCAAATGCAAAATTGGATTCTTTCAAATGGCCATAACTTCTTCGTTTCAAATCCAAATCGAGCACTGTTTGAAGCACTGGACTTCTGACTTCCTAAGCTTCAAAATGACATATGGTATGCATAATTTGAGCTCCAGAAAGTGCTCCAAAAACGTGTCCAACAGTAGCAAAATGGGTGCGGCTGCAACATTTCCGTTAAGCTTTGCACAATCGTCTTCAAACGGCTATAACTTCTTTGTTTCAACTCCAAATCGATCACTGTTTGAAGCTATGGACTCCTGACTTCCCAAGCTTTGAAACAAGATATAGTACGCATGAAATGAACTTTGGGAAGTGATCGAAATGTGTCCAACAGTTTCTGAAATGGGGTGGTGCGAATTGCTCTGTTTTCCTCTGTTTTTGGCTTCCCCTCTGTTGATCATAAAAAAAAAACCCAAGTTAAATTAAACCAAAATAAAATCAAAGCAAGAAATCAAAATCAAAACAAATTTAAAAATAAAACAAAAAGATATGGACTAGCTAGTCTTTAAAAAGACTAAGTCCATAAAAAAATTTGATCATTGGTTTAGCTTGCCCGGATCCCATATGAAGTTTGCATTTCTCACTTGAGACTTGCTTTGTATGATCTTGCCATACAAAGCTTGGGGGAAAAGTGGATGCATCTGTTTCTTCATCATTTCTTCCTTGATGACTATCCTCTGTGGTTCTTCATCTATATAGTCATCTTTCTCTATGCTTTTCCCCTTTTTCTTTCCTTTGATTTCCTCCCTCTTTTCTTTCTCCATTTCATTTTCTACCATATGTTGTAGCTTAGATGTGGGCAGATCAACCTCTTTATCACTCTCCTTAGCCTCCATTTCATGGATACCCTTTTGATTTTGATGAGGTTGAGAAGGAGAGTTTTCTTTCTCTTGCACTATGTTGAGGTTGGCAAACCTTGAGATTGAATATTGGAGGTTATCTATCTTTTGAGATAGATCACTTTGCATTCCATCCATCTTTTTGTTCAATGAACTCTCTACACTGTCAATTCATTGACTGAAATGAGCATTGATGGATTTTTAAGCTCCAACAAAGTCTCCCATGAGCTTGCTAAGATTCACCATAGCTTGTTCAAGGTTCGAGGCTTGCGGAAGTGCTTGAACATGTTGTTTGTACTGAGGTGGCTGTGGTTTCCAAGAGAAATTTGGATGGTCCCTCCAATTGGAATTGTAGGTGTTGCAATCACCAAACATTTCCCTCACGGCTGGAATGGTAGGACACTTCTCCACCAAGTGCTCATAAGATAGACAAATGGCACAAGGCATAGCTTACAATGGTGTCTGAGAGATGGCTTGCATTTCTTGCATTTTTTCCATTTCTAGTTCTTCCAATCTCCTTACCATAGCTGCAATCTTTGCCTTCATGTCTATTTCTTCCTTCAAAATATACATCTCAGCCTTAGCATTAGGTTGAGATGTCATTCTTCCCATATTTCGAGCATTTGGTTCATCCCATTCTCTTGAAACTTCAACCACATAACTCAAGAAGTTCATGGCTTCCTCTGCTATCTCGTATTCAATATGACATGCACAACTAGCAATTTGTGAATTAAAAATAGAGAAAAACAAAAGAAAATAAAAGAAACAAAAATTCTATAGAAGAAAAAAAAATTATTAAGATTAACTAAAAGCTATACTAAAAATATGAACAAAGAAAAAGAAACAAATAAAAAGAGTTAGTAAAAAGAAAAGAAAAGTCACCAAACTTGTGATGAAGATCACAAGTACTCTAGAAAGGTGTTATCACTGTAAAGTGGCACCATCCCCGGCAGCGGCGCCATTTGATTCATGCTCGATTGGTGTTCCAATTGATTCCACTCAATTGATGTGCTTTGATCTCAATCCTCAGACGGGAGTAATCAACAAAATTTATAAACCTATTTCACCATATACCGGGGTAGCATTTAGCTAGCATAGTATAGTAGCTCTAGGATCGTCCACAGAGATGGGTTTTCACTTCGCAATTGATATTAGTTCAAAAATTGAATTGGTGCTTTTTCTTTTCTTTGTTAGCTTTAAAAGAAGACATAAGTTTGAATGAAAATGGATGGTATTAAGCTAACCTAACATAAAGTAACTAAAATTATCTAGAAAGAAATTAGAAAGAAAGGTGTTTCTTGGGATTTCAGGTTACTAGGATCAGGTGCCAACTGTAAAGTGGGAAATTCCGGATTTTTCTCTTCGCATTGGGGATTTAACCTATAGTTATTTCCCGAACCGGTGTAGGTTTAACAATGAAGATTTAATCCATAAAAAGTCAATAGAAATGGTAGTCAAGTTCCATTAATGGCTTTAGACACTATGGGTCTTCACCTTGAACCACTTTCCAATGGCTCGTACATGATAACTAATGGACTGATATGGGTCTAGCAATAAGCATCCACAGAGACCTGAAGCTCACCATGTATTGGCCATTCAAAGTGATTCTAAGGGATTTAAAGCAAAACTTTAGATTTAGAAGCTATTTATGAACTCCAACTACCTGTATTGAATGCACGAGAGTTTTCCACTTTTGCATCTGGACTTTTCACCTAGCTTCCTTCACTCCAAGAAACCAAAAGTTTAGCCTCTCATCCTCTGGGAAAATATCTCAGAGAATGTTTGGCTAGCAAGAAAATGAAAATGAAAGAGAAGGAAAAATAGAGCAAGGCTCTATACGTCGATTCTATATAATTATATATCTATATATTTTACAATGGATGCACGGGAATATATATAGAGAAGTTTTTCCAACCTTCCTAGCTAAGGAATCTTATGGTTGGTGGATTACAAGGAGAAGAATGGAAATTTATACAAAAATATCTAAAAGAAAAGATCTAAAGTGGAGTCGTTAGAACAAAGGAGAATTCACACCACGCATGGGCTGCTGTGCGAAATTTCGCACAAGGAAATGTGTTGTGCGAATTTCGCACAAGCTTGGAGCAGTTGTCTTCCGAAGGCCATATCTTCCTCATTTCAGCTCCAAATCGTACACGGTTTGAAGCGTTGGATTCTTGACTTCCTGAGATTTGAAATGGTATATAGCATGTAAAAAATGGACTTCGGGAAGTTCTCCAAAAGTGAAAAGGAAGACTACAACGGCTGTCGTCTGTTTTCTTCACTTTGCTTGTTTTTCCTCTTTGCTTCTCTCCTTTACTTGGCCTGTCTTAATGATCAAAAAAGCTGTCAAAACACTAAAACTAGCCATAAATATGATTAGAAGTCATTGCTAGGTCCTTAATATACCAATTGGAATAAAGATGGAGAACTACTACACAAAAGTGCTTAAAACATAATGAATTAAAGGTGTAAAATAGCACATTTTGGGTAGTAATCACCACCTTAATGCAATCTCTCTCCATAGATGTCCAAGGACATTGATGCTAAGAAAGACAACTCCAAATAAAAAAAGTAACAAACCCTTCTTAGAGTTTTGCATCATGTACTTGACCAAATGCTCATCAATGTAGGTGACATAGCATAATTTTCCTATTCTTGCAGTCTTAAAGGACTTTAACCCTAAGAATATATTGTGTCTTCCTTTAGATTTGCATTTAGAATTGAGTAGACTATTAGATCTTGACTGATGACAATATCCCTACATCATATTCAATGAGTAAATTGTTATCTACTTATAAGATCTTAAAGTATCACCACGCTTTCCTATGCCTTCTTGTACATACAAGATCCTTTGTTGTGAAAATATTTGGTTGCTATATCTCATAAATGAGACATACAAAAATAGATAAGAGTAATATAATGGATTTGAGTATGATTAATGTTGAAAAGGTTTTTCATAGTTGAAACAAGGTTTCAAACTATAACCTTTAGCTACAATCTTAGCCACATAAAACTCAAACTTTCCATCTACTTCTATGTTCCTCTTGTAGATCAACTTACACCTATGGGTTTTATCTTTTTAAGTGCTTCTATAGGAACCCAAACTATGTTAGAATACAAATATTCTAACTACCTCTTCATAGCTCATTGCTCACTACTTCATCATAATTTGTGGGATATAATCCTCCCACTACAATAAGGCATGTGTGTACTAGAAATCATAAGAATGGTATGCCTTTAACCCTCTGGATCCATAGTATCCTATGCAATATGGGACCATCTTCTAATATATCCTCCAATCTATATCACTCTTTGCCTTATTCCTTATCATATAGTCTTCATAAAAAGTTTGACATTTGTGTCAACAAATATCTTCTGATGATCTTGACTTTAAAGGTAATAACCCAAAAATCCTCTTAGATATCCTATAAACAGATATACCTCTTAAGAAAAAGAGGTGTTACACAATTTATAAGACATATCCCCAAAAGAATCTTGGAAAAGATGAGAAACCTATCCATGATCTCACTATGTCCATCCAAGCTTGACATCTTCTTTCTACCTCTCTATTTGCAATAGAGACCTTGGTGCACATAACTAGGAAATAATCTTAAGCTCTAACGGAAAGAATCAAACTTACTAAACATATCACCTTGATCTAATTGAAGTGACTTGGTATGTATACCTAATAGGTTATCTGATCCCGCCTTAAATTCAAAGAATGTATCCAAGGCATCAAATTTCCTATGTACATATCCAAACCTAGAGTAATAATCAATAAAAGTGATGAAATACCCATACCCTCGCCATGCATGGACACTAAAATTTCCATACATGTTAGTATGCACTAACTCCAAACATTCCTTGGCTCTAGTCCTCTTGGTCATTTTACTTTTTATATAGGATTCGTAGACTAGAAGATCTTTTGGAATTAAAGAGTCTAGACTTTACTAGTCTTTGAATCTTATTTAGATTAATATGACCTAAGTCTATATATCAAATGTTTAATTACTGCTAGGTTTAATTATGAGATTTGACTATTCTCATTATTTGGCAAAGTGATAATGGAATACATATAGAAGAAGAAGATATTACCTTCCACTAACTTGCATAGCTAATATTGCATTTAAAACTAAGATAAGTATAATCCCATCATTTAACCTTCTCATTTGTTGAATATCCTATAAAGACTTACAAACTGTGGGCTTGGAATCTATCCACCATAAATGGTGAAATCCACCACTAAATACTCAACAATGAGAAAATGATGTACACAGTCCTTTTTCCTTTAAGTAAACTGGACTTTCATTTTCTAGTGTCCTAAAAGGTCACAAAGGAATCACTTGTTCTTGAGCTTGCTTTCTTATTCCTTCTTTGAACTTTCCTTATTTAGTGTTGTTCTTCTTCTTATTGATAGAAGAACTTAAAGAACCTTTGACTTCCATATGAACTCCTTATAATATTTGAGAATCTCCTTAGCCATCTTGAAGGAAAATGGCAACGTCTTTAAGATCATATGAATACTGGTGTTCATAATAGTGTTAAAAGTAGCTTGTTAAAGTTGACCTACATTTATCACCAAATAACCATTGTAAGCTAGAAAAAGAATATCAAAGTCTTTAGTAATAGACATGTGTTGCTATTGCAACACATTATCCAAACATCTAAGTATTAGACACTTAGTCTTCTCATCTGTCTAATTCTACCTTGGTATACCACCATTTCTTTTTGATAGGTTAGTTTATAAGGAATAGCTAGCTCTACCTAAACTAGCTTCTATGCAATTAGTTACTATATCTAGAATCAAATTAAGTCCAAATGGTTAGTTGGGCTTGATCCAAAGTGAGAAAAAGAGTGATTATAAATAGCTAACATGATATCTGCAACAAAGAATATAACCAAGCATATGACATAATTGAGCATTCAAGACAATTGGTAATTAATTTAGCAAAAATGTAGTGCTCTCAAACTACATATTTTTTTTTTTTGCAAGGTATCCTAGTATCATATGAATCAAGCCTACATGGGACAGGTCATGGCCTTATTATAGTTAGAGACCCTTTTAGATTGATGTCTCTGCCTTAACCATAAAGGTATCTAAAGGCAAGATCAACATACCTTTTATTTGGCCCATCGATTATGCAAGTGGGATCGCATGGGGCGATTTTATCACTGCATATCCAATGTCAAGTGTACAACCATTGTTTTTGAACTATCAACGTCACCAAGTAAAGAGTAGTCGCTCTCACTACTAACATATCTAGTCTCGTCTATGTGGAGAATCCATATATCTTGATTCTTAGCCACCCATCACGGGGATGGTGATGAACCCAAATCAAGATGGGCTAGACAATGGAGGTTGTGGGTTTGCCTAAGGCCTTTGCCACTTAATCTTTTGAGATAAGTAAGAGATATACTTTGAGAATTTCCAAAAATATTTATTTCCTAATTGGAAACCTAGTGGAATAGGAGAATACCAACATGAAAAATTTTAAATTTCCATGAAAGTAATTTTCAAAAAGAATTTTGATAAAATATCTACTCTCAAAATTTTAAAATCTATTTTCATAAAAATTCTCCTTTTATATACAACTCCAATTAATAATTTTTTTTTTATCTAGAAAATGTTTCAAAAAAAATTATTTTCATTAGATTACTAAACATTTTGGTAATAATCTTTTAATGATAAATTATTTCTAATGAAAATTTTCAAAATATTTATTTTCCAAATTGGAAACTCTTGTGTAATAAGGAAATTACCAATTTATGAGATTTTGAATAATCTTGAGAGCACCATATCCAAGAAAGGAACTTTTACTTCTCACATTGAAAAATCCTTATAAGGTTTTCTTTCCTTATTTCTTATTTTCTTTCCTTATTTCTTACACTTTTCCAACTTAATAAATATTTTCATGGGAATTTTATAATAATTTATTCTATTAAATACTACAAAAAAAAATATAACCTTTTAGTAATTCCTTAATGAATAAAATATTCTTTAGGAAAGACTCCCAAAAATGTTTATTTCCAAAAAGGAATTAAACAATCCATTATAGAAAGTATTTTTCAAAATATTTTATATCTCCATTAAATTAATAAAACTTTCCAAAGTTATTTTGGTAACCCTTTTTATCATAAATTCTTTGTCATGAGATTTTTCAAATTTATTATTTATCTTTTAAATCAAGACTCTTAAGCGAAAAGAATTGCTCTCTTATTCCTCATCATTGAAGTATCTAAACATAAAGGTTTCCTCATTCTTTCGGGGGATGGAGAGCCCGGATAACCAACTATAAATATAGTTTTCCTTCTCTCAATGAGAAAGAACACGAAAACCTCTTAAAGTTTAATAAATAGATAGTTCTAAAGAAATAACAATCTTCTTAACAATAACCCATTTAAGTAAATAATATTGGAAAATATCTTTACATGAAAATTTACTAAGAATGTAGAAAAACCTTTCTTTGGGTTCTAATGCTTATTTTGGTAGCCATTCTTAATTATAAATTATCTATCATAAATTTTAAAAATTAACTTATTTTCTTTAAATCAGAATCTTGTGCAAAATAGGAGAAATACTATTTTATAAAGATTTGAAAAAATAAGAATTTTTCCTTAAAAGAACGATTTTATTCTTAGAGATCTTAAAGATTTGAGAAGATTTTAAATAAAATTAAAATCTTTAAGAATTAATTTTAAAAAGGTAAGAAAACTCTTAATCCTTTTCCAACTTATCTTTTCTTGAAAATAAAATTTCCTAACCATGCACATTCCAATTTAAATAAGTTTTTCAATTTTGAAAAAGATATGAAAATTTATTTCTAATTAAGAATACCAAAATATATTGAGGCCACATATGCAATTTAATCAAGAGCATGTAATAAAAAGAAGGGAATAAATAAATAAAAACTTTTCCCATGGCCTTTAAGGATCCTATTGCATATTTGGTAATTCAAATTTGTATAAAATCCAAATTACCAAAAGTAGCCCTGCAACCAAAGATAGATTTATTGAAAACTAAAAACCCAAAAGCCCAATTTCCACCAAAATGAGCCCAAAAGGAGAGGTCTAAAATTCAGCCCAAACAACCAAAAGGAATTGGATCCATATGCAATCTCGTAATAGCATGCTCTTTGCGTAGTATTGCTTCGATTGGTCATATATTTCTTATTTCAACTCTGGATTGTGATCCGTTTGAAGCATTGGATTCTTAACTTCCTAAAATTCAAAACTATATTTGATTTGCCCCAAGAAAATAACTAGAAGTAGTCTCGATTTGGGCTCAAAGTTGACGTCACTATGCTATCATGCACTTTGCACAACCTTGCTTCAATCGACCATGTCTAACTCGTTTCAACTCCGAATTGTGATCTGTTTAAAATGTTTAATTCCTAACTTACTAAGGTTCAAAATAATATGTAGCTTGTCTGAAGAAACTATTGGGATATAGTCCTGATGGTGGCTCAAAGTTGATGTCACGTGTTGCCATAAATCTCCAATAACTTCCAAGAATGCTTCTTTTTTCTTTAACCACCACAAATATAAAAAAAAAAACCTTTAAGATTCTTTTTTTTTTTTTCTTTTCTCTTGGGTCACCATAAATGGATATGAAAAATTGAAATTTTTACAATAATAAAAATTTTCATGCTCCTATAATGGAGCATACAAACCCATCTATTGAAAATAATTTTTTTTACAACCAAATAAAAATCTTATACCCCTTATGGGGTGTACAACCCAATCTAGAGAATCAAAAGGTATAAATTATATCCATTCATATTTATTCATTCAATTAAATCAATAACAATCAATCAGATTCAATATATAAATAATTAATCAAATTCATTCATCATTTAGGGTCATGGGATGAACAAAAAAAAAAACAAAACCCCTGTAGAATAGAGTTAACAACCTAGAACATATTTGGCACACCTTAGAATAGATTTAACATGCTAGAACCTATCCTAAGGCTCTGATACTAGTTGTTGGGAACCTTGGATTACTTCGCTTTCATGACTTGGATCGTGTAGGGTGCAGGCAATCTATCCTAGGCATCTAAATATATCATAGCAGATAAATAGGTATTAAAAAACAATATGGATACCAAAAAAATCATAGATCTAGAAAATAAAGCCATATCACTTTGATCCAAATGTTCCCGGATCGATTCCAATCGATTTAAATAACTCCAAAGTCGTAATAGATCTTGCAAACACCATGATATTCTACTTGATGAATCTTCCTTGTGTCTAGGTACTAAGATGGTAGAGATCTCAAGGGTGGAGGTGATTACTACTCAAAAAGTGCTATTTCATAGCTTATAATTAATCCTTTTAAACACTTTTGAGTAGTAGTTAGTGCCTTTTAACCCAATTAGCATGTTAAGGCCCCTTTCAATTAATTCTAATCAAAATGTGTAAGTTTTGGTGTTTTTGTTAGTATTTTGATCACAAAAGCATTAGGAGATTGAGGAGAGTTATTTGGAATCCATGGCAAAGCAATGAAGAGCTCAGAAACATGAAGAACCAAAGCTTTGAAGTCCTTTGCCATAAGCAAATCCGGAATGCAAGGAGAGAAGCAAAGAGGAGAAAAACAGAGTGAAGAAAACAGAGGACAGCAGCTGCAGTCTTCCTTCCCATTTTTGGAGCACTTCCCGAAGTCCATTTTCTACATGCTATATACCATTTCAAAGCTCAGGAAGTCAAGAATCCAATGCTTCAAACCGTGTATGATTTGGAGCTGAAATGAGGAAGTTACAGCCATTGGAAGCCGATCACTCCAAGCTGAAGGAAGGCTTCAGAAAAGTGCTGCGGAATCAGCCATTTTGTTGCGAAGTGATTTCGCAGCCTTTTTGCACAGTGCTATGGAGTTCCCCTGAAGCTTCACGCCGCGATGGAAGCCAAACACCTCAAGATGGAAGTCCACTTTGCAAAGGTGTTGAAGCAGCTAGTTGCTATGAAGAAATTTCGCAGCTCTTCTTGTGCACCTGCGAAATTTCGCAGACCTCACCTTTCACCTGCGAAGTGGTCCTGAGTGCTTCCCGATATTTGTAACCGACACTTGGAGATATTTTTCATTAGATTTTTGTTGCCCAAATGCCCAAATTCTCCTTGTAAGTCACCAATGATAGGTTTCCTTAGTTTTTAAGCTAGGAATTTGGCAAAATATCAAGGGAATAGCTGTCATTGTAATTTTGGTTTAAAAGGGAGCCCGAGGAGCCTGTTCTGGGGTGTTAGAGTTTTGGTTCCAGGGGATCCTTTGTACAGTTTTGGCAAGGAAGTAAAAATACAGGGCATTTGCTCTGTTTCTTCTTTATATTCTTATTTTCTTTTTCATTTTCTTGCTAGCCAAACATTCTCTGAGATGTTTTCTCAGAGGATGAGAGGCTAGACTCTTTGTCTCTTGGAGCTAAGGTAACCGGGTAAGTTTCCTCAGGCATAAATTGGAAGTTTTGTTGTTTTAGTTTGGAATGAAGAGTAAGTGTGTCCCATGAATGGTTTCTACGTTTTTAGTTAACTTAAAACACCTTGGAGTCACCTGGGCCAACACTTGGTAAGGCAAGTGATCTCCAACCATGGAGATGCACTAGTTTACCCCTTGCGAGCCTTTGGGAGGTGGTTTGAAGGTAGGATTTTCTAGAATAGCCAACACTTGGTAAGCTTTTGGACTCCAAGGAGACATCCATTAGTTATCTCTTGCGAGCTTTTGACGGGTAATCCAAGGTTAAAGATCACCTTGAATGGCAAGTGCTAGGTGAGAGGTATGAGCCATTGCAAGGTGCATCAGTGAGAGGGATTTAGTGTTTGAACCCATTAATGGGAAGCATTTGTACAACACCGGTTGGAGAAGGAACTATATGTTAATTCTCTAATGCGAGGAAAAGAAACAAGTGACCGGAACTCTCATTTTTGTATGAGGAATCTGAGCCTAGTGATCTGAAACTCCAAGAAACACTTTTCTTTGTAATTAAAATTACTACTACTTTTGGTTAGCTTAAAACCAAACCTTTTTCATTCAAACGTCTTTATGTTTTCTTTTATAGTTAACCTTGAATTGAAAAGGCACCAATTCAGCTTTGAATTAATGTCATTTGTGAAGTGAAAACCCATCCTAGTGAACGATCCTAGAGCCACTATGCTATAGTAGCTTTGTCTTTGCTACCCTAGTATATGGTGTAATAGGTTATAAATTTTGTTGATTAATCCCTCAATCAAGGAGCACCAGCTAGACACGAATCAGCTGAGACACCAATTAGGCATGAATCAAATGGCGCCGTTGCCGGGGATGGTGCCACTTTGCAGTGATATGATCTTTTGAGAACACTTGTGATCTTCATCACAAGTTTGGTGACTTTTCTTTTCCTTTTACTAACTCTTTTTATTTGTTTTTGTTTCTCTCTTTGTTCATATTTTAGTATACTTTTTATTTAGTTTTTAGTTTACCTTAGTTTTTTCTTTGAATTGTTTTTCTTTTGTTTTCTTTTATGTTCTCTGTTTTTAATTCACAATTTGCTAGTTGTGCATGCCATATTGAATACGAGATAGCAGAGGAAGCCATGAACTTCATCAGTTATGTGGCTGAAGTTTCAAGAGAATGGGATGAACCAAATGCTAGAGATATGGGAAGAATGATGTCTCAACCTAAAGCTAAGGGTGAGATGTATATTTTAAATGATGGCATAGACATGAAGGCAGAGATTGCAGCTATGGAAAGGAGATTGGATGAGCTAGAAATGAAGAACATGCAAGAAGTGCAAGCCATCTCTCAGACACCATTGCAAGCTATGCCTTGTGCCATTTGTCTATCTTATGAGCACTTGGTGGAAGAGTGTCCTATCATTCCAACGGAGAGGGAAATGTTTGGTGATTGCAACACCTACAATTCCAATTGGAGGGACCATCCAAATTTCTCTTGGAAACCACAGCCACCTCAGTACCAGCAACCTGCTCAAGTACCACAGCAAGCCTCAAACCTTGAACAAGCTATGATGAATCTTAACAAGGTCATGGAAGACTTTGTTGAAGCTAACAAATCCATCAATGCTCAGCTCAGTCAAAGAAATGACTGTGTAGAGAAAAAAATGGATGAAGTGCAAAATGATATATCTCAGAAGATAGATAATCTCCAAGATTCAATCTTAAGGTTTGCTAACCTCAACACAGTGCAAGAGAAAGAAAACTCTCCTTCTCAACCTTATCAAAATTCCAAGGGCATCCATGAAATGGAGGCTCAAAAGGGAGAATCTTCAATGGTGAAGGAAGTTAAAACGGTTATCACTTTGAGTGGTAAAGAGGTTGATCTACCCACATGCAAGCTAGAGCACGAGGTAGAAAGTGAAACAGAGAAAGAAAAGAGGGAGGAAATCAAAGGAAAGAGAAAGGGGAAAATGATAGAGAAAGATGGCTATGATGTTAATGTACAAGGAGAACCACAGAGGATAGTCATCAAGGAAAAAATGAAGAAACACATGCATCCGCTTTTTCTCCAAGCTTTGTATGGCAAAAAGGGAATTGGTTTTGTTGCCATCATACAATGCAAATCTCTAGTGAGAGATGCAAACTTCATATGGGATCCGGGCAAGCTAAATCAGGATCAAATTTTTTGATGGACTTAGTCTTTCTAAAGACTAACTAGTCCATAACTTTTTGTTTTATTTATTACTTGTTTTAATTTTGATTTCAATGTTTTAATTTTGATTTCAATGCTTTAATTTTGATTTTAATGCTTTAATTCTACTTTGTTTTGATGTAATATAGGTTTTTGGATGATCAAAATCAAGAGGAATTGCAAAGGAAGAAATCGGGAAGAAATCGGAGCGAAAACAGAGCAAAAACAGAGCAAAAACAGGGGTCTGCGAGATTTCGCAGCCTCTGCGAAATCGGCCTTTTGCTGCAAAATCAGTTCGCAACACTTTTGAGTCCTCTGCAAAAGTTTTCGCAGCTGCGAAACCGATGTTTGGCACACGAGTGCCACTCGCAGCACAGGAACCCCCATTTCGCAGCTGCGAAAGCGGCTGCGAAGCTCCAAAGCATGAAATCCTCCATTTCGCAGGGAAAACTCCATTTGGAAGGGTGTTTCGAAGCTGCGAGACCACCTTTTGGCACACGAGTGCCACTCCGCAGCACAGGAACCCCAATTTCGCAGCTGCGAAGTGCTCTGCGAACCACTAAGGCGTAAAAAGCCCCAATTCCGCAGCGATTTCTCAACGATTTCTCCATTCCGCGGGGTGTTTCGCAGCTGCGAAGTCACCTTTTGGCACACGAGTGCCATTCCACGGTACAGTGACCCCAATTTCGCAGCTGCGAAGTGGGCTGCGAACCACCAAAGCATGAAAGATCCCATTTCTGTAGGGAAAGCTCCATTTCGCAGAGGATTTCGAAGCTGCGAAGCCAACTTTTGGCACACGAGTACCATTTGGAAGCCCCGTACACTCATTTCGCAGCTACGAAATGGTTGTGAAAACCTCCACACCTTAAAATCCTTCAGCGCACACCATGAACAGACATGTCACAGCCGTACCCCCATTTTGGCAACTATTGGACACATTTGGATCACTTTCTGAAGTTCATTTTGTGCATACCATATATCGTTTGAAAGCTTGGGAAGTCAGAAGTCCATAGCTTCAAACGGTGCTCGATTTGGATTTGAAACGGAAAAGTTATGGCTATTTGAAGATGACTGTGCAAACCATGAGCGGAAATGTCGCACCTCCATTTCGCTACTGTTGGACACATTTTTGAAGCACTTCCTGGAGCTCAAATTATGCATACCATATCTCGTTTCAAATCTTGGGAAGTCAGAAGTCCAGCGCTTCAAACGGTATGCAATTTGGAGGAAAAATGAAGAAGTTATGGCCGTTTGAAGACGAGCGCGCAAAGCTGAGCGGGAATTTCACAGTCGAGACGCCATTTGGAAGGGTGTTTCGCAGCTGCGAAACCACTTCTTGGCACACGAGTGCCATTTCGCAGCACAGTGACCCTCATTTCGCAGCTGCGAAATGGGCTGCGAAAATTTTTTTTCCTCATTTTCATCACTTTTGGGCTACGAAATCACCTCCAAGCTTCAAAATGGCTGCGATATCACCACCAAAAGTCGAAATGACTTCAAATTCCGAAATTGACTTGAAAAATGGAGGGAGGTTTGAAAAAACACCTTGCAAAGCTAAGGGAAGTTGCTAAAATGCCAATAGAGCCCCACGCACCAGTTGAGTACCCTCTGGAACTCATGAACAGCCACCTCTCCATTTCAGCCATGGCCAAGACTAGAGGAGAGCCCCGTGCACCCTGAGATCACACACATGAAGCCTCTCATTCCATTTCTTACCTCCTTAAAACCATCAAATCCCATAGCTACCAACTGAGAGCTCCAGTTGAGGAGACTATGCCACCCAAGGAGACTACCAAAGCAGAGGTTGAAGTTCTGATCCAACCCACTCAAGAGGCCACCACAGATGCATCAGCTCCACAGGACCCTACCACTACTTGATCATCTTTTTATTTTTTTGTATTTACTTATTATATTAGTATACATAATTCCATGTTTTGATGTCTTATATTCTGGGATTTGATGTATTACTGATGATGCATCATACATAGACATCAATTTTTGTTTAAACTTGGCATTTTTCTATTTCCTCTACTCACCAACTCTTATGTTTTCTTTGAAACATGTGGTTTCTCCTATACGACTCAAACTTCATGTCACTAAGAAGGTATCACTTCCTCCCTATTTTTTACTCGCTTTTGTCACATTGAGGACAATGTTCAGCTTGGTTGGGGGGAGAGTTGAGGAAGTAAGTATTGCTATTAATGCTAAGTTATTTTGGTAATTTAGTTGCTTTTTGCTTAATTTTAAAATTTTTAAGTTTTTTATTCTACTCTCCATGGTTATTAAGAAAAAATTTTCAAAATGAAAAGGGAGAAATTGAATTTTTGTCTTTTTACTTGACTTAGTGTTTGTATTATGCTTACTAAAGTTGATGAATTGTTGAAACTTCTATTGAATTCAACCTCAGTTCTTCCACTTTAAGCTTATCACACACTGTGCACAATAGGTTCCGAGTATATGATGAAAAACTATTTTCCTCTTGACATAGGAAAATTTTAGACTTGGTACCTTTGACCTCAATTTAATAGTGTTGGGACACCTTATGAAAGGCCAATGAGCCTTTGAAAAAAAGAGAGAAAGAAAAATGTTTGCTTACCTTGAAACCTGAGCAAGGTCTGAGGGGTATATGGTGAAAATCTTTAAAACCTGGTGCCCTAAACCTTCATTGGTTGGGAGTCACCGACCTCAATGCTCGTTACAAGGGTGAATAGGTGGAGTTTAACATACTGTAGGTGCTTGGGTATTAAAATTCATTCTCAAAAGTCCGGGGTAAAATCCGAGGAGTTAGTGGTTGAAAGATCCTTAAAACTTGATGCCCTAAACCTTGATTGGTTGGGAGTCATCGATGGACCCCCGTTACATGGACAATTTAGAAAAGAATGCCTTTAAGCTATGCACTCCTACAAGAAAAAAATTGTGAGAAAAGAGGTGCGTTCTTAGCCTATTGGAGGTTGATTAGTTTGCTAAGCTTTGAAAAAGAACTAGGTTGGGGGGAGAGATTAGTTCAACATACTATATTCGGAAGCTAATAAGTAACACTTAGATTTTTGTGGAAGAGTAAGGTTTGACCCTTTGGGAGTGGAAACTCTTTTGAAGCTTAAATTTGCATAATGCCTACTCTTTAAGAATTGTGATTAGACAAATTATTTGATAGCTCCTATTGAAGTTTGAGTTTTATTTCTTTCATGTTCCATGTGAGAGTTAGATCATCATGTCACTTGAAAATTGTTTTTTGATCAGCATGATGTTGTAAATTATGGTACTTTTATTTTATTTTTCTCTTCTTCATTGCTAAGGGACTAGCAATATGTCGGTTGGGGGGAGTGATTACTACTCAAAAAGTGCTATTTCATAGCTTATAATTAATCCTTTTAAACACTTTTGAGTAGTAGTTAGTGCCTTTTAACCCAATTAGCATGTTAAGGCCCCTTTCAATTAATTCTAATCAAAATGTGTAAGTTTTGGTGTTTTTGTTAGTATTTTGATCACCAAAGCATTAGGAGATTGAGGAGAGTTATTTGGAATCCATGGCAAAGCAATGAAGAGCTCAGAAACATGAAGAACCAAAGCTTTGAAGTCCTTTGCCATAAGCAAATCTGGAATGCAAGGAGAGAAGCAAAGAGGAGAAAAACAGAGTGAAGAAAACAGAGGACAGCAGCTGCAGTCTTCCTTCCCATTTTTGGAGCACTTCCCGAAGTCCATTTTCTACATGCTATATACCATTTCAAAGCTCAGGAAGTCAAGAATCCAATGCTTCAAACCGTGTATGATTTGGAGCTGAAATGAGGAAGTTACAGCCGTTGGAAGTCGATCACTCCAAGCTGAAGGAAGGCTTCAGAAAAGTGCTGCGGAATCAGCCATTTTGTTGCGAAGTGATTTCGCAGCCTTTTTGCACAGTGCTATGGAGTTCCCCTGAAGCTTCACGCCGCGATGGAAGCCAAACACCTCAAGATGGAAGTCCACTTTGCAAAGGTGTTGAAGCAGCTAGTTGCTATGAAGAAATTTCGCAGCTCTTCTTGTGCACCTGCGAAATTTCGCAGACCTCACCTTTCACCTGCGAAGTGGTCCTGAGTGCTTCCCGATATTTGTAACCGACACTTGGAGATATTTTTCATTAGATTTTTGTTGCCCAAATGCCCAAATTCTCCTTGTAAGTCACCAATGATAGGTTTCCTTAGTTTTTAAGCTAGGAATTTGGCAAAATATCAAGGGAATAGCTGTCATTGTAATTTTGGTTTAAAAGGGAGCCCGAGGAGCCTGTTCTGGGGTGTTAGAGTTTTGGTTCCAGGGGATCCTTTGTACAGTTTTGGCAAGGAAGTAAAAATACAGGGCACTTGCTCTGTTTCTTCTTTATATTCTTATTTTCTTTTTCATTTTCTTGCTAGCCAAACATTCTCTGAGATGTTTTCTCAGAGGATGAGAGGCTAGACTCTTTGTCTCTTGGAGCTAAGGTAACCGGGTAAGTTTCCTCAGGCATAAATTGGAAGTTTTGTTGTTTTAGTTTGGAATGAAGAGTAAGTGTGTCCCATGAATGGTTTCTACGTTTTTAGTTAACTTAAAACACCTTGGAGTCACCTGGGCCAACACTTGGTAAGGCAAGTGATCTCCAACCATGGAGATGCACTAGTTTACCCCTTGCGAGCCTTTGGGAGGTGGTTTGAAGGTAGGATTTTCTAGAATAGCCAACACTTGGTAAGCTTTTGGACTCCAAGGAGACATCCATTAGTTATCTCTTGCGAGCTTTTGACGGGTAATCCAAGGTTAAAGATCACCTTGAATGGCAAGTGCTAGGTGAGAGGTATGAGCCATTGCAAGGTGCATCAGTGAGAGGGATTTAGTGTTTGAACCCATTAATGGGAAGCATTTGTACAACACCGGTTGGAGAAGGAACTATATGTTAATTCTCTAATGCGAGGAAAAGAAACAAGTGACCGGAACTCTCATTTTTGTATGAGGAATCTGAGCCTAGTGATCTGAAACTCCAAGAAACACTTTTCTTTGTAATTAAAATTACTACTACTTTTGGTTAGCTTAAAACCAAACCTTTTTCATTCAAACGTCTTTATGTTTTCTTTTATAGTTAACCTTGAATTGAAAAGGCACCAATTCAGCTTTGAATTAATGTCATTTGTGAAGTGAAAACCCATCCCAGTGAACGATCCTAGAGCCACTATGCTATAGTAGCTTTGTCTTTGCTACCCTAGTATATGGTGTAATAGGTTATAAATTTTGTTGATTAATCCCTCAATCAAGGAGCACCAGCTAGACACGAATCAGCTGAGACACCAATTAGGCATGAATCAGGAGGCTAGGGTTCTCTCCTTGGACTTTAGGGAGAAAATGACAAGACATTGAAACCCTAGCCCCTAAAGTATTTATAGGCTTCCTACTGGGCTTGGGTCACTTAATCTAGCCTAAAAAAAGTTGTTAATTGATTAATTAACCATACAAAACCCTAATTAATCAATTAACCCAATCTTGAGATACCACTCACTTATTCTTGTGCAATCTTACGTAATTACCAAAACACCCTTATGTACCAAAGTGAATTAAAAACTCATTCAACCCTCATAAACCATGACATCAAGGAATATGGGCTTAGGGCAGGGACTATTAGGACCCATATGAGTATTGGCTCCCTCATAATCAAATTTTGAAATTGACTCAACATCCCATTATAGAGAGTCAACTGCACTCTAGTACCTTATGTATATTACAACGAGACACCAAGTGCTTGGGTCTATGATCTACTGTCCATTGCATGTAGACTCCCCATGAGTTGGTGTCCATAATCTAATAAGGTAATGCTATCACCGATCCAGATTACCTCTAAAATCCTTAAATTATAGATCCCACTTATTATGTGATCAAATGACATACTCTAACTCCAAGGAGCATATGTCAAATTCCACTAAAGGAATTATGATGGCGACATATTTCATGATCACAAGTTCTTTGGATCACCCAAAGGGATACATTGTCTCAATCCCATGAGATATCATGGTGTTTCTATTGAGAATACTTGTTGCCACCAGCCTCCATAAACACTGACCCAATCCATAGGGATATATGACCACTTTAGGGTTTCACCCATAGGTAAAAGCCTTTATTGATTTTGGCATAGGTTCAGTATCCTCTCAAAGTTGAGAGTCCATGCAGTATAGTAGTTTGGTGAATCATGATAGTTGATAGCATTACATCATGATTCACCATTGTTCTTGTCTAGTGTGCATCACATACACTAGTGCACTCACTATGGGAAACCCATCTCGACGACCAAGACAAGCCATTCCTCTAATTAGGAAGGCTATAGTCTCTACTAGATTGCCTAAATCCATGAACCAATTGTGGAAAACTTATCTACTTACAAGGAAGCCATGACTTGTATATTCTGTGTAACTCTTAATGCACACAAGTCATGTACAATGTAAGAGACATGGGTTGAATGCTCAAATCAATGTCAATACACCTAAGAAATAATAAAGGGATAGTTAAGTTTAAGTTTGTTACATCATGTCTTCATTTTAAGGGCTCAATCCCAACAACAACATGTAGTAAAATGTTATTCAATATGTTAGAATCAACATTTGGTTGTTTGTGAATCGGAACCACAGTTGTGGGCAGTGAGATGTAAGAAGTGGAATGAAGGATGTAATTGAAGGCTTCGTGCATGTCATTGTAAAAACTATGGAAGTTTGAGATAGTCTAGTATGCAGGTCCTCACACTTGTGTTTATCCTAAATTATGACAAGATCACTCTCAATTGAACTCTACATTGATTGTAAGAGAGATCTAAAATGTAGTTCAAAGGGATCACACCACCTCTATTACTACATTGCATTAGATACTGAAGGATAAATTTGGCTATGACATCCATTATAGGAGAATTTGGGAAGCTAAGAGAAAAACTTAGAGTATTTGGTGATTATGATAAATCTTATCAAGCATTGCCCAAGTGGACAAACATCCTTAAGGTAACTAATCATAGAACAAAGATTGTTTGGAAGACAATACCTTTAGGAGGGATTTCTTAGAACGTGCGTTTTATGCGTGTTTTTTGAACATTTGGGTCAAGTGTTGAAGGCTTCAAGCATTGCAGACCAATTATACAAATTGATGGTACATTCTTATATGGAAAATACATGAGGAAGCTTTTAATTTCTTCTTCAATTGATGCAAATGTACATATATTCCCCCTTGCATTTACAATTGTTGAGGAGGAATCACATGATAGGTGGTCCTGGTTTCTTATTGCATTAAGGTGTCACGTCACTTAAGGAGAATGGATATGCCTAATTTTAGAGTGCCATACAGAAATATATGTTGTTGCTATAAATTCATTGGTTGGATGAAGCCCTTATACACAATATTGATATTGTCTTAGGTATGTAGTGAGCAATTTTAATGACAAATTTAAGAATAAGGTTTTAAAAGACTTGGCGTATAGAGCTAGATCTCAACATCAACTACGGAAGTGTGAGAGATTCATGGAGGAGTTAAATTGATTAGATGAAAAAAATGTGGGTTGATTTTCAAAGTTAGACACTAAAAAATGGACTCAAGCATATGATCTAGGGTATCGATATGAGTGGATGACTGCAAATATTGTTTAATGCATAAATGGGGTGCTTAAGGAAGTGCGAATGTTTCTTATCACTACACTTGTTCAATTAACTTTCTATCGATGTGTGTCATACTTTGAGACTCGTAGAGCAGAGATACATGCTAGAATGACAAGTAGAGATGTGTATACTACATATGTAGTTGATAAATTTAGAAGAGCTGAAGCCAAGACGAGTAGACATACTGTGACTATTTTCTATTGAATTAATCAGACCTTTGAAATAATTATTGCTCTCCATGGGTTTCATATGGATAAGAGACATAACAAACAAGTTGTTAAGCTGAATGAAAGTACATATAGTTGTAATAAGCGACAATCATTTGGCATTCTATGCTCACATGTACTAGCCTTTTGTGCTCATATAAGGTTTGACAGTTGGCAATTTGTTGAAAAATACTATAGGATGGATGCTGAAGCCAACAATTATGCCCTTGAATTTAATCCAATTCCACATGAATCTTATTAGTCGTATCTTGATTTTCCTATTCTCCATTATGAACCAACTTTGATGAGGGATAAGGGGTGTCCTAGATCATCAAGATGGAACCAAATATTAGCGTTCAATATGGCTTAAGTAAAATAGAGGGGCATAATCATTGCAACTGTCCTACAAGAGATAAAGGGCAATCTTCTAACCTCATTCCTCATGAAAATTAAAGTATGAAAGGTTATCCATTTTCATAATATGATATTTTCATGTAATGTCTTTAAATTTTTAGTCATACTAATGTTAAAAAAAAATTAATGGTTATTTACTATATGTAAGTATTATCACATGATGGAGTCAGGACCATTGGATTCTACAATTCTACATGGATAGGACACACATAAGTCATCTTTAGCATGGACAAATGTTGACTCTAGGGAGCTTCATTGTTGAAGTCACAGCGTGATTTTCCATTGCATCAGTGCACTCGACGGGCGTATTATTCCACTACTGCAACAAACAAGCTTCTATTGTGTTACATGTTTAGGATTCATTTCCTTTGATTTGCACCTTATTACTACATTTGTTAAGAGATGTTGACTCGAGACTCATGCTTTCCACTTACCCTGGGGAAAGTGTAAGATTACACTATAGGACATTGTCATTCTTTTTGGACTACCAGTAGATGGAGTAGTAGTTACCGGTAGCACATGGCTAGATTGGAGACATGTATGTTATTCTTTATTAGGACTCACTCTTGGAGATACAAACATAGATGGGTAGCGGTTTCATTTTACATGGCTGGGTAAGAGCTTCCCTATTTTGGCTATTGATGTTGATGAGGAGACTATTCGACGTTACACTAGGGCTTATAACTTATAGCTCATTGGAGGTTTCTTATTTTTAGGAAAGTTTAGAGATAAAGTGCATCTTATGTTTTTACCCCTTCTAGATGATTTTGAGGTTGCAGGTAGGTATAGTTGGGGTAGTGCATGTTTAACCTAGCTTTATCGACAGTTGTGTCGAGCCTTTTAAATTGATACACATGATATATTTGACCCACTGATTTTACTCCAGTCATGGGTATGGGATAGGTCCCCATTTATTACACCTCGTCATTTACATATATCCACATGATGACCAACTGACTCCACCTTTATTGGCCATTCAATGCATATTGTAATATTACCAGAAATTTTACTATTTTGAGGATATATGCATAAACTTAAAATTTAACATTTATTTATTTATTTATGCTTTGTTTTTTTTTTTTTTTAGTTGGAGAGATGACTTTCGTACTACTTCGACATGCATGCACGTTTTAGCTTAGCATAGACATCTTGATCAACTAACGACAAATCAAGTGATAAAAGTGTGATTCATTTCTTAAACTTGTTTCTCCAAACAAATTTCATATCATTGATTATATCTAATCTTTTTTGCTTATAGATCATATGACAACCTTATGTTGATGACATGAATGTAGGACTTCCTGACTATTGTACAACTAGGAAAGATATAAGATGCACAATCTCACCTTTGATATGTTTCCACAGTTGAATGACAAACTTGATCAATTATTACGGTAGTTTGAATTTCATTAAGGGATTCCTTATCCATGTGATAATGAGTTCATTTTACATAAATGAGATTTGAGAGGTAGACATGTTGATTGAACTATTCGATATGGAGACTACATTCGATGTTAAAGCTTTAAGCATGATCACATTACTAGAGGTGAGATGGCTATGGGCCCATTGACATATCATAATTCATACATGGTGTGGTATCGCTCCATTACTATTTGGTTTCCTACTCGGACTGGGTCCTTTCATAAGCTATTGGTAATTTGCATCTCTTAGTTTTTTTTTATTAAAGTTTATTTTATTTTTATAAGAATTTAACTTATCTCTTATTTGACCTACAGACTATCAACATGCATAAGATATATGATATTGCACCTCCAGATGATATGAGTATTCGCATATTGTGTACTACTACTATATTAAAGGCTATACATGAAATGGATCGCTTAGATACTCCATTTAGTGTTAATGCTACTACACAACTCTAGCCTCAACAAGGTTGTACGACTTATAGGACAAAGGCCTCGTAGGAGGAAGACTAGACATACACTAATTGTTATAGATGCACCATCAATTGACATTAGTCCACTACCTCATCAATAGCCGATATCATCCATTTCTCCACATTTGCAAGATCAGACTACATTTAGTGCTATTGCTACTACACAACTCCAACCTCGATCGGGAGGTGTACGAACTAGAGGATGAATGGCTCCTAAGAAGGGAACTAGGCATACATCTATTTTTAGAGATGCACCATCGACTGCATCAACCTACTACTTATGAAGGAGACTCCTATTACACTTGTGGAGGTGTCATCCACCTTATCTATTGTATAGCTTGTTGCATCATAACTACAACCATTGGAAACTACACTGGTTGATGAGGAGTTAGTTCTTACAAAAAATGATGACCAACAAGGATAAGAGGATGATCGTGGTCGAGGACGTGGTAGGAGATGTGGTCATCGAGCACAAGGGGGGAGGGGTACATGTCAGCACCATAGAGCCAATCGTGGAACATGTAGATTATGGATATCCACAAAGGAAGAGAAAGACTCCTTTATGTGGTACACATTGAGGATGTTATTACGTATGACTTGTATTTTAGATATTGTTAGTATTTTGCTTGTCATTATTTTGGACAAATACTGATGATGTATATTTATACTTGTTATATTTTGGATTTACTAATTTTTTATTAACATAAGTTCTATAGTATTCTACTTATTTTAGAATTATTTTAGACAAAATAGTATTGCTACTATTTTGGAAAGGTGTTGACTTAATTATTAGCATTTGGTTTACTCGTTTTGATCAATATTTTATTGAAATGTCAAAATATTGATTATGATGTATACAAGTGATAAAGTTTAAACATATGGTTGTATATAGGATAATACTAATTAAGATATAGATTTCATTTTTTTTTAAAGGTGTCTCTTCAAGAGACACCTTTAATATAAACATAATTTTGTGGCATGGTGGAAGGTGTCTCTTCAAGAGACACCTTTAGTATAAATTTGATTTCTTTAATGCATATGTTTGACCAAAAAATTGTGGATACGTGTCCCACAAAATTGAATTTATATTAAAGGTGTCTCTTGAAGAAACACCTTTAGCATAAATTCAATTTTTTTTTTACTTTATGGTTGATGTGAAGATTGTTGAAGGTGTTTTTTCAAAAGACACATTTAGTATAAATTCAATTGTTTTGAATTATGAAAGGTGTCTCTTGAAGAGACACCTTTAGCATAAATTTGATTTTTTTTTAACATTTATGACTGATATAAAAAACGTGGAAAGGTGCCTCTTGGAGAGACACCTTCCACCATTCCACAAAATTGCATTTATATTAAAGTTGTCTCTTCAAGAGACACTTTTGACATAAATTAAAATTGTTTTCACTTTGTGGTTTATATAAAGATTGTGGAAGGTGCCTTTTCAAAAGACACCTTTAGTATAAATTCAAATTTTTTGAATTATGAAAGGTGTCTCTTCAAGAAACACCTTTAGTAAAAATTCAAAAATTTTCACAATGAGGTTGATATGAAAATTGTGGAAGGTGTCTCTTATAAATTCATTTTTTTTAATGTTTATGATTGATAAAAAAAAGTGGAAAGGTGTCTTTTCAAGAGACAACTTTACTATAAAATCAAATTTATGAAATTATGGAATGCGTCTCTTCAAGAGACACCTTCATTATAAAATCAAATTTATGGAATTATGGAAGGTGTTTTTTCAAGAGACACATTTAGTATAAATTTAAATTTCTGAAATTGTTGAAGGTGTTTCTTGAAATTTATGGAATTGTTGAAGAGATATCTTTAGTATAAATTAAAATATTTGGAGTTGTGGAAGTTTAATATGATTTGATTTTTGTGGACTTCTAGAAATGTGTCTTTTCAAGAGAAAAATTTAGTATATATTGGATTTTATGGAATTGTGGAAAGTGTTTTTTCAAGAGACACCTTTAGTATAATTTTTTTTTTTTTTAATTATAGAAGGTGTCTTTTGAAGAGACCTTTAGTTTAAATTCAATTTTTTTTTTTTGAATTATGAAAAGGTGTCTTATCAAGAGACACCTTTAGTAAAAATTTAAAATTTTTCACAGTGCAATGAAAAATGTGGAAAAGTGTCTCTTGACAAGACACTTTTAGTATAAATTCGATTTTTTAACATGTGCAACTGATAAAAAAAAATGTGGAAAGGCATCTCTTGGAGAGACACCACCATTCCACAAAATTGCATTTATATTAAAGCTGTCTCTTTAGGAGACACTTTTAGCATAAATTCAAAAATTTTCACTTTGTGGCTAATATGAAGATTGTGGAAGGTGCCTTTTCAAAAGACACCTTAAGTATAAATTCATTTTTTTTTTTAATTATGAAAGGTGTCTCTTTAAGAAACAGTTTTAGTAAAAATTTAAAAAATTTCATACTGTAGTTGATATGAAAATCGTGGAAGATGTCTCTTCAAGAGACACCCTTAAGCATAAATTCTATTTTTTTTTTAATGTTTATGATTGATAAAAAAAAAAAGTGGAAATGTGTCTCTTGAAGAGACACCTTCAATATAAAATCAAATTTACGAAATTGTGGAAGGTTTCTCTTGAAGAGACACCTTGAGTATAAATTCAAATTTTCATTGTGTGACTAATATGAAAATTGTGGAAGGTATTTCTTTAAGAGACACATTCATTATAAAATAAATTCAAATTTGTGGAATAGTCGAATGTGTCTCTTGAAGAGACACCTTTAGTATAAATTAATTTTTTTGGAATTGTGGAAGTTTAATATAATTCAATTTTTGTGGACTTTTGAAAACGTGTCTTTTCAAGAGACACATTTAGTATATATTGGATTTTATGAAATTTTTGGAAAATGTTTTTTCAAGAGGCACCTTTAGTATAAGTCTAATTTTTTTGAATTGTAGAAGGTGTCTTTTGAAGAGTCACCTTTAGTTTAAATTCAATTTTTTTTAAGCATATATCATGGATTTGAAAATTATGAAAGTTGTCTCTTGAAGAGACACTTTTGACGTGGCAAAAAGTGTCGTAAATATGTAAATATTTTTCAACTACCATTTTTTAAGATTTTTTTTTTTTAATAAAAAAAGTTGTTGTAGAAGTTAAAAAACCTTGCCATTGAAAGCCCAATTTTAGAAATCTAACTTTCCATTTTTTTTAACCATAGTTTGATGAAAATGCCTTTATTCTTTTCTTGTAAAACTAACTTTTTCTTTGAAAATCTACATGTAAATACTTGAAATAGTCAAGGGTATTTTTGTTAAAAATGAGCTAGTCTTCAAGCAAAAACATGGAAAAGGTTAAATTAACAAATATAGAGATTATTTAATCCTTTTTAAACAATTAATTCTTTGATTTTCTGGTGGGTTGAGGTTTTCATAGAGTGGGAAGTTTTAAAAAGGTTTTAGAGAGAGGACAAAGAGCTCATGTTTTGCTGGACATTGGGACATAAAAGTGAGCTAGAAGCCCAAAAAATCCCGTTAGGGAAGAACTATTGGGAAATTATTAAAGTGGGCCCACATGTGTTGATTAATTGTAAATTATTAGTTGTTTTTTTATTAGCCCATTAAAGTAGTCAGATAAGTTTTTATTTATTTATTGGGTTTGGGCATCTCATTAAGTGTGGGTTTTAATGTGTAGAGACCACTTTATTTGATTTTATTTTTTATGATGGGCCAAAAATAAAATAAAATAAAATAATATATATAGGTTGAGTGACAGATTTTTTGCCCATCGTTGAGTGAAATAGGGTTTTTTCTTTTTGGAGAAGAAAGACTTAGACATGGAAGATTAAAACCCCATTCTACTACATCACAAATGATCCAGTTATGCTTTCAATTTATTTTTCTTGATGATTTAACATGATCTTGATTTTGGGTTGAAACACATGATCTTGATGGGTTATAACTTGATCTTGTTGTAGTTGGGCTATTAATATGAAATCTTGAATAGGTTATAACATGGGATCTAATGTTTAGGTATTCCTATAAGTAGTTTGGATAATCCCTACAAGTGGTATTAGAGTTGCATCATATTGAATCACTGAGAAATAAATTTTCCAATTCTTTTCATAGTTTTTTTATATTCATTAATAGATGTTTGTGTTTTGGATCTAATTAAGAGTTTATGAATGTATTTACATATGTTTGTTTTTGCGTTCTGGAAATTTTTTGTTTTTCTAGAATTATATATATATATATATATATATATATATATATATATATATATATATATATATATATATATATATTCGTTTGTTAGATTTTGGAAAGTTTTGTTTCTTTGTGGGTCCAAACTATTATTTGTTTTGGATATGCATTTGCACACATTGGAATTTTTTAGGGTTTTTTTTTTTTTTGTTTTTTTGTTTTTTTTGTTTTTAATTCCATGTTGCATTTTTTAGGGAACTTAATTTCTTACTTGCCCTAAAAGTTTCTTCAAGCCCAAAGACTTTGGGCCTAACAAACAAGACCACTTGATAGGTATAAGGACAAGTTGGGCTTGAGCCTTTTATAAGGATCCAATGGGCTGCATAAGGAATTGGGTTAGGTTTTGGTCTAGCCTAACTATTGATTTTTGACCGTTGATCATTAACAAAAAAATGGAGTTCTTCTTTTGAATGTTCTTCATCTCTTATGTATTTTAATATCTAGTGTTTCTAAATAAATTAAACTGAATTAAATGCCACCAAAGTGACTTCTTTATGTAGATTTATTTATTTATTTTGAAATGTGTGGATATTATTAAACAAATGCAATGATTGTGTTTAAATCCATGTGGAGAATATTCAACCCAAATGAAAGTTATTTTTTAACCAAATTATAGACACATATGGCAGTAAATATGTGATAAATTTTGGTGTTTTACATGCATGCAACATATTGGTCCAAAGAAAGGCACGTTATTGGCATGATTTGTTATTAATATTTACAAACCTTTCATTTAAAAGTACCGTTTACAAATTGTTATTTCTATCTAAAAACTAAATTTCAATGTTGTGTTTGGTATCTTATATTGGCCCAATTTGTTTTATATTATGCCATGTTTATTTATTATGAGTTATTTTTATTTTTATTTTTATTTTATTTTGTTTTGGATACAGTAAATGCTACTTCTATATTTGCCAACTTAAATAATATATCAATGCTTAATGGCACTAACTTTAGGAAATGAAGGAGCACATTACCATTGTGCTTGGGTGTATAGATCTAGACAATGCCACCAAAGTGGCCTCTTTATGTAGATTTTTTTTTTATTATTATTTTGAAATATGTGGATATTATTAAAGAAATGCAATGATTGTGTTTAAATCCATGTGGAGAATATTCAACCCAAATGAAGGTTATTTTTTAACCAAATTATAGACACATATGGAAGTAAATATGTCATAAATTTTGGTGTTTTCCATGCATGCAACATGTTGGTCCAAAGAGAGGCGCGTTATTGGCAGGATTTGTTATTAATATTTACAAACCTTTCCTTTAAGAGTACCATTTACAAATTGTTATTTCTATCTAAAAACTAAATTTCAATGTTGTGTTTGGTATCTTATATTGGCCCAATTTGTTTTATATTATGCCATGTTTATTTATTATGAGTTTTTTTTATTTTTATTTTTATTTTTATTTTCTTTTGGATACAGTAAATGCTACTTCTATATCTACCAACTTAAATAATATTCCAATGCTTCATGGCACTAACTTCAGGAAATGAAAGGAACACATTACCATTGTGCTTAGGTGTATGGATCTAGACTATGCGATTCGATCAAAGAAATCTCACGCCCCTATTGACAGCAATAGTACATAACAAAGGGCACTTTATAAGAAATAGAAGCATTCTAATCGCATGAGTTTGATGATCATGAAACATTCCATTCTAGATATTATCAGAGACACAATGCCTGAGGAAGAAAATGCTAAGAGTTTCTTGAGCCACATAGAAAATTGATTTGCTGGTAATGAAAAGGTTGAAATGAGCACCATTTTGTCTAAGCTTATTTCAATGCGGTTGATTCGTGCCTAGCTGGTGTATGCCCTGTTGATTGGTGTTCAATCAACTGGTGTACTATGATTTCGATCCTCAGACGGGACTAATCAACAAAATTTATAAACTTATTTCACCATATACTAAGGTAGCATTAGCTAGCATAGCATAGTGGCTCTAGGATCGTCCACAGGGATAGGTTTTCAAATTACAACTGATATTAGTTCAAAAACTGAATTGATGCTTTTTCTTTTCAAGGTTAGCTTTAAAAGAAAACATAAAGATGTTTGAAAAGGTTGGTTTTAAGTGAAACCAATAATAAAGTAATGGAAATTACTTACAAAGAAAAGTGCTTCTTGGAGTTTTAGATCACTAGGCTGAGGTTCGTCATACAAAAAGGGAGATTCTGGTCACTTCGATCTTTTCCTTGCATTGGGGATTTAACATATAGTTATTTCCCTAACTGGTATGGTACAGATGCTTCCCCTTAATGGGTTCAAACACTAAATCCCTGTCATTGAATCATCTTGCAATGGTTCATACCTCTCACCTAATATTGGCCATTCAAGGTGATCCTTAACCTTGGATTTCCCATCAAAAGCTCGCAAGAGATAACTAATGGATGTCTCTTGGGAGTCCAAAAGCTTACCAAGTGTTGGTTATTCTAGAAAATCATACCTTTAAACCACCTCGTAGAGGCTCACAAGAGATAAACTAGTGTATCTCAATGGACGGAGACCACTTACCTTACCAAGTGTTGGCCCAGGTGATTTTAAGGAATTTTTAGTTAACTAAAAAGATAAAAACCGTTACCGGGTCACACTTTTTCTTTATTAAAAACTGAAACAACAAAACTTCCAATTTTGCGTTCTGAACCTTACCCAGCTTTTTTTACTCCAAGAACCAAAAAGCCTAGCCACTCATCCTCTAGGAAAACATCCTCAGAGTTTGATTTGCTAAAATAAAAATAAAAGAGAAAACAAAATGAGTAGGTAAGGTAGAGCAAAGCTCTGTGTATTACTTTCTTGAAAAACTATACAAAGTGTCCTCTCTCAGAGAAACTCCCGAGCTCTCCTCTTTTTAAAAGAAAATTACAATAGATTATATAGAGAGGCTATTCACCCCTCCTTCTAACTTCCTAACCAAGAAAACCTATGATTGGTGGATTACAAGGAGAAAATAGGGATTTATACACAAATATATGAAGATAAATATCAAACAGAGTCGGTGCGCAAATATCTCAAATTACAAGTGGATTTCACAAGTTCAAATGCAACTTGCGAAAATTTTCGCAAGTTGAAGTTATCCATTTCGCAAGTTGCGAAAATCTCTTGCAACTCATCAACTCTCTGTCCTGTAGCGATTCTTTTCCCTTTTCTATTTCGCAAGTTGGATTCCACAACTTGCGAAATTGTTGCATGGTTGATTTCTTCTGTGCTTTTCCTCCTTGCATCCTCGTTTGGTTTTGTCAAAGGGTTATGAAGCTCCAAAGCTTAGTTTCTTCATGAATTTGAGCTTCAACTCAGTTTGCCTTGAATTATACAAAGATCTCCCTCATTCTTGGATTGCTTTGGTGATAAAAAAGCTATCAAAAACACTAAAACTTAACACAATTTGTTTAGAAATGATTGCAAGGGTCCTTAACATGCCAATTGGGTTAAAATGTTATAACTACTACTAAAAAATGTTTAAAAGAGTTAATTACAAGCTATAAAATAGCAATTTTTGATTAGTAATCACTCCTCCCAATTGACATATTTCTAGTTCCTTAGCAATGAGGGAAAGAAAAATAAAAATAAACAGTACTATAATTTACAACATCATGCTGATCACTTAAAAAAGTCTCAAGTGGCATGATGATCAAACTCTCACATGGAACATTAAAGATATAAAACTCAAACTTCAACAAGAGTTATCAAATAACTTGCCTACTCACAATTCATAAAGAGAAGGCATTATGCAAATTTAAGCTTTAAAAGAGTTTCCACTCCCAAAGGGTCAATTCTTACTCTTCCACAAAAATCTAAGTGTTACTTATTAGTTTCCAAATATAGTATGCTGAACTAATCTCTCCCTCCAATCTCGTTCTTTTTCAAATCTTAGCAAACTAATCAACCTCCAATAGGCTAAGAACGCACCTCATTTATTTCACACTTTTTTTTTTTTTTTTTTTTTTTTTCTTATAGGAGTATAAAGCTTAAAGGTCTTTTTTTCTAAATTGTCCATGTAACGAGGGTCCATCGATAACTCCCAACCAATTAAGGTTTAGGGCATTAAGCTTCAAGGATCTTTCGACCACTAACTCCTCTGATTTTACCCCAGACTTTTAAGATTGGAATTCAATACCCAAGCACCTACAATATGTTAAAATCCACCTATTCACCCATGTAACAAGCATTGAGGTCGGTGACTCCCAACCAATGAAGGCTTAGGGCACTTGGTTTTAAAGAATTTCAACATATACCCTTCAGACCTTGCTCAGGTTTCAAGGCAAGCGTAACACTTTGTTCTTTTTCCTTTTTTTCTGTTTTTTTTTTCAAAGGCTCATTGGCCTTTTATAAGGTGTCCCAACACTATTAAAATGAGGTTAAAGGTATCAAGTCTAAAATTTCCTAAGTCAAGGGGTGAAATAGTTTTCCATCTTATAATTGGAACCTAGTGTGCACAGTGTGTGGCAAGCTTAAGGTGGAAGAAATAATGTTGAATTCAATAGAAGGTTCAACAATTCATCAACTTTAATAAGCATAATACAAATTCTAAGTCAAGTAAAAAGACAAAAATTCAATTTCTCCCATTTCATTTTGAGAATTTTTCCTTGATAACCATGAAGAGTAGAATAAAAACTTTTTAAAAAATAAAAATAAAAATTTAAAAATTAAGCAAAAAACAACTAAATTACCAAAATAACTTAGCATTAATAACAAAACTTCCTTCATCAACTCTTTCTCCCCCCAACCAAGCTGAACATTGCCCTCAATGTGGCAAGAGCGATTGAAAATACAAGGAGGAAGTGGTAGCTCATGAGTGACATGGAGTCTGAGTTGTATAGGAGAAACCACATGATTAAAAAAAAAACAACAAAAAAAATGAGTAGAGGAAATAAAATAAAAGTATGCCAAGTATACTAAAAAATGATGGATATGTATTACTTTAAGAAAGTACAATATGAACTATGCACAAATAATACATCCAATCCTAGTATATAAAACATAAAAAACATGGGATTAAGAGTTCTACTATAATAAGTAAATACAAAAAATAAAATAAAAAAGATAGATGATTAAGTAGTGGTGGGAGGATCATGTGGAGACGATGGCTCTACTATGGTAGTCTGAGTGCTTTGGATCGGAGTCTTGATTTCTATTGTAGTAGTCTTCTCATGGGGCATAGTCTACTCTATTGGAGTAGCCTCCTGATATGGAGCTGTAGGCTCTAATGGACCAGGCATGTCATGCTTAGGTGGCGATAAAATACCTAAATGCTACTGTATCTGCTTAAGAATGGCAGTATGCTGGGTCAACGTGGCAATAAGCCGATCATGATATGCATGTATGACTACTATTTGATGGGCAAGAACACTCTGAGTGGTAGTCAATGTATGCAATGTATGACATAGGCTTCTGAACTCTGAAGCGGATATGATGATAGTAGACTCAGATGGAGGAGGTGCTGATGTAGCTGGTACAACTGGTGGAGAGTCTCAAGAGTGGTAGGAGGAGTAGAAGATGTAGCCTCGAGCGTGGGCACTGTTGAAGGTGCTACAAGGGTAGGTGGTATGATCTTTGTAGGTATCTCAACTTGCTGTGGCTGCTCATCCTGTGGTAACTCTGGAGGTGCTGGCATAGTTGGGGCTCCTAGAGGTGCAACATAAGCCGTCAAATGATTCCATTTGTTGAGAGTGAATAGCTCTCGGCAAATGCGTCAACGCTCAAGCTGAGGCTTAGAATGATAACCCAAATGCTCTAATATCTGAGAGAGCAGCCTAGGAAAAAGTAATGGAATGACATCTACTCTCTGTAGCTTCTTCCTATGGACCTTCTCTTCAAAGTAAAGAAGAGAGGTCATAATCAAATGATGAGGACCAAAGTAAAAACCCTTTGATATCTTGAATAAAGCCTCTAATATAGCTCCCTTCATTTGCACCATATGCTGAAGTGGAAATATGTTGGAGCGCAACACCACATCTAGAAGAAACATCCCAAGTGGAAGCTCATTCCTAAGAAGAAATGAGCGTGTAGAGGTCCCCCTGGACAATATACGGACCATGTCCCTGTGAGAAAAATGAGCTCACTCTCTGTAATCTACTGGACTCACAGGCTCATATGGAATGCGCAGGGCCTCTACAATGTGTATGGCTCTTAAGATACCATGGCGTCTATCAATAGTGAAGTGGATGACAGAAGGATCCCGAATGCGATGTGTAGTCATAGACTGATAAAAGTCTAGTGCTACTCGAGGATAGAAGAAGTCCCTAGGAGTCATTAGGTGCTCCAAATGCTATCTTTGCAGTAGATGGAATGAATCTTTGAGTTCCGCCTGCTGTTTGAAAGTCTCCATATCAAAGCATAGCTCGGAGTGGAATGACCTAGCTCGGCAATCCAAATTTCCCTCTATAGGTGGCTGTGTAACCATAAGTTGCCTGATAATCACTTCCGGAGTCATCTCAAAAGGAATCTGAGACTCTGTAGTAGGTGGTTGAGGTTGTGGAGGTGTTGATGACTCTTCTGGGCTTGAAACTCTAGCTTTCTTTGCAGGAGTGCGACGAGCTGATTTCTTGGGGCGTGAAGTGCTTGCCCCATGTGTAGTGGGTGGTCTCCTCGTCTCGTACCTGTGCTAAGGAGGACTAGGTGGCACTCCACCCTCAGAAGATGGAATGGCAGGGGCCTATGGAGCCTCAGACATGGAATCTCATGCAGGTGAAGCTCTCAGTTTGGTGTTGCGAGCTGATGGAGTCGCGGCTTGGGCTCCTCTCGTCTTGGCCATGGCTGAAATGGAGAGGCTCATGTTCCACAGGGTACGTAGAGATGTGCGAAGTGATCCTCTTCAGATGCACGACTTTTGGGCTTCCAATGGAGGGGATGCTCTGAAATTTTTAGGCTTTGCAACTTGGAGGGCTTTTTCGCAACTTGGAGTGGTTGTGCGAAATGAAAAATGAGAAAATCAAAGGTTTAAATAGAAATTTAAGCAACGGTTGGTATTTTCACAAGTTGACCTGAATTCGCAAGTTGCCCCATTTCGCAACTTGATTCGCAAGTTGATTCGCAGGCTGCGGAATTGGATTTTGAACTTGCGAAATGGCACACATGTGCTTGGAGGTGCTTTCGCAGGTTGCGAAAATTTTCGTAAGTTGAATAGTGGACTTGCGAAATTAAGCTTTGAGGATTTCGCAAATTGGCCCCCATTTTCACAAGTTGAAATATTGCTCTGTTTTTCAGGCTTTTTCTTCTTCTTTGGTTCTTTAAGGCTTTCCTCCAATTCCTTTGAATTTCTTCCTAATTTTAATAGTCCAAAAAGTCTAAGTTAGTTCAAAATAAAATAAATTAAAGCTAGAATTAAAATTAAAACAAATAATAAAGCTTTTAAATCCAAAAAATTGAAACAAAAACATGGACTTTGATTAGTCTTCAGAAAGACTAAGTCCATCTACCCCTTTTTGTTTAAGATTGTTGTGGCTCAAGGAGATTGACTTCCTCCTTATCTTGATTGAAAGGTTTCATGAATGGCTTGAGACGGTGGCCATTGAGTGTTCGTGCTGTTGGAATTGAGTAGTTCCACTACTTCATTGAAATGCACTTGGTGAATAATGAAAGGGCCTATCCACCTTGATTTTAACTTTCTTGGAAAGATGTGGAGCCTAGAGTCATAGAGTAAGACTCTTTGTCCATTTTTAAATTCTTTGTTGGAGATTAACTGATCATGCCACCTCTTCATCCTTTATTTTGCAACTTTGAAATTGATGTAGGCATCATTTCTCAATTCCTCCATCTCATTAAAGTCTAAGCACCTCTTCATCCCGGCTCTGTTCAAGTCCATGTTTACTTTCTTAATTGCCCACCAAGCCTTGTATTCAACTTCTATAGGGAGATGACATGCTTTGCTATAGACTAGGAGATAAGGAGACATGTCAAGAATAGTCTTGTAAGCTGTTCTATATGCCCATAGTGAATCATGGAGCTTAACGGACCAATCTCTTTTACTCGTGTTCACCACCTTCATCAATATATTCTTATTTCCCTGTTTGCTAACTCAACTTGCTCAGAAGTCTGAGAGTGGTAAGGTGTAGCTACCTTGTGCTTCACCCCATACTTGGTTAAAAGAGTTTCAAAAGGCTTGTTGCAAAAATGAGTACCTATATTACTGATTATAGCCTTGGGCACCCCAAATCTTAAGAAAATGTTCTCTTTAAGAAACTTGAGAACAACTCTGTGGTCATTGTGTTTACACGGGATTGCCTCAACCCATTTAGAAACATAGTCTACCCCCACCAAAATGTAAGAGTTACCAAAAGACATAGAGAAAGGTCTCATGAAGTCAATGCCCCAAACATCGAAGAGATCAACTATTAAAATGGGGTTCATAGGCATTTGGTTCCTACGTGTTAACTTCCCAAGCCTTTGGCATTTATCACAGCTCCTACACATGGTGTGAGCATCTTTGAAAAGTGATGGCCAACTGAAACCTGATTGCAACACCTTCATGGCTGTTTTCTAAGAGGCAAAGTAGCCTTCACATGCGCTTTTGTGGCAATGACTGAGGATTCCCAGTTGCTCTTGTTCAGGGACACTTCCTTATTATTTGATCTGCACAATACTTGAAAAGAAAAGGTTATTCCCAATAGTAGGCATGAATTTTTGCAAAGAAGTGCTTCCTATCTTATGCTTTCCACTCACTTGGAACTTCACCAGTAACTAAATAGTTAGCAATATGAGCATAGCAAGGAGCATCTTCTAACAACATGAGTGACTCCTCCGGAAAATTGTCATTAATAGGCAAACCATGGGAATTATGTGCTATAGCCAACCTTGAAAGGTGGTTAGCTACCACATTTTCCACTCCTTTCTTGTCTTTGATTCGGAGATTGAACTCTTGTAATATGAGAATCCATCTAATTAGCCTTGCTTTTGCATCTTGCTTTGTCAATAAGTACTTCAAGGCCGAGTGGTAAGTGAAAACCACAATGAAAGACCCTACCAGATAAGCAGGAAATTTGTCTAAGGCAAAAACTACAGCCAATAATTCTTTCTTTGTGGTTGTGTAGTTTCTTTGCGCTTTGTTCAATGTTTTGCTTGCATAGTAGATCACATAGGGCTTTCCATCATCTCTTTGACTAAGAACAACTCCTATAGCAAAGTCACTGACATCACATATCACTTCAAAAGGTAGTTGCCAGTTAGGAGCCCTCACTATTGGAGCGGTTGTCAAGAATTGTTTCAGTTGCTCAAAACTCTTTTGACATCTCTCATCCCATACAAATTTAGCATGCTTACCCAATAGTTCACAAAGAGGCTTTGAAAGTTTAGAGAAATCTGTAATAAACCTCCTATAGAACCCAGCATGGCCAAGCGCCATTTGATTCATGCCCAGCTGGTGTATGCCCTATTGATTGGTGTTCAATCAACTAGTGTACTCTGATTTCGATCCTCAGACGGGAGTAATCAACAAAATTTATAAACCTATTTCACCATATACTCCTTTTACAGTTGTTGGGGATGACAATTTGATAATAAGTTCCACATTTGCTTTATCAACTTCAATGCCTTTCTTGGAGATGATGTGGCCAAGGACAATTCCTTATTGTACCATAAAATGACATTTCTCCCAGTTAAGCACTAAGTCCTTTTCAATGCATCGGTTTAGAACAGTTTCCAAGTTGACTAAACATTCCTCAAATGTGCTTCCATATATGGTGATATCATCCATAAAAACCTCCATAATACTCTCCACCGTATCACTGAAAATGCTTAATATACATCGTTGGAATGTTGTAGGTGCATTGCATAAACCAAAAGGCATTCTTCTGTAGGCATATGTTCCAAATGGACATGTGAAAGTGGTCTTCTCCTGGTCTTCAACATTGATTTCTATTTGAAAATACTCGGAGTAGTCGTCCAAGAAACAATAGAAAGGATGACCTGAGACTCTTTCCAACACTTGATCAATAAATGGTAATGGAAAATGATCCTTTCTTGTCACAACATTCAATTTTCGATAATCAATACACACCATCCAACCTGAAGTAAGGTGTGTAGCAACTTCTTCTCCCTTATCATTTTGCACCACTGTGATCCTTGATTATTTGGCACTACTTGAGTAGGACTCACCATGGGCTATCTGATATGGGGTAGATAATACTGGCTTCAAGTAGCTTAAGAACCTCATCTCGCACCACTTCTTACATATGAGGATTCAATCTTCTTTGAGGTTGACGAATTGGCTTAGTTTCTTCTTCCATGTATATATGATGTCTACAGACTAAAGGGCTGATACCTTTCAAGTCAGATATTTGCCATCCTATTGCTTTCTTACATATCCTGAGAACTTCAAGTAAACACTCCTCTTGAGGAGTAGTAAGAGATGAAGATATAATAACAGGGCACTTCTTATTCTCTTCTAAGTATGCATACTTCAACTCCGTGGGTAGGGGCTTCAGATTAAGCTTTGGGGCCTCCTCTTTAACACCTTCTTGTGCCTCCTCCTCATTGAACAAAGGTAGAATTTCTTCTATCCTCTTCCAACCTGGTAGAGTAGCAAGCAAATCTGAGGGTTTAGGCAACCCTTCATCAAGATCCCCAAGACTTTCATTCAACTTCTCTTGTATTTTGTAATTACAATGCTCCTCCACTAAAGTGTCAATGATGCACACCTCTTCTGGACTTTCTTCTTCTTCCGAATTGATTGGCTTCTTGGACATATAGAAGATATTGAGCTCCAATGTCATGTTGCCAAACATGGGTTGCATGAGTCCATTCATACAATTGATGATTGCATTTGATGTAGCTAGGAATGGTCTTCCAAGTATGATAGGAACATAATTAGTTTCCTTGACAATTAGGTCTGTATCAAGAACAACAAAATCCACTGGATAGTAGAAATTGTCAACTTGAACTAAGACATCTTCAATCACCCCTCTTCAAATTTTCATTGATCTATCTGTTAGAAATAGAGTGATTGATGTTGGCTTAAATTCACCAAGTCCTAATTGCTTGTAGACAAAGTATGGTAGCAAATTCACACTTGCCCCCAAGTCCAACAAAGCTTTCTCCACTATAGTTCCTCCAATCATCACCGAGATGGTAGGGCAACCCGGATCTTTGTACTTCACTAGAGACTTGCACTGTATGATGGCACTTACTTGCTCAGTCAAGAAAGCTTTCTTATTCACATTCAACCATCTTTTGATAGTGCACAAGTCCTTCAGGAATTTTGCATAAGTCGGCACTTGTTTGATCATGTCTAGCAATGGGATGTTGACCTTCACTTGCCTCAATACTTCAAGAATTTCTGATGCATTTCTAATTCCCTTTTTCCCATGCAAAACTTGAGGAAAATGTGGAGGTATGTGTTTCTTCATCACATCTCCATTGATAACTATCTTCTCCGGATTTTCATTCACTGTTGAATCATGGTCCTCTTTCCTTCCACTGGTCCCTTTCTTCTTTCTTTTGATTTCCTCCATCTTCTCTGTCTCTTTTTCACCATCTGTTTCATCATGTGGCTTGGGTGTTGGCAGCTCAACCTCTTTACCACTCCTCAGAGTGATCAAGGCTTTGACATCCCTCACCTTTGAAGATTCTCCCTCATGAGCTTCCACTTCATGGATACCCTTGGGGTTTTGGTGAGGTTGAGAAGGAAACCTTCCCTTCTCTTGCACTGTGTTGAGGTTAGTGAGCCTTGAGATTGAGTATTGGAGATTATCTATCTTCTGAGATAGATCATTTTGCATTTCATCCATCATTTTATTCAATGTATTCTCTACACTGTCAATTCTTTAACCGAGTTGAGCATTGATGGATTTCTGGTCTCCAATAAAGTCTCCCACGACCTTGCTTAAATTCACTATTGCTTGCTCAAGATTTAAAGCTTGTTGAGATGCTTGGCCTGGTTGTGTGTACTAAAGTGCTCTTGGCTTCCAGGAGAAATGTGGATGGTTCTTCCAATTTGAATTGTAGGTATTTCCATATGAAGCATTGTTATTAGGCTTGAATTGTCCAATGACATTCCCTTGATCTCCAAACATTTCTCTAACAGCTGGAATTATAGAACACTCCTCCACCAAGTGCTCATAAGATTGACAAATAGAATAAGGCATAACTTGCACTAGGGTTTCAGAAATGGCTTGCACTTCACGTATCTTTTTCAGTTCTAGCTCCTCTAATCTTCTTGTCATAGCTGCAACTTTTGCTTTCATGTCAATATCTTCGTTCAAGGTATACATCCCAGCCTTAGCATTAAGGGCATTTGGTTGAGACTTCATTTTTCCCACTTCTCCCTTGTTCGGTCCATCCCAGCCTCTTGAAACTTCAGCAACATAATTCAAGAAATCCATGGCTTCCTCCGGATTGTTACTCATGAAATCTCCTCAACACATAGTCTCTAGGAGTTGCTTCATTGAGGAAGACATACCGTCATAAAAGTAGCTCACCAATAGCCATGTATCAAAACCATGGTGAGGACAAGCATTAATAGCTTACATGTATCTCTCCCAACACTCATAGAATTTCCCATTCTCCTTAGCTGAGAAGTTTGAAATTTGCCTTTTCAAGCCATTTGTCTTATGAGTAGGGAAAAATTTCTTGAGAAATTCAGCTTGCAAATCAGTCCAAGTTCGGATACTCCTTGGCCTTAAAGAATTAAGCCAAATTTTGGCCTTATCCTTCAAAGTGAAAGAAAATAGCTTTAGCCTCCTCAAGTCGATTGAAGCTCCTCTCTCTTGGAATGTATTACAAACATCTTCAAATTCTTTGATATGCGTATAGGAATTCTCACTTTCCATCCCATGGAAAGTAGGTAGAAGTGGCACAATATGCGGTCTGATTACTAACTGCTCTATAGGAGGCACTATGCATGATGGTGCACTCACATGAGATGGATGCATGCTGTCCCTCATTGATCTGAATGCATTGGGATTATTCTGGTTACCATGGTGACTATGTTGATCTTTAGGTGTAGCTTCCATGATGTTCAAGCACAATTCCAACTCTGTTTCATGAGGTGTTTCAATTTTCATAAGTCTTCCTCCACTGTCTCGTATCCAATATGGCATACACAACTAGTAACAACTGTAACAAAAACAAAGATAACAAAAAGAAAACAATACTACAAAAAAACTAAGATTAACTAAAAACTAAATTAAAAGATAAGCTAAAATATGAACAAGTAAAAGAAACAATTAAAAAGAGTTAGTAAAAGAAAAGAAAAATCACCAAACTTGTGATGAAGATCACAAGTGTTTTGGAAAAGATTATATCATTGTAGAGTTGGCACCATCCCCGACAACGGCGCCATTTGATTCGTGCCCAGCTGGTGTATGCCCTGTTGATTGGTGTTCAATCAACTGGTGTACTCTGATTTCGATCCTCAGACGGGAGTAATCAACAAAATTTATAAACCTATTTCACCATATACTAGGGTAGCATTAGCTAGCATAGCATAGTGGCTTTAGGATAGTCCACAGGGATGAGTTTTCAAATTACAAATAATATTAGTTCAAAAATTGAATTGGTGTTCTTTCTTTTCAAGGTTAGCTTTAAAAGAAAACATAAAGATGTTTGAAAAGGTTGGTTTTAAGTGAAACCAATAATAAAGTAACAGAAATTACTTACAAAGAAAAGTGCTTCTTGGAGTTTTAGATCACTAGGCTCAGAATTGTCATATAAAAAGGGAGATTCCGGTCACTTGGATCTTTTCCTCGCATTAGGGATTTAAGATATAGTTATTTCCCGAACCGGTATGGTACAGATGCTTCCCCTTAATGGGTTCAAACACTAAATCCCTGTCACTGAATCATCTTGCAATAGTTCATACCTCTCACCTAGTATTGGCCATTCAAGGTGATCCTTAACCTTGGATTTCCCGTCAAAAGCTCGCAAGAGATAATTAATGGATGTCTCTTGGGAGTCCAAAAGCTTACCAAGTGTTGGTTATTTTAGAAAATCCTGCCTTTAAACCACCTCCTAGAGGCTCGCAAGAGATAAACTAGTGTATCTCAATGGACGGAGACCACTTGCCTTACCAAGTGTTGGCCCAGGTGATTTTAAGGAATTTTTAGTTAACTAAAAAGATAAAAACCGTTAACAAGTCACACTTTTTCTTTATTAAAAAATGAAACAACAAAACTTCCAATTTTGCATTCGGAACCTTACCCATTTTTCTTCACTCCAAGAACCAAAAAGCCTAGCCACTCATCCTCTAGGAAAACATCCTCAGAGTTTGATTTGCTAGAAATAAAAATAAAAGAGAAAAGAAAATGAGTAGGTAAGGCAGAGCAAAACTCTATGTATTACTTTCTTGAAAAACTATGCAAAGTGTCATCTCTCGGAGAAACTCCCGAGCTCTCCTCTTTTTAAAAGAAAATTACAATAGATTATATAGAGAGGCTGTTCACCCCTCCTTCTAACTTCCTAACCAAGAAAACCTATGATTGGTGGATTATAAGGAGAAAATAGGGATTTATACACAAATATATGAAGATAAATATCAAACGGAGTCGGTGCGCAAATATCTCAAATTACAGGTGGATTTCGCAAGTTCAAATGCAACTTGCGAAAATTTTCGCAAGTTGAAATTATTTCACAAGTTGCGAAAATCTCCTACAACTCATTAGCTCTCTATCCTGCAGCGATTCCTTTCCCTTTTCTATTTCGCAAGTTGGATTCCACAACTTGCGAAATTGTTGCATGGTTGATTTCTTCTGTGTTTTTCCTCCTTGCATCCTCGTTTGGTTTTGGCAAAGGGTTGTAAAGCTCCAAAGCTTAGTTTCTTCATGAATTTGAGCTTCAACTCAGTTGGCCTTGAATTATACAAAGATCTCTCTCATTTTTGGATTTCTTTGGTGATAAAAAAGCTATCAAAAACACCAAAACTTAACACAATTTGATTAGAAACGATTGCAAGGGTCCTTAAGAAGCCAATTGAGTTAAAAGGTAATAACTACTACTCAAAAGTGTTTAAAAGAGTTAATCACAAGCTATAAAATAACACTTTTTGAGTAGTAATCAGTGGTATAAAGGAAAAAGAAACATAAGGGAGTATATCATGGAAATGTCTAATCTTGTTACAAGATTAAGGGCACTAAAGTTAGAGTTGTTTGAAGACATTCTCAAGCACCTAGTCTTGATCTCTCTTCCTGCACAATTAGGTCCTTTTAAGATAACTTACAACACTCAAAAAAAGAAATGAACTCTTAATGAGCTCATTGCCTAGTGTGTCCAAGATGAAGAGATTGAAATAAGAGCAAATAGAAAGTGCTTACTTAGCAACTTCTTCCAACTTCTTCCAATGACAATGCTACCAACAGGAAGAGGAAAATGAACAATAAATGAAAAGGAACTGTAAACAATGGGACTTCACAACCTAAGGTGCAATAGAAACAAGCTAAGGTCATCGTTTGTTTTTTTTTTGCAAGAAAGGTGGACATGTGAAGAAGGATTATCCTAAGTATACAAAATGGCTCGTTAAAAAGGAAAGGGTAAACTTCTCAACTTTGTTTGCATTGAAGTTAATTTGGGCTTAGTGCTAAATCACACTTAGTAGATAGACATGGTACAACTACTCACATAAGTGTGACTATGCAGGGTTGTCTAAGGAGTCGATTGCCAATTGATGCTAAAAGATTCATCTATGTGGGTGAAGGAAACAAGACTCTTGTTGAGGCAGTTAGATTATTTAGATTGCAGTTAGAATTTGGTTATTATTTGGATTTACATGAGAAATTTTATGTACCATCATTTAGACAAAATTATATTTCTATTCCTTGTTTGGACAAATTTGGTTATTCTTTTTCATTTGGAAATGAAAAATTTAGTCTCTATCAACATTCAAACATTATTGGTACCGATTCTTTAATTGATAACCTATATGAATTGGATCTTCATGCCTCGTAAATCATTGAAACCTTGCATTCAAGTAATTGTGGTATAAAATGCAAATTGATTGATGAGAATTCTTACAGGTTATGGCACAAATGTTAGGACACATTTCAAAACAAAGAATTCAAAGGCTTGTGTTAGAAGGAATTCTTCATTCCTTTGATTTTTCAGATTTTGAAACATGTATTGAATGCATTAAGGGAAAGCGAACATATGTTAGAAAAATTGGTGTTAATAGGAGTTCAAATGTCTTATAATTAATTCATACTAATATTTGTGGTTCAGCCCCTATGGCTTCTTGGAATGGTCAATAGTATTTTATTATTTTCATAGACTGTTGTTCTCATTATGGGCACCTATACTTGATTCATGAGAAGTCTCAATCATTAGACATTTTTAAATCCTATAAAGCTGAAGTTGAAAATCAGTTTGAAAAGAAAATTAAAGCTGTTAAATATGATAGTGGTGGTGAGTACTATGGTAAATATGATGGATCAGGTGAACAACATCCATGGCCTTTTGCGAGATATTTAAAGGAATGTGGCATTTTTCTTCAATAGACTTCGAGTCAAAATGGTGTAGTTGAGAGATGAAATCGGACCCTAAAGGACATGGTTAGAAGTATGATAAGTCATTATTCTCTATCAGAATCACTTTAAGGAAAAGCCTTAAACACTACAATATATATCCTAACCAAGTTCGGAGTAAAATATTTTCTAAAACCTCATATGAGCTATGGATTAGAAAGAAGCCTAGAATTAGGCATATTCATGTTTGGGCTTGTCCAACTGAGGGTAAGCCATACAAGCATAATGAAAGGAAATTGGACTCAAGAATAGTAAGCTACTATTTTATTGAATACTCAGAAAGATCGAGAGGTTTCAAGTTTTATGATCCCTTGAGCATATCATTTTCTGAGTCAGGGAATGCAAAATTTATTGAGGATTTTGAATATAGTAGGAGTGTTAAACTCATGAACATTGTATTTGAGGAGGAATATGTCCCTTTTCCTTCTACTGCAACAGTAATTGCATATGTCATTATGCAAGATGCAAATACGGATAATCAAGACACTCTTGAGATATCTCCTACTCATATTGAAGAACCCACTCCTACTCATGTAAATGGGCAACAACAACCTCAATTGGAGGTGTCATTAAGGAGATCCACTAGAGAGAGGAGATCAACGATTTTAGGTGATTATATTGTGTATCTCCAAGAACGTGAGTTTGATATAGGATTGGAATATGATCCAGTATCTTTTACTCAGTTCAAATAATATGTGAACTCCCAAAAATGGATAGATGCCATGAAAGATGAGATGAAATCAATGGAAGATCGACATTCGGGATCTTGTTAAATTGCTTAAGGGAGTGAAACAAATTGGTTGTAAATGGATTTTTAAAACCAAATGGGATTCGAAAGGTAATATTGAAAGATATAAAGCTTGTCTAGTCACCAAAGGTTTCACATAAAGGGAAGACATTGATTATAAAGAGACTTTCTCTTCAGTTTCAAGGAAAAACTCTTTTAGAATCATTATGAAATTTGTAGCTCATTATGATTTAGAGTTACATTCGATGGATGTTAAGACTGCATTTTTCAATGGTGACATTGAAGAAACGATATACATGATGCAACCAAAGAACTTTGAATCTAATGATTCAAAACATCTGGTGTGCAAATTAAAGAAGTCCATCTATGGTTTAAAGTGAGCATCCTGTCAATGGTATCAGAAGTTTGATAAAGTGATTAACTTTTTTGGTTTTAAGGAAAAAACTGTTGATCAATGTATTTATCACAAGATTAGTGGAAGCAAATTTATTCTTCTAGTGTTATATGTCAATGATGTTCTGTTAGAAAGCAACGATATAGGCTTATTGCATGAAACTAAGAGATTTCTTTCAAACAATTTTGAAATGAAAGATCTTGGTAATGCATCTTTTGTGTTGGGTGTACAGATTCATCGAGATCGTTCTTGTGGTATTCTTGACTTATCATAGAAAGCATATATTGATAAAGTGCTTAGTAGATCTGGCATGAAGGATGATATGCTAGGAGATATGCCCGTTGCTAAGGGTGATAAATTCAATTTCCTTCAATGCCCGAGGAATGAAATTGAGAAGAAAGAGATGGTGAAGATTTTTTATGCTTTAGTAGTAGGGAGTCTTATGTATGCTCAAGTTTGGATGTGTTTGGATATTGCGTACATAGTTGGTAGCTTGGTAGATATTTAAGTAACCTAGAATGGATCATTAGAGAGCAATTAAAAGGGTTTTGAAATATCTACAGAGAACAAAATATTTCATGCTTACATATCAGATATTTGATCATTTAGAGATCATGGGGTATTTCAACTCTGACTTTGCTGGTTTCCTCGATAGCAGAAAATCCACTTCTAGATATGTTTTCATGATGACTAGAGGAACTGTGTTATGGAAGAATGTTAAGTAATCAGTCATAGCTACTTCCATCATGAAAACATAATTTATAGCTTGTCATGAGGCATCGAATCAAAGAATATGGTTGCAAAATTTTATCATTGAATTGTGTATTGTTGATGAGATTAAGAGACCATTGAGGATAAAGTGTGATAACAAAGTTATAGAATTGTATTCTAAGAACAATAGAAGCTCATCAGAAGCATATTGACTTAAGGTTTCTAGTTATTAAGGAAAGAATTCAGAGTCTTCAAGTGTCCATTGAACATATTAGTACAAACTTCATGATTGTGGATCCACTTACTAAGGGTTTACCTCCTAAAGTGTTTCATGAGCATGTAGCTCGTATGGGTGTGGTTCATCTTAGTGATCTTAGTGATATGATAGTATAGTGAGAGTTTGTTAGTTGATGTTCATTTCTTATTGACATGTTTTTTTTTTTTTTTTTTTTTTTTTTTTTGTCAAACTTAAGTATTGAAAACATTGAAATAAAGTTATATTCTTTCAATTGCAGTTTCGTATAAAGTTTGAAAGTGTGTTGTTTAACTCTTTTGAGCTATAAAGTTGGATCATTTGGAAATAGGCATGTTAAGGGATCATATTGCATGAAATTTCCATGCTATGCATCCACACTTGATCCATGTTGCTTATTATATTGATATATGTGACCATTGATTGGTGTAGTTATGAAATATGTAATGGAGATTGTTATGATCCTATATTGGTATAATGGTTGGACTAGATTGTTTAGAGATGTTACTTGGTAAAGATAGCAAATATTGAGCTCATAAAGTTGTATAATAATGTACAATTGTAAAGTGACATATGTGGCCTAAGTGAGAGATTGTTGGGAAATTATTAAAGTGGGTCCACATGTGTTAATTAATTGTAAATTATTAGCTTTCTTTTTTTATTAGTTCATTAAAGCGATCAAATAAGTTTTTATTTATTTATTGGGCTTGAGCATCTTATTAAGTGTTTTAATGTGTAAAGACCATTTGATTTTATTTTATTTTTTATGATGGGGCAAAAATGAAATGAAATAAATAATATAAATAAGTTGAGGTCCCCAATCTAAACAGATTTGAGATTCCACTCATATCCCATCGTTGAGTGAAATAGGGTTTTTTTTTTCTCTTTGGAGAAGAAAGGTTTAGACGTGAAAGACTAAAACCCCATTCCACTACATCACAATGGATCCAAGAACGCTTCCAATTTTTTTTTTTAATGATTTAACATGATCTTGATTTTGGGTTATAACTTGATCTTGTTGTAGTTGGGCTATTAATATGAGATCTTGAATAGGTTATAACATGAGATCTAATGTTTAGGTATCCCTATAAGTAGTTCTAGTAATCCCTACAAGAACATCTTCAAGTGTGGCTGTCATGTTTCACTGTTCTTCATTAGCACATGTTTTCTTTCTCTTTTCTTGCTATTTCCTTTGGATTATTTGTAGATTTGTGTATAGATGTGAGACCGTGTGCTTAGTTTTATTATTTCTGATTTGTTTATGGGATTATTGTTGCTGATTCTATTCTCATTTCTATGATTTGGTTTAAGAATATCTTCAGTTCTGTTTTAACTTTACTGTGTATCACCTGGAAATCTTGTCACTATTTTCATTTCCGTGGAGTATATTCTGGTTGTTTCACATGATTCCCAAGCCCATTGAAAGAGCATGAGATGTGGCTTCACATGGTTTCTATTCTTCTTCTCTCCTCGTTTTTCTCTGTTTTCCTCACTGTTCCCATTTCTGCTCCTTTCTCTTAGTTTTTTTGGTGATCGTTTTTGGTCTTGTGCATTGATGATGCATTTTTCGGCTTTGGGGGGGACATTAGTGGGCTGTTCAAGCATGCAATCACTGTTGGAAAGGAAGTTAGAGCTGAAGCAAACACTGCAGCTAGTAAAGTTTCTGTAAGCTCCGCTGGTGTGGAACTGGCCCTCATGAAACTTCTTGAATCCTCACATGCTACTGCCAGAATGTTGGTGATGGGAGCGGGCAAAATGGGGGAACTCGCGATCAAACACTTGGTAGAAAAAGAGTGCATAAAGATGGTCGCTGTGAATCAAAGTGAGGAAAGAGTTGCTACAAGATCACTAAGAGAGATACCTTCATTGAGAAGGATGTTTTTATGAGTATCTTGATGTGGTGGGAGTATTCTGATGGGAAAATATCTGCACTGGTAGTTTGAAGCCTAGACCATTGTGGAACAGGGAGCTTATGGCCAGATTTATGGTGTTTGCCTGAGATGAGGGGCACACAGTTATTGGAGAGTGGCTTATGTGGATACCTCTACCAGTACTTCCAGTCATTAGAAAGAAATATCAGGCTGGAAATGCTAGAAGCAATAAATGAGAAGATTTGGAAGCGCTTTAAGAATCCAAAATTGGCTAATAGTAATTGTGCTAAAGTTCGCAAGCACGCTTCAGCTGCTTGTGTCGATCTCTTATAATTAGCTTGGCCTTGATCACACCATTACATGCTGAAAGTGTGGTCCAAGTCCTTCATATGTCAGATGGTGGTTTTGAACACACCCAGCTGCTTTATCTTGATCTGCAATTAAATGAATTGTGGAATTCTTCATTTGAGGGTCTCACCAATGCGAAAAACCTTGAAACAAAATGAAGCCCAAAGTTGCTGTCGCCCCTGAGGACATTATAAGGGCATCTGGGTCTGTGTGGTTGAGCCATTCCATGCCAATAGAAAAGTGGGCAGCCCCTCCTGGTGCCTGTTTTCTTCTATCAGAGGTGTCAGCATCCTCTCACAAGTAGTGGATTGGGAGTTCCTCTATCATCATTGGCAGCTTGTTGACAAGAATGCACCAGAGTTGAATTTAGGAGCCCACTTGTACAAGTTTTTGATGATGGGGGTAGATGGCATCATGTCCAATTCTGTTACTTGGGCCAGAGATCGTGTTTGTCTCTTAGAAAACAATTTCCAAATGTTGCTGTCGAACTACCCCCTGAACCTGCTGCTGTTTTAGCTCACAACTTGCTTACACGGATTGAGGAGTTCAACATGCATTCAACTGAGGTTAATGCGCAGTCAAAGCACTCAGAACATTGTCGAAGAAGTATTTGGGACAGAATTGAAAAAGGCAGCCTAACTCAGTACAAACTGCCACGCGCACAGCAAATAGGGAGAATTTGGTGAAGACCATACAAGAGTTGAATATTTAAGGGGAATAAAGTGTCAAAAAGTTCTTTTTCTATTCAATATTTTCTTATTCTGTTACCACAACCCTACGAGTATATATCAGAATATATTTTCTATTCTAAGCTATACAGATTTTGCTCCTATAATTAAGCTAACCTGTGAAGGAAAGAAATCCCATTTTCTATAATTACTCTAATTTTCTTTTGCTATACAACTCACGCCAACACTCCCCCTCAAGTTGATGCATACGGATCCTTCATGCGCAACTTGATCAGTGAGTTGTGGAAATCTTTGCTTGACACGGCTTTGGTGAGTATATCTGCAAGCTGGTCCTCAGATTTGACAAATGGAAACCGGATTGTATTAGTCTCTAGGTTATATTTGATGAAGTGTTGATCAACCTCTACATGCTTTGTTCGATCATGTTGAACCGGATTGTGTGAAATGTCTATAGCTACTTTATTGTCACAAAAGAGATTCATTTCAGACTTGGGAGTAAAACCGATCTCGGTTAGTAGTCTTTTCAGCCAAAGAAGCTCACACAAACCCTTAGCCATCCCACGAAATTCTGCCTCTGCACTAGAGAGTGCCACCACCTTTTGTTTCTTACTTCTCCATGTCACAAGGTTTCCACCTACAAATGTGAAATACCCTGATGTCGACTTCCTATCAGAGATGTTCCCAGCCCAATCTGCGTTTGTATAGCCATCAACTCTCACATGATCATTCTTAGAAAACATGAGCCCTTTTCCTAGAGAAGACTTCAAGTACCTTAGTATCCGAATTACAGCCTCCATGTGTTCTTCACTTGGACAATGCATAAATTGACTTACTACACTCACAACATACGCAATATCTGGACGAGTATGAGAGAGATAAATGAGTTTGCCAACTAACCGTTGATATCTTCCTTTGTCAGTTGGTTTCTGATTTGGATATATCCCAAGTTTATGATTTTGGACAATTGGGGTATCCACTGGTTTGCACTCCAACAATCCAACTTCAGATAATAAATCTAGAACATATTTTCTTTGGGATAAAAATATGCCTTGGGTTGATCTGGCAACCTCTATCCCAAGGAAATACTTGAGCCCACCTAGATTCTTCATTTCGAATTCACTAGCCAACTGCCCTTGGAGCCGTGAGATTTCTTCAATATCATCTCCTGTAATGACCATATCATCGACATAGACAATAAGAGCTGTGACTTTTCCTTGCTGTTTTTTTAGAAACAAAGTGTGGTCTGCATTGCTCTGTTGGAAACCATATTTCTTCATTGCCAGGCTGAATCGCCCAAACCATGCTCGTGGCGATTGTTTTAACCCATACAAGGCTCGTTGTAACTTACACACCTCATTAGTTCCCGTGGTCACTGAGTAGCCTGGAAGGATGTCCATATAAACTTCTTCTTCAAGCCCGCCATGAAGGAAAGCATTTTTCACATCAAACTGATGTATTGACCAATTTAAATTTGCTGCAAGAGATATCAACACTCTAACAGTATTTAATTTAGCTACTGGTGAGAAAGTATCTTGATAGTCTATACCATATGTTTGAGTATACCCTTTTGCCACGAGTCTTGCCTTGTATCTTTCTATAGATCCGTCAGCTTTGTGTTTAATGGAAAACACCCACTTGCACCCCACTGTTTTTTTTCCTTCTGGTAATGGCACTAGATTCCATGTCTTGTTCTTCATTAGTGCATCCATTTCATCTTTGATTGCCTGAGTCCACTTCGGGTCTCCCAAGGCTTCCTCCACTCTTGTTGGAACGTGACACACAAAAATGTTATGCACAAATGTCTTAAGAGGTTCATTCAACTTCTTTGTGGACACATAATTGGCGATAGGATATCTTGATCTTCTTCCTTCAATGTCTGGTGAGTAGCGGCTTGGAGGCTTGCCACGATTGTGCCTGTTAGGTAACACATAACCAATAGGAGGTGCCAAGATATTTGTGTTAAAAGAGCTTACCTCAGGATCATTCTCAGGAGTTGGGTTTTCGGGTACTGTAGAGGGGGAAGTAACATGTGCTTCGTGATCATCTTCATGATCTTCAGTAGCTAGAGAAACGTGTTCTGGTTGCCTCGGTTCCACATGTATTTCAGATACGCTCGGCCAATTTAATTATGTCCAATTCTGCTCTTCCTGTCTAGTCTCCCCTTGAAGAGGAGAATTGGGTGGAAAAAATGTTTCGGTTTCCACGAAGGTGACATCCATAGTAATATACATGCGACCAGAACTGAGATCATAGCATCTATATCCTTTTTGGTGAAAAGCATAGCCCAAAAATAAGCAGCGACGTGCACAAGGGTCTAACTTAGTCCGCTGGTTTTTATGGAGATGGACATATGCTACGCACCCAAATACACGTGGGGGAAGCATCAAGATTGCAGGCACAGCTGTATAGCCCGAGAGGGCTTGTAAGGGAGTTTGGAAGTCCAACACCTTAGAGGGCATTCGGTTGAGCAAATGAACTGCAGTGGTAACGGCGTCAGCCCAAAACCGAGTAGGAGCATGGGCACCAACTAAGAGAGCACGAGCGGTTTCAAGAACATGTCTGTTTTTTCTCTCAACAATGCCATTTTGCTGAGGCGTTTGGGGGCATGAAGTCTCATGAATAATACCATGTTGTTGAAAGTATTCACGAAATTGGTGATTGACATATTCACCACCATTATCCGATCGAAGAACCTGAACCTTAGCAGAAAATTGTGTTTGCACCATAGCATGAAATGATTTAAAAACTCCTAGTACTTCATCTTTATGTTTGAGCAAATAAAGCCAAGTCAAGCGGGTACAATCATCAACAAACAACACAAACCATTTGAAGCCGTTGACAGTAGTAATTGGGGAAGGTCCCCACACATCCGAGTGGATCAAAGCAAATGGAGTATCCTTTTTATTCAAATGTAATGGAAAAGAAGCCCTATGACTTTTGGCCAATATGCAAGTTTCACATTGAAAATAAAAAATTTTCAACTGAGAAAACAAATCCGGAAACAAATGTTTCATATAGGTGAAGGATGGATGTCCTAATCGACGGTGCCAAAGCCAAAGTTCCTTTTCTTTGACATCAAGAGTATGTTGCGTGTGATGTGCTCGACCTACACTCAGGTCTTCCATATAGTAGAGTCCCCCCCTCTTAGTACCACGCCCAATAATCTCCTTCGTTAGAATGTCCTGGAGAAGACAGAAAGTAGGATATATTAGCACAATGCAATTTAGATCAGAGGTCACTTGGCTCACGGAGAGAAGCTTATGAGATAAAGATGGAATAAGCAAAGTATTATGCAGCTGCAACTTAGGGGATAAGGTCACAGTGCCCGCGCCAGTGACAGGGGAGATAACACCATTAGCATTGGCGATATTGGAACGTCGTGGTAGGGAAGTCGTGGTGAAATCCATAGCAGTAAATGTCATATGGTCAGTTGCGCCAGAATCCAATAGCCATGCACCACGGTAACCATCATTAGTCGAAGTATAACAAGCATAACCACAGTTACCTGAGTTCGGCATTGTCATCTGTGGTATGAATGACATTTGAGGTTCGGCAGTAGCCACAACTGCTGTAGCGGAGCCTTCATCCTTAGTGCCCGCGTCACGACCCTTCTTAGCCCGGAGATCATTCCACCAATCTGGATACCCATGCAATTTAAAACAGGTGTCACGAGTGTGCTTCGAATTGCCACAATGAGAGCACTTCAAGCCCTCTGAAGATGTATGAGACTTAGGCCTGCCATTGTGCACAGTAGGAGGTTGGACGGAGGAACCAAGTTTGAGTCCTTTGGTTGCGAGAACAGCGCCAGAAACCGCATCTGCACTGCCAGTGATCATAACAGATTGACGGAGAGCTTCGCGGTGGACGTGGGCATACGCTTGCTCCACAGTAGGGAATGGACGAAGCTGTAGCACGTCGCCCCGAATCTTATCTAGTCGATCATCCAGGCCATCCAAGAAAACATACACTCTGTCTTCTTGAAGAAGAAGATTATAGTTGTGAATATCAACTGCACACTCCATAGGATTAGGGCGGCGGAAGTCAATCTCACGCCACAACCCTTGGAGGTCATTGTAGTATTTCTCAAGGGAGCCTCCAGCCTGTTTAAGCTGCGTCACACGACGTTGAAGATCATAGACCTGAGACGTGTCACTACCATCAAAGTAAGTGGTAGCAATGGAATCCCACACCAACTTAGCTGTAGGAAACCGAATGAAATTCCCTATCAAAGAGGGATCCATGGAGTTGATCAACCAACCTTTGACAATGGCGTTGTCAGTGCGCCATTTTCGAAATGTTGGATCCGTTGAAGGTGGTTGTGGTATATCACCATTGATATATCCCAACTTGTCTTTGCCAGAGATATACATCTCGACAACTTGGGACCGGAGAGCATAGTTGGTTCCATCCAGTTTGATGCCAATCAGAGCAGTAGAGGGTTCGGTGGTCAGAGTTGGTGGTAGGATTTTGGTAAGAGCTTCAATCATCTTAGCCGTGAATTCAGAGAAGAGGGAATCGGATTGAGACGCAGCAAGCTGGGGTTCTGCATCGGACGACATGGTGGGCGAGGTAAGAGATGCAATGTTTAAGGTAGGTGGGTACCAGGGTTAGGCTCTGATACCATGTCAAAAAGTTCTTCTTTTTCTATTCAATATTTTCTTATTCTGTTACCACAACCCTACGAGTATATATCATAATATATTTTCTATTCTAAGCTATACAGATTTTGCTCCTATAATTAAGCTAACCTGTGAAGGAAAGAAATCTCATTTTCTATAATTACTCTAATTTTCTTTTGCTATACAACTCACGCCAACATAAAGTTGGCCCCAATAAGCTTACGGGAAGTTCTTTCTGAGCTCTTCATAACGATTAGCCATTGAAAGCTCACCAGTCACAGATTTTTCCCATACAAGTTGCTCAGGCGGACATATCTAAAATTTCCCTAGCAATATCGGGAAAAGCCATTTTAAAATCTTGTGTAATATTTCATCTGATCAATAATATCTGAAACCCTTGCACGAAGATTGGAATTTGGAATCTGGAGTCTTTGAAAAATTGTGGTGTGTAGCCATTTGTCATTCCAAAAATGAATATCTCTGCCATTCCCTATGACCCATCTGGTACCTTTAATCAAGTGAGGAAGAACAAGTGAAACACAGTTTCAGCCTAAAGAGGATCTTCAGAAATCGGTCTTTAAGCATGCCCTTGAACAAAGTGCATCCTCGCAGATATCAATGTCTGAATATGAAGAAACTGCAGCGGATCAGGTCAAATTCTTTGCTTCCAGCTGAAGGCTTTAATCAAAGCAGAGCTCTTCTATGCCCAGATCAGAATTCAGAGGAACAAGTAGATGGCCCCATTGAGCCAGAAGAGCGCTGGAAATTATCCCCAGGTTTTGATGTTCTTCTGAATAGTATTTCAGAAACTTTGGTTTATGAGGATGAGTCTGAGTACTTACCGACTCTTGATATAGAAGCTGAAATTGAATGCATGAATCGCGTAGCTTGTCAAAGGGAAGAGGACGTTCAGTGCACTAAGATGATGCTAAAGTTGCATGAGGAGAAGATTAAACGGCTTGAATTGCTTTCAGATGGCTCAATGTCTGCTGCAAGGATCTCAAATGGAGGCTAGGAGAATGTTTCCTGGGCAGAAATTTTAGATGTCTCAAGATCCTGATGTACTTGACACCTGGTTTTCTTCGGGTCTCTTTCCATTAACTGTGTTGGGGCTGGTCAGATGATACACAAGATTTGAACGCATGATGAAGTTGGGTGAGGCAAATGCACGCTTGAAACAAATGGAGGTGTCTCTAGATGCTGCAGAATATGCCAAAAACTGAGGTTACATTGGCTAAAGGTTCGTTTGGAGATGCTTTTTGTTGATAACCTTGGGGTGCAGTTCTTCTTGCCACCGAAATCCATCATTCATCAGAAAAACTCCAGTCCATGATCCCAATGATTTTGAAGTTGGGAAGCATCAAAGTATCAGGTCTGTGCTCATTGAAAGGATGCCAGTTCTGGATGAGGCAGCCTACAGTGGAAGGAGGGCTGGATCTATACCAGCATTCTGGAACTTGTGATTTCAGTTTATAAAAGCAGGGGGGCATATGGACTTCTGACCCTCGTTTAAGGCTGTGCCATATAGTTGTAATTTCTGAAGATGGACAGTCACTTACGCTTGGCTGGAACAAACATGGGCAGCTGGGTTCAAGTTCAGTATAAAAATGAAGTAGAGTTGTCATCTGTTTGCTGTGTTGTCTCTGAAGTAGAAACCGTTGCTTGCGTGAAGGAATTTCTAAACTAACTGCAAAGTCTTCCACAACATGATCAACTTGGCCAGCTCCAGAGACCTTAAAGATGAAGCCTGATGGAGTTCTTTTCAGCAATGCCCAGGAGACCCATCTGCAGTTCCTTAAAACTGTTGAAAAAAATAAATATTGGGAAAGATTCTTGTTTTTGGCATTTGTACGGGATACCATTTGCTTGGCCAGTGGTTTATCCACATCAGGAGATCTTGGACATATTGTTGATATGGAAACACAGAGATCAGTTCCACTTCTACCTAGGCAGCCAGTGGACCTCTTCATTGGTGTCTTTTCTATAAGCCAACAATTTCAACCGAAGTGTGGCTGTTGGGAGAACATAGGTGCAGTATTCAGCAGCAGAGGGCCTGCCACCAGCTTTGAAACATTATTACTGTGTCACAAAGTTACAGTATAAGATTGATGCATTGAGGTGTGTTCATGTTCCGGATGCTAAGAGTGTGATGCTTTCATGAATCACACCAAGTGACTAAAGGATGCCGTCTTTAAGCTAGAGACTCTTGCAATGGGTTAGGCACCAGCGCACAAGAGGAGCACATGGTTTCAATCGAGTTTGATGCCAGTTGGAGCACCGAAGATGATTCAGCACCATCTACAGCAGTATTTCTTTTTCCAGAATCGGGAACCATGGAATATCAGTATGATCAGACTAGCATTGATATGGCTTGTAAGGTTGATGTAAAACTGATAAGCAGTGCTGTAATATTGGAAATTTTAATGGAATCACACCAATTCTTGAGCCCACGGTGAAGACTTCGACATACTCAAAATGATGCAGTAACCAATTGATCTAGTCATCATCCAAGTATCCAGAATGCATCTCTATTCCATCTGCACTTGGAGACGATGATGACCACTCAGCAGTTGAAAACTGCTGTGACATCTGTAGCATTTTCTGGGCCATCGCCGTTTCTGACATCCTTATCAACTTCTGCAAAATCAGATGATCTTATTGGTGCTGATGTGTTCATCGGTCTTCTATCAATTTCATTATCCAATATATTGCCTGGTAGGGATGCCAATGATCCTCATCAAACCTTGGCAATTCTCAACCATTGAGTAAACCCAAAGGAGGTATTAGTATGGGCCAAACAGTACCTGGCATGAGCCAAGGGAATTTTCCTGGAGGACAAACAGTATGGCCTATAATTCAGAACTGTGTATAACAAGCAGTACATTGGGAAAGCAGATTTTCTAGTTTTTCAAGCAATGAACCAGCATGACCTTCTTGGGCAATTGTAGGAGAAGAAGCTCCGCCCCATCACCGTGGAACTCCCCGAAGTCATTAACTGTTTGGAGGATTCCCACTGGGTTTCTTTGCCACACTTTGAGGTCACCACACCAGAGTCACACCATTCTGTTAGAGCCAGTGATGTTCTGCGTCTGATTTATGAGCGGCATGTGATACATAGAGACTTCGTCCTTATTACTGGAGATGAAGTAAGCAACCTGTCACTTACACAGGTACTTCAAGAACATAAGGACGAAAGGAAGAAGGATAATAATGCTGTAATGACTATGATTATTAAACGGTCACAGCCTTCTCCGACTACTCATCAATCTCGACTTGGTACAAATGAGCTGTCTATGGGGGTTCATCCTTACACGAAGCAACTCCAATATTATGAGGATTGCATTGAAGAATGATCACCCTCCTATTATAGCTTTGAAGAAGCTATTGAGCCAATGCAGGCTAGGAATGGAGAACCAGAAATGCCGAAGAACCTGCAGCGGGCCTTTCTTCTTGATCAGACACATATTATGGCATCTAAAGATCTTAATATGCTTCTTTTTGCAACCAATTCACAGTTCAGGCAAGATCTGGCAGGACTTCAGGGAATAACAAGCATGAAAGAGGGGCTTTTGGACTAGGAACTCAAGGGCAGATAAAGAAATTGATGACGGGCAAGGAAACTTTTCATTCACGTGGTTCTGCTTATGAACACCATTAAAGTTTTCTGGCATTGGCATCTCAAATCTCTCGATTTTTCTGGAGTTCTGGTCTGATCTGCAGCTATCTGTGTTCACCTACGGAAATTCAGATTGACGGTTGGCATTTCATATCATGGATCCTGACCATGGGAAGCGTTGGGGCATTGATAAAGTGACCATGAAGGATACTTTTTCTACAAGGGAGTCAGAGGAATCTTCGAAATCTGCAAGTTGGGATGAATATTATGCTTAGGGACTGCACCAGATAGCTGAAGCTTGCTGTTGTCACTCAAAATCTGGACTGGAAGCTGCATGCATTTGATGTTCTCTCTGAGTTTGATGACCATAACGAAGGTGCTACTGGATCCCTGCCTGCAAAGACTTCAGCATTGTGACAAACCTCAATGTAGAGGTGTCCATTGGGCCGGGCCGTCCATTTTGGCCCATGGCCCGGCACGGCCTAACACTGTAGCAGGTTGGGCCGGCACTGCCCAAAGGAGCGGGCCGTGTTGGGCCTAAAGAAACAGCCCGTTGGCCCGATGTGCCGACCTGCAGTCCCGGCCCACTTGGCCCTTTTAAATTTCATTTTTTACTTTTTACTTTTTATTACATATCAAATGTCTATAATACTCCTCTCAACAACTATATAATGACTAGTTTTAGGAGTAAAAAATGTAAATCAACTATAGTGATGCAATTCTTACCCTTTTTTTCATGTAATTTGTTGAAATATAAGTAACAAAAAGAAATTTTATTTAATAATGAAAAAAACTTAAGAAAAAATGACTTAAAAAAATTAAATTAAAATTTTTAACAAAGTGAGTGGACCATGGGCCACGACATGGTTGGCTGGCACGACACGACATGATTAGCCCGTAAACTTATGGGTCGTGCCGGACCACCTATTTGCCTTGCATGGGCCGACCCAGCCTGACGCAATTTTTAAGTAGGTCGTACTGGCCCGACACGTTGGCCCATAATGGCTCGGTCAATATCGGGTCATGTTGGCCCGACACGACCCATTGGACACCTCTACCTCAATGAAGATGTGTTTCTTGAAGCTTCATTTGAGTTTCCTCCACCACCAATGACCCAAGAAAATTTGTTCAATAATCTCCTGTCTGCTATAAGCATCAATGAAGATTGCATGAACAACCCTGAGGTTCCAAGTGGAGAAACTTCTAGTGCCATAAAAATGATATGCTCCCAAACATAGAGGAGAAGCTCCTGGTGCCTAAGGACAAGGACACTGATTGCATCTTATTAGGTCATGTACATATTTTGTTGTAATTTTTTTGTTACTTTGTCACTGTTATTACTGAGTTGTTACTAAGCTCTTTATATAACTTTTATCTCTATATTTTAATTTAGTTTTTATGTTCAATGAGAAAGGGTTTTCTCTTCTTCCATTTCCTTACTTTTAGCTTAAAATGGTATCAGAGCTTTGATATGATTTGTTGCAATTTCTTATCTTTGATTCTTCTGATCTTCGTTTTTCTTCAAGATTATCAAGTATTGTTTTTTTCTTTTCAATTGTTATGGAGACTCCATTTGAAAACACGAGTCATTCTAGGTCATTTTCAAACAAAGTTGCCATTGATAAACCTTCTAGTCCTTAATTTCTTCATCATTCAGATAGTTTAAGACTTATTCTTGTTTCGTAACCTCTCACTAGATATACCTCCTAAAGTAGAGCGATGCTAATTGCTTTGTATGTGAAGAACAAACTAGGATTTGTTGATGAATCGATCGTCAAACCTGAAAGTACTGATCTAGATATTCTTCATTCTTGGACTAGGAATAACAATATTGTTATATTCTAGATCTTAAACTTTGTTTCTAAGGAGATTTTTGTTAGTGTGATATTTGTTGATTTAGTTAGAGAGATTTGGCTTGATCCCAAAGATTGCTTTCAACAGAGGAATGAACCTAGAATTTTTCAATTAAGACGTGAATTGATGAATTTGGTTAAAAATTAGAACTCTATTAGTGTATATTTTACTAAACTGAAGACTATATGGGAGGAATTGAGCAATTATAGGTCAGTTTGTACTTGTGGTGGTGTGAAGAATCCCAATTCTCACTATCAAATGGAATATATCATGTCTTTTCTTATGGGATTAAATCACTCATTTGCTCAAGTAAGAGGACAATTGCTTCTTATGGATCCTTTACCCCCATAAATAAAGTGTTTTCCTTAATTTCTCAAGAGGAACATCAAAAGAAAATTGGTAGTCATATTAATGTTGGTTCAAATTTTGTTGGAACCATGACTTTTGTTGTTAAGACTGATAATTCTAAGGCTTCTAAAAGTTATAAAGGACAGAAGAAGGATAGACCTTTCTGCACTTATTGCAACTTTCATGATCATACCATTGATAAATGTTACAAAATACATGGCTATCCACTTGGTTACAAACCTATGCAGAGGAATAATTCTACTTATTCCAACAATAACATTGTTGTTAATCAAGTATCAAACCAATCATTCTCTAATTCTGCTATCAATAACATTGGACTCAATTTGCCATAGGTATTGTATTATCTCAAAGGCATTACACACTTTAACTCCTTAAAAGACATTAGATATCTTGCTTGTAAGCCTACATCTATTTCTATGGATCCTAAGGTTAAGCTCAATGCTCATGATGGTGTTATTCTTTCTGATGTTTCATAGTATCGAAGGCTTATTGGTCGTCTTTTCTATCTTACCTTGTCTTGGCTTGATATTACTTTTGTTATCCATAAACTTAATCAGTTTTTGGGTCAACCTAGGTTACCACACTTGCAAGTTGTTCATCATCTTTTGCACTATCTTAAGTCCACTCCTAGTGAAGGCATTTTCTTATTTTCTCCATCTTCTCTCCAATTGAAAGCTTTTTCAAATGCTAATTAGGGCTCTTGTTTAGATACTAGAAAATCTATCACTAGTTTTTACATCTTTATTGGTGATTCTTGATGCGATCCACACCACAAAATTGAGAAACTTGTGGATTAAGAATGGCTCTAAGATCATCTAAAAACAAATTTGTACGACACTATGATCTGTTGCTTATATGGAAGCAAGAATCTTGGTATAATGAAGACGCCACAATCAATTATGGAAGGATTGATTGATAAGTCGAATGAGAACGACACGAAAATTTTTCTGATAAGTTCAAAGAGTTCGAAAAGAACCAAAGAGAAATTTCTCTCATAAAATCATGAATGAAATCTATATTATTTTTCAATAAGTTGATGGCTATTCAAATACAGAGAGGTCCAAAATTTTGGCAAATAGAAAATCTCCAAATATTCTACCAAGGATTCGTAGATAGCTAGAAAAAAGAAAACTAAAATATCCTAAGTTGGATTCTGAAAATTGAATCCATTATTTCTTAAAATCATGTCTGTCCTAAAGTAAAAAGGAAATAAGACAATTTCTAATTTATTAGTTCCCCATAAAATTTGAAAATTAAAATATAATAATAATAAATACGAAAGGTAATTTAGCAATCTTAAAATATTGCTTTAGATTGCGCCAACCAATCTCCTTGATGAGTCAAAAATTGGGTAATCACCAATTTAGGAAACTCCATTCAATCCACACAATTTGTAACCTATTCTCTTTAATGGATTCTTCTAGATTATTCCAAAGCTTGAATCATGGAAATCCAACCTTGTGGAACATGTAGAGCATCTTCCTTGGGCTTCCACGAATTCACCTTAACCCAAATATTGTGAATCAGCCCATTGAGAGTTTCCTTGAATTTTTTAGCTCGACTCTTTATAACCGGACCAACTGGAACTTGAATAAGATCTCTATTCCATTTGTTAGTTGTGCCCTCATCATTCCCCTCATCTTGAAAATGATTTGTCCTGAAATCATCATTTGCATCAAAAAAACTTAAATTAGTAATATTGAAAATGGCACTAACATTGTACTCATTTGAAAAATCCAACTTATATGCATTATCATTGATGTGCTCAAGGACTTGAAAAGGTCCATCTCCTCTCAAAAGCAACTTAGATCGCCTTTGTACCGAAAATCTTTCTTTCCACATATGCAACCCAACCTAATCTTCGGGTTCAAAAATCAATTATCAACACCCTTTATTAGCTTGTTTTGCATAGTGTTTTGTCATCTTCTCAATGTTAAGTCTTGTTTTCTCATGTATCTACTAAACAAATTCAGTCTTTTTTTTTTTCCATCTAAGTTAGCGTGTTTAGACAAAGGTAATGATGTTAAATCCAATAAAGTTAAAGGATTAAAACCATAAACAATTTCAAATGGTGAAAACTTAGTGGCAGAATGAATAGTACGATTATAAGCAAACTCAATGTGTGGTAAACACTTTTCCCAAGTTTTTATGTCCCTTTTAATAATAGCTCTCAACAAAGTAGACAAAGTCCTATTCACTACTTCGATTTGACCATCAGTTTGTGAGTGACAAGTAATAGAAAATAACAACTTAGTTCCTAACTTACACCACAGTCTTCCAAAAGTAACTCAAGAACTTATCATCTTTATCTGAAACTATTGTGTTAGGCATACCATGTAATCTTACAATTTCTCTGTAGAACAAATCAACAACATGTGAAGCATCATCGGTTTTGTGACATGGAATGAAATGTGCCATCTTAGAAAATCTATCCACAACCACAAAAATTGAATCCCTACCACGTTTAGACCTAGGCAAACCTAACACAAAGTCCATCGAAATATCAATCCAAGGCTCACTAGGAATAGGCAATGGCGTGTATAAACCGTGGGATTGCACTTGGGATTTTTCTTGCCTACATGTGACACATCTACCACAAATTCTCTCAACATTTGTTTTCATATATGGCTAATAGAAGTGTTCTTGCAAAACAACTAAGGTCTTAGCAACTCCAAAGTGTCCTATTAACCCTCCATCATGGGATTCCTTTACTAATAATTCACGCAAAGAGCAATTTGGCACACAATTTATTTTCTTGAAACAAGAAACCCTTGTGCCTAAAGACTTACCCACTGTGTTTTTCTCACAGGCCCGAAACTCCTCACAAAAATCGTGGTCTAAAGGATACAAACTATACTCAAAACCAAGTAATTTTGCATCAAGAGTATAAATTAATATGTGCTTTCGAGAAAAAGCATTGGCAACGATGTTTTCCTTACTTGCTTGTATCGGATGACATATGGAAATGTCCCAAAGAATTCCACCCATCGTGCATGTCTCCTATTCAATTTGTGTTGGCCTTTTAATGCTTCAAGGATTCATGACAATATGAATCACGAACTCCTTAAGCCAAAGGTAGTGTTGCCATGTTTCTAATGCTCGAACCAACGCATACAATTCTTTATCATAAGTAGGGTAGTTTAAGGCTACCTTATTTAACTTCTCGCTGAAATATGCAATTGGTCTTCCTTCTTGCATAAGAAATGTGCCTATACCCAGACTTGAAGCATCACATTCAATTTCAAACATTTTAGTAAAATCAGGCAAAACAAGTAAAATATCATGAGTTAATTTTTCCTTGATCAATCGGAACGCCTTTGTTTGTTCATCTCCTCATTTGAATCCAACATTCTTCTTGATGACTTTGGTATGCAGTATGGTGATGTTGTTAAAGTCTTTCACGAACCTCCTATAAAAACTAGCGAGTCCATGAAAATTACAAGCATGACCTACACTCGTGGGACTCAGCTAGTCTTGAATCATGTGAATCTTCTCTTCATCAACTTGTATTTTTTGTGCACTCACAACAAAACCAAGAAACACAAGCTTATCGGTGCAAAAAGTGCACTTTTTCAAGTTAGCAAATAACTTCTCTTTTCTAAGTACACCCAGAACTAAATTTAAGTGAAAAGAAACATGATCATCCAAATTTTTGCTATAAATGAGAATATCATAAAAAAAAACAACAAATCTGCCTATGCAAGCACACAAGACATGGTTCATTAATCGCATGAAAGCACTCGGTGCTTTAGTTAATCCAAATGGCATAACTAACCACTCATATAAACCATATTTCATTTTAAAAGTCATTTTCCATTCATCGTCCTCTTTCATTCTTATTTGATGATACTCACTCTTTAGATCAATCTTAAAAAATACACAAACACCATGTAATTCATCTAACATATCATCTAAGCAAGAAATAGGATGACAATACTTCAACGCACATTCTCCACGTCCCATCTTTCTTAGGAACCAAAATCACCAGCACAACGCACAGACTCATATTTTCCATCACGTACCTCTTTTCCATCAATTCACTAACTTGCTTTTGTAACTCCCTTGTCTCTTCGGGATTGCTTCGATAAGTTGGTCAATTTGGGATGGAAACACTGTATGTTCAATTCCTCGAATAAGAGGTAAATCATGTGGAACCTCTTCAAGAAAGACATCATCAAACTCCTTGATGTTCAATTCCTTGAATAAGAGGTAAATCATGTGGAACCTCTTCGAGAAAGACATCATCAAACTTCTACAAAAGAGAAACAACAGAACTAGGCAAAAATGCATCAAGTTTGTTAGTGTTTAAATATGCCTATTTGTACAAAAGTACAATCATTGGTTGATTTAAAAACATCATTTTTTTTTATTTCACTTGTTTTTGCATAGAAATTTGTTTTTTTCTCTACTTTTCTCTCAATGGTTGAATCTGTCATCTTGATTTTTCTCAGTCTTTATTTTTATTTTTATTTCTATTTTCACTTGTTTTCTTTTTCTCACTCTCTTTCTTTAGATCGTTTTCTTTTTGTAACCTCACTTGATCTTCATAGACCTACTTGGTGACAAATGGACTAAAGTGATTGTCTTTTAATTACGCACAAACGAGTATTTTTTGGTGAAACCATTGTGCTTAACATGTCGATCAAATTATCATGGTTGGCCTAGTAATAAGTGTCCATCTTGCATTGGAACTACATCACACAAAACTTCATCTTCATATTTCTCGATGCGGAAGGATACCAACACCTGTTTAGTAACCCTCACCTCACCATTATCATTGAGCCATTGCAACTTGTAAGGTAGGGGATGTTTAATTGTTGGCAACCCTAATTTCTCCACCATTGTAGTGCTAGCAACATTAGTATAACTACTTTCATCAATAATCACACTACATACCTTGTTTTGCATGTGGCATCTAGTATGAAAGTTGTTTTCTCGCTGCACTTTGTCATCTTCTTTGACCTGCATACTTAGAGCTCTCCTTGTAACCAATAATTCACCTTGGACAGTGTATTCCTCATCATCCACGATCTCCAATGGTGACATAGATTCAGTGTCATCTTCATCATCGAACTCAATTTCACCATTATCTCTCAATATCATAACTTTTTTGTTTGGACATTGACTCACCATGTAACTCCTACCTTGGTATTTGAAACACTTAATATCACAATTTCGAGTGGTGAAAGAATAAGATTTACCTTGATTTCCATGGCTGGTCATTTCTTGTTTTTGCTTGATTTTGGGCTTGGTAGTGGCTTGCTTATCTTTTTTCTTCACAAAATTTGATCTCCATGATGATCCCGAGCTAGGTTTTTACCATGTACTGTTGCCTCTCATCTTAAGTTGGTTCTCAATTTTGAAAGTCATGTGCACCATATCTTCCAACTCCACATAATATTGCAATTCCACCAAATTAGCAATCTCTCAATTCAAACCAACTAAGAACCTATAGTAGCCTCTCAGTTCTCCTCTACATTCACTCAAATCATAGCGATTTCCATTTCCTTATAAAAATCTTCCATACTTTGATTATCTTATGTAAGACTTTGCAATTTTTGGTACAACTCAAGTTAGTAATGGGTTGGAACAAACTGTCTTCTCATCATGGTCTTCATCTTCTCCCATGTTTCTATTGGACGTTCTATATGACCCCACCAAATAATCGCATAATCAAAAAATTCAATGGTTGCAAGTTTTATCTTTGTAAGCTTGGAATAATTATGACAATCAAATATTAATTCTATCTTCTTCTCCCACTCAAGGTAAGCTTTGGGATCGTTCTTGCCTTGAAATGATGGAATCTTCATCTTAATACTACCCAAGTTATTATCTCCCTGATTCCTAAACTCTCTAAACCACCTACCATGTCTCCTGTTGCCAATAATTGAATCATGGTCATCTTCTTTACCAAAACCGTCCTGATAATACTCGTCATCTTCAACTCTCATTTCCCTAGGTTGAACTCTCTCTCTCTTACGCACATGGGGAGCGTTTTATGACTGTTCCACACATGCATTCTCTACCCGATCTATCCGTTCATGTACCTATTCCATTTTTGTTCTCAATACTCTCCTCATTTCACCCATTAAAGCTTCCATGAGAAACTTCATATCAAACTCTTCTGATGCATTCCTAAAAGTATTTTTGTCCTTGTTATCTGATGTGTTTTCTACAAAAAGAAGTTAGAAAAAAAAAAACCTCACACACTCTCTCAAGTGTTTCACTCAAAGAATGATTCACTCAACCTTCACTCATGTTTTTCACAAAATCATATTGACTTTTACCCTCTTATGTGCTCACCACTCTTGTCTTTTTCCACTTGTAGTAATCCTCTATAGGTTCGTATCAAACTAGTCAAACAAATATAAAGATTTCCAACAACAATGCCCTAAGGACTCACCAAGATAATTTCAAATTTAGGGCTTAGCAAAGCAAGATTGTGCCATGGATTTAAGGGTTTCAAAGTTTGCACAAAAAAATCAATTCTTTGGAGCCTATGTATTTAGGGTTTGTTTGGATCAAGAAATTCAAATTTGTGGAATCGAAAAGGAACACAAATATGTAAAATTGAAACAAGAATTATAAGAATTGAATCATAATATCACTTTTTTTTCCTTCAATTTTGTTTTTCTTTTTTCAATTTTTTTTATTTCAAATAAAAAAAAAGTAGGCAAACCTACAACTAGTACCAAGCTCTAATACCAAAAAATACGATCTACACCCCGAAATTGAGAAACTTGTGAATCAAGAATGACTCCAATATCGTCTAGAAACAAATTTGTATGAAATCGTGACCCGTTGCTTATATGGAAGCAAGAACCTAGTATAATGAAGATGTCACAATCAATTATGGAAGGATTGATTGATAAATCGAAAGAGAATGTCATAGAAATCTTTTCGATAAGTTCAAAGAGTTTTAAAAGAACCAAAGAGAATTTTCTCTCACAAAATTATGAATGAAATCTGTATTATTTTTCAATAAGTTGATGGCTATTTAAATACAAAGTGGTCCATGAATTTGGCAATTAGAAAATCTCTAAATATTCTACCTAGGATACATAGATAACTAGAAAATGAAAAAGTAAAATATCCTAAGTTAGATTCTGAAAATTGAATCCATTATTTCCTAAAAGCATGTATGTCCCAGAGTAAAAAGGAAATAAAGAAATTTATAATTTATTACTTCCTCATAAAATTCAAAAATTAAAATATAATAATAATAAATAAGAAAGGTATATTAGTAATCTTAAAATATTGTTTTAGATTGTGCTAGCCAATCTCCTTGATGAGTCAAAAATTGGGTAATCACCAATTTAGGAAACTCCATTCAATCCACGCAATTTGTGACCTGTTCTCTTTAATGGATTCTTCTAGATTATTCCAAAGCTTGAATCATGGAAATCTAAACTTGTGGAACATGTAGAGCATCTTTTTTGGGCCTCCACGAATTCACCTCATCCCAAATATTGTGAATCAGTCCATTAAGAGTTTCCTTGAACTTTTTAGCTTGAGCCCTTGTAACCGGACCAAATGGAACTTGAATAGGATCTGCATTCCACTTGTTAGTCATGCCCTCATCGATTCTTTAGTCTCTTGCAAAGCTAAGAAGCAAACCATAGTTTCTCGATCCTCTATAGAAGCTTAATATAAAGTTTTAGCTTCTACTATTAATGAATTGGTCTAGTTACGCCAATTGCTAAAGGACCCTCAAGTTTCTATTTCATCTCCTGCATTTTTTATTTTTATTTTTGTGATAATCAAACTGCCATTCATATTGGTTCTAATCATTTTTTTCATGAGAGGACCAAACATATCCAGATCCATTGTCATTTTGTTTGTGATATAGTTGTTAATGGTTTCATGAAGCTAATGTCTCTTCGCTCTCAACATCAACTAGCGGATGCTTTTACCAAAGCTTTGCGTTTTCTTTGTTGTTTCATCTTTTATCCAAGATGGTTGTAAAGGACATTCACGGTCTTCTTTTATTCATTTGTTGCAACTATTACTAAGCTATTACTAAGCCCTTTATATAACTTTTATCTTTGTATTTTAATTCAGTTTTTTTGTTCAATGAGAAAAGGTTTTCTCTTCTTCCATTTCCTTGCTTTCGGCTTCATACATCCCAAATGTGGGAATTGATGCTAGTTATGAGGAATTGCTCAAGTAGACCACTAAATACAATAAAAAAACTTGAGTTCTCAAAAAAAGAGATTGCCAGGTTAATTTTATGAGCTCAAAAAGAATGATTCAGCTACTGGAATTCTACAAGCTCGGCTTGAGTCAGCATAGAGAGAGATTGGGATGTAGAGGGACAATCTTGAATTAGAGTAATGATAAGGTTGAGAGTTGTAAAAACCAACAACTGAGTTAGAGAGTTGTGTTTCAAAACTTGATCACAAAATTTGCATTTGTTTGCATGGCTTGCCATGACCATCTTAGCGTATGTGGCCACTTTTCCTTTTCATGGTACGTTGCCCATTTCCTTGTGATTTTACATTTTAAACTGGGTTTCCAAAATCTGTTTTCCATTAACATTTCTCTTTTTTTTTTTTTACATAGATGAAAATTTAGTTTAAATAAAGGTTTGTTGCAATTTTCTTTTAGCAAGCACTTTTTACTACTTTACTTGATCTTTTCAAATAATCCCTTGATTTTGTCGATTTTTAATAATCATGAATAAATTTTATGATTCTAAAAACAATGGAATTTCTTCTAAATTTATATGATCCTTCCATATGATCATTAGAAAGAAGGAGTTCATAAAATTAATATTTGCAAATAGATTAGGCCTTGGTAGGGGCCTAACATCCATGATATCCCCTTTGATAATAATTCAAGTGAAACTATATTTGACATTGTTAGGCTTTGATCTATTTTGTGATACGTGTAAGATTATTTTCTATGATACATTAACTTGTTTCCTATGAAGCGCTCTGTTTGCTGCTTAGGTACACCCTATATCAATCTTATTTATTCATTCCTTATTATCATGATTCTCATTTCTCAATATCCATCAAATAGCTGATTAATTGTCATCTTGCCTTAACTTGGTTAGTAGAAACCTAGTTTTAGGGCTTAGAGGGGTACCACGACTTATCATCATACCTTCTCAATAGGTAAACTAACCCCTAAACCCTGACTCAATTTTTCGCAAACTTGCTTTTCTTTTAGGAGTCACACTTAGGATTATCTTTCTTATTATGCTTTCCCTTAAAAATAAACAAAAATAAGTGGTGACTCTAAATTTTCTAAAGTCAATTTTTGACAAATAAAAAGTGAGTCATGTCATCGAGTAGGAATGCACATGAAAAATGTAGGTCCATACTTTCCTTTCAACCCAAATAACTCTTCACATCATATTCAAATATGTTGTAACAACCTCAATTTTAATAATAATACTTCTAAAGTTTCATTTTAATTACCTCCTTACTAAGCAAGAAAGAGCATCACCTTCTTGTCTATCCCTACAAAGCTTAAGTATCACAATGCATGCAACCAAAGATGAGGTGTTGGAAGACATGCAACCAAGCATGAAGTCTCAATTAGCATGCAACCAAGTAAGGTATTAATAAAATGCAACCTAGAGGACACTAAGTCGCTTCATCACTTGAAACCTAGCACAATATGGTGACTCAACAAGCTGCTACACCTGCCAAACAACTACAAGGATTAAGTCCGTGCCACATGTCGTCTCCATGAAATAAGGGAGACACTAATCATTTCCCTTTGATCGACACCTAGCGACGAGCCACCTATAGGTTGACTTGCTTTGGTTCCTATAAATAAGGTGTTCACCTACCAAAAAATGAGATGAGAGAAGTATGAAAAAGCTCCTATAGTGGTGCTATTCCAAAGGATGGATCTTTGAGTCATTATAACAAAGGTAGTGTGACAATTCTAACCTAAAAAAGTGAGTGATCTTACAATGCATGATTTTATATAGTTTTAGAATTATATATCTCATGTTTCAAATATTATATATGTATTCATTACTTTTTTAAATATCATAAGATATGCTTTGAAAATGTGTTGGTCAAATACTATGTTTGTAATAGATATGTATTTCTTGTATCCTTGATATATGTGTACATAAATAGCTAAGATGGTTAGTTGATCATAAAAAGATGGTTGCAATTTAGGAAAGCTATGTCTAAGGAGGTTAGGTTTTAAGTGAGACCATTATGACCCCTCCAGTCTTTCCTAGGAGTTTACCTAGTATGTACTATTCACTAAAAATCACTAATAATATTGTTATTATATTTTATAATATTGCTATGGATGTGATTGTAATGTACCCTACACTTATATACTACCGTAGAAATGAAGAGACACACTGTAGCCGATTGACCTAGTAATCTTTTGTGTTTAGAGATGAAGGGCACTGGAGCAGTTTGTATGAGAAGTGTGCCAAGAGATGTAGGAGCACTATGTCTATAAGACACCATGTTATGTGAGATATATGTCATCTATTGATGCATATACAATATATGCCAATAGAGGAAGGGGTGTTATAACGATTACATTGCATGATATTGGGATGTGCTAAGAGTTGGAGTGGAACCATAGCCATGGATTATGCATGTGCTTGATTGATTATGCATTGGGTTGTCTGATGTTGTATGCCTACTTTATTTTTATATTATATTTTATCTACGTTGAATGCTACATGCATTATAAAACTTTTTTTTTCCTATTTTGGATTGATCATCCTAAAACTTACATTTTATGATCATTCACTAAGTTATACTCACTTTGTAGTTCCCTAAATTTTTCAGATAAGGACGTAGTAAAACTTGACACCGAGCAAATTCCAGATGATAGACAACAAAGCATATAGTCATTATTGCCCTTTTCTTTTTTCTTCTTTTTGGATAGATTATTGGCATGTAACCATTTCCTTAGATATATACAAGTTTTTAATCCCTTAATGTTAGCTTTTATGTACTCAAAACTTTGTATCTCAAAAGAGGAATGAATATATGGTTCCTTAAATATGCTTCCTTGTGTTGCTTTGATACAGTATATCTAGTTACAAGCTAATTTCATTTTGTAAGATAGTATCTCATTCTCAGCCTTTAGACTAGAGATGAGGCACTATCTTGCGTGGATGACACTTACAAGGGTAGGTCGTTACACATGCTTCATGATAATTATAAAATATGTATTGCTTTTGAATTCAACAACCATTAATCAAATATACATTATAAAATTGTAACCATAACTTGAATCTTAAGCATACAAGAACATCTATATAAGCAATTACAATACTACACATATTTGGAAAACTTCAAAATCATACAAATGTTATAAGATGCAATTCTAATTATATATATATATATATATATATATATATATATATATATATATATATATATATCACCACCCAATGGTACGAAACACTCGAGTCTAACATACAAGACATCCCAATCTCATATCTAAACCCTCTTATTGCATTAAATAACTCATTTTCACACTCATTTCAATATGTATAACAATTTCTCTTTACATCATTATATATATCATGCGACCAAACAATTAACCTTACACACATATCACATAACTTCATAATTTTCTCATCAATGTATATCTTTTATTTTATTTTATTTAACAGACATGAATTTTGTTTCAAATAAATAACTTGGGAATACCTCAAAGTTGTTTGTGATCATCACAAGGTAGTAATATTTCCAAGTGTCTCACATTAAAATTTTGAGCAACACTTTTTCAATATAGAAATGAAACCATATTTTATATCTTATTAACATCAAATTAATACATACATGAAACCTTATTTATAATCTCAAATACCTATAAATAACTATTATGCATCATACATCAAACATTAATCTATAACTTTTTTTTTCATACACGTGTACATTATCAAGAATTTCAATTCCCTAACAAGATAACTATAGGTATCAAAATCACATATGGAAAGTCAAAGATCACACATAACACACAAACATAGGCATTGTTACAATCTAGAGCTCTAATACCATGCTATCACAACCCAAATTTTGGGTGAATAAGAACTTGACTCGTGATCTCAGGTAAAAGGTTTGACCCTGAGGGTTACTCCTAATCCAATTTGGAAATCAACCCATGCACCTTAATTTCTTTTATTTATTTATTTTTAAACCAACCATTGCTTAACCACGAGTATAATAAATTTGCGACTTATCTTACCATTCAAGGTGATTACCTAAATTTTTACAATTTCTACAATAATCTCTAAGTTAAAAATATTTCAAAAAATGCTTTAAAAATAACTAAATATGATTTAAGTTACAATAACCCATATAAATCAACTAATTCATGCCCAAAAAGTAATATAAATGGAAAAAAACCATTATTATTGTTCAGTTATTTTCTAGAACTTTCTAGAATACTCCCTGATCTTCATGTAGTTCCTCATAACTATATTTGCATCTAAAATTTTAGAAAATAAAGAGGTGAGCATTTCCACATTGTTCTATAGGGCGTCTTACACCCAAAGGAGTTAAAAAATTTAGGTTAATATAACACAATCACAAGTTAAAATATAATATTCCATTTACATTTTATACATTAAATGAAACCTCAACCATACAAAATTAAATCCATGAAAATGATCATTTTCCTTAATCAATTATATATATATATATATATATATATATAGCATATCAAACATTTCTAAGATTACAAAAGAAATAAATCATTTTGGTCTTTAATAATACATTCAAACATACAATTGATGTCATTCAATTACTTGATATGAATCCTTCTTTCAAATGCAAATATGATGCAAATGTTTACATGCAATCAAGCAATGCATTGTTGCTCTCAACCTACCATCGAAGGATATACATTTGTACCTAAATACACTCTTCATTCGGAGTCTTTCTTGGGTAAACTTTTGTGTTTTTCACACAAGTGATCTTACTCCCTTTTTAATTCGACTTCTCTAAGGTCCTTTCATCTCTCATTTCTCTTTTCATTTTTGCCCACTTTAGGGTCTTGTCATTCTCATTTCCATTTGATATAACCATTTCTTTATTATTTTTCCTTATACATAAGCATTGATGCACATGAATAAAACAAGGCAATCAATATACTACCATTGTCCAATTCCTACCTCAAATAATAATACTTAATAATATAAAATAAACACTATAAACATATGACAACATCCAACATTCCTCACAATTTAGACACACAACAAACTTGAAATTTCTACTATTCTATTTATCACTATTTTGTTTTCCCATAAATAAATTTTCAAATTGATTTTAGTGAAAATAATGTTAGAGTAAAATTTAGAAATTAGCTATTGATGACATAGTTTGTATGAATTAAATAGAGATATTTTTCTGAAATATTGGAATTATTTAGATCATTGGAAGATGAAATGAAATATGATTATTTATATATATTAGTGTCTCATATATTCACCAACAATTTAAGAGAATATCCATACATATTAAACACGAAGAAAACATCTCAATGATAAGTAGATCTGGCTTTTAACAACATGCATCTACAAAAATTTTCCAAGAAAATATTAAATGAAAATTTTGGGAATAAGTCATCTTACCAAAATCTGAAAATCCAATTGTTGGATTCAAAATTTGACTCTGTAGTTTTGTTCATTTCGACAAATTGTGTACCGTCTCAAAATTTTATAAATAAATTGGAGTTTCACCTTTCAAAGAACGAAAACTCACATATCTCTTTCACATTTTTTCCCCTTCTATTTTTTTTCTTTCCTTTTTCCTTTTTCTCCTCTCAACCACAATGTACACGCTCATGTTCTCTTTCTTATATGGTCATGCTAACCACTAATGCCCTTATTTGTTTTTTCCTTTTATTATTGGTCTTTTGTTTTTCATTTGTTTTGACCCAACTTGTCTACAAAAATTTCATTTCTATAACCTTTACCTTTTGCATTTTTAAATCCTTTTCTTCCTTTTAGTTTTCCACTTATCAATTAAATTTAAATATGGTACCTTATCCCTATATTTTAACTTTAATTTATTAATCTAATTAAATTTCATAACATAATAAAAATATTTTTCTCAAAAACAGTCTTAATTTGACATATATATTTTTTTCAAATATCTTAATTTTACCCGATAAGTGACCAATCCTTTATATTAGTTATTCAAACCATTAAATTCTTAGTTTCTTATAATTACATTAATTCAATCTATTTTATTTTTTTTATTATATCTCAATTAGATAAATCTTTTAAATTTCAATTCACAAAATAACAATTTAAATTTTTATGTTGAATCAATTCACTTTTTGTATAAATTCTCAATTTAGTCGTAGTTCAATTCCTATTTGTAATTTCATAAGGTTTAATTTCAATTATAAAAATAAATAATTTGAGTCTTTCTTGTGTTAAACTTAATTTTTTTCTTCACCATTATAATATGACATGCTTCAAATTAACCAAATTTCTCTAATTAAGATTCACTAATGATTAACCCACTAATAAAATTAATTCTCAACAATATATTAACATTCAAATTTTCAAAATCTAATCTCAATTATTTGATAGTTAAATTTTCCTCCAAATTTAAATTTATTTCTTGAAATTCCTACTTTTATAGCTAACGTGGCAAAGTTTTTAAACTATTGACTTTTGACCAACTTTTCTAAAATTTCTTCCAATTTATTGACATGAGGATTTTGATCATTATTTTTTACTATCTGACTAACAATTTTTATGAAAAATTTTTGATCTCTAAATCTGACGTATCATTAACAACCGAAGTATTACAATATCTGTATCTTATATTTATTTTAAAGGTGTTGCAAAACTTCAATACATAAAAATTGTAATGAAAATTAAAGGGAATGGCTCCATATACCCTTAGTACCATGCATCTGGGGTTTACTTTTAGACTAGAATTGGGCTTCAAAATTAAGTTTGGGCCTAGTTTTAATATATATAATTTGCCTAGTCTAAATTAATTAAATTAAGGCTAGTATTTAAGATTATATTAAATCCATTCTACCATCATAGAATTTTATAATTACAATTTTCTACCAAACTTGGTATAATTAATTACTTAAACAACATTTTGTTTTGTTATGTCAAAATAGTATAACTTGTTTCTAAAACTCACCTACACAAATTGATAAACCCCAAAGTGCATTCATCATGCATGCAACTATTTTCATTAATTTAATTCAAGAACCACTTGAATATAGATAAATTCATTCCTCTAAATTGGACCACTAAGCCATGATCAAGTTAATGGAAGACCACTACCTATGTCTAATATTCAAAAGTCAAGAGTTGTGATCCACTTCCTACAATTAACTAGGGTTTTTGCACTTGATGTGAAGTATAAAGCATCATAGAAGTAAATAAAACCTAGCTACTCTTGATGAAGAAAGGGTAAGACACATTGCTTATATATATATGTCATATTTTTAATCGAAAAACAACATTAAGACTTATCAAACAATATTGAACAACAATGCTATATTCAAAATGAAGCATACTTGTCTAATGACTCAATAACTTTCATGTTATATAAGGTACTGAAATTCCCTTCAATGTTTTTAGATTAATTGAAGCATAATTAAACTAGAGGTGTTTTTTTTTTGTCAAAAAAGGAACAGTACTTGTGAAGTACCTGAAAGCTAAGGATGACATTTCAATAAAGTCTAAAAAGAATACATAATTCGTAAGAGTGAAAGATGAGGAAGTAAGAAAAATGCAACCAATTTTGAGTTTTTTTTTTAAAAAAAAAAATGCTAGGATGGAACCCTTGAAAGCATGACATAATATAATAAAATATAATTCCATTAATAAATTTATTTATTATGATTCTATTTTTTTTATATCCTTATTTGCATTAATTATTATTTGAGCATTCACATCCATATCACTTGTTTTATACATAAATTGGGTGTATTAGGAGTTGCAGAGAAGATCCAAGTCATGAATTTTTTGCAAGATGGTAAATAATTCATAGTCAATTCAAGAGTTTAAGCAATCCATAAGATATTGTAGTGAATTATTTTCTAATTGGAGAGATGACTTGTCTTGGTCATCAGGATGATTTTCTCATAGTGAGTGCATTAATATGTATGGTTATACATTGGACAAAACTTAAGTGAATCGTGACATTAATTATCGAGTAGTCATGATTCACCAAACTACTATACTGCATGCACTATCAACTTTGAGAGAATATTGAGTTAGTGTTAAGGTTATCAGTGGCGTTTACTACTACAAAAGAATATGTTATTGACTGGTTTTTTAACTGGCTTTTTTTTAAAAAAAGAAAAGAAAAAAAGAAAATTTGTCATCATATATACTAATCTAAATAATAATGACTGTAAAAAGAAATGGTCATCTTATAGAATGAGAAAATGATTGTTTACTAATGATGACAACATTATTAAATGATGACTATTATATATAAAGAAAATGTGACTTATATAAAAAGACATCTTTTACTTATTAATATATATAAAATATCTATAGAGAGAAATTTAGAAACACACTATCTTTATAGCTGTCTCATTACTCTTCTAAAAGACCTCAAACTCTATCCTTTTTACTCTAACTTTGGGATCTCATCCATTCTTCTACAATTTTGAGGTATGGGTACCATTTTTTCTTTGCTTCCTTGCATCCCCATTTATGTTATGTGTTTTCATATGTGGTGGTTTTTGTTTTGTTTCAATTGATTGCTTCTTTAAGCAATGTTTTTTTCTTTTATTTTCTTTTTTCTTTTTCCATCTATTTCTTTGCATTCTATGTTTTTTTTTTTTTTTTTAATGGATTCTAAGGATAGTGAACAGATGATGGATTAGGGATTTTGGGGCAAGAAAAATGGATTTGGTGTTCTGGATTTTTATGTCCTATGTTTCTATATATATATATATATATATATTTTTAAAATTGGTGGATTCTTACTTCTTTGAGCGTTTTTTTTTCTTTTTTACTTTTTCTCTCTGTTTTCTTTTTTCTGGATTTTAGGGATAGTGAATAGATGATGGAATTTTGGGAATTCGGGGTTGGAGAGATGGATTTGGCATTCTTGATTTTTCACATTCTATGTTTGTTTTTTGGATTTTGGGATAGTGAAAAGATGATGAAATTTTGGGGTTAAAGAGATGGATTTGGTGTTCTTGATACTCACAAACAATTTTGTGGAGAAGTGTTAGGTTGTAAGTGTTAGTTTGTTTTTTAATGTAAAATATCATTTTTTTTTTTAAAAGATTCGATTGCTAATTAATTTGTCATAAAAGCATTATTAATAATTGTGTCACAGAAGTAAAATAGTTTTACCAAAATTACTTCCAAATTTGTTTTTCTTCTCCCTTGTAATGGAAGTAGATTATCCAAAGGTTAGTATATCATAGAAGTCAGTAAAATTTATTTGGATAACATAGTTATATATTAAGATTAATTTCTCCTATTAATTACCCAATAATAAAATTAAATAGAAAATTTAAAAAATCCTAAAGTACTTGTAAAATATTAGAGAGCATCAATTGAAAAATAGGTGAAAGTTGGTATGGATTTGAATTTCATTATGTTTCAACAAAATCTTCTAACCCATTTATCATCCTACTTAGTCTCATTCCAATGGATTTTGTTTTTTATTTCAATCACAAACTCTCTAATGGGTTATAACTTTCCAAATAGATTCCATTAAAGTTAGTCTCATGATGGAGGCATTTTTTCAGATTACTTTGATTTTTAATTTAGATATCTCCATCAAGATTTTTTTCTTCAAAATAATTGAGTTTTTATCATTGTTATCATTTGACTTTAGTTAATTACTAAAAATAATATGTTCTTTCGATGAATTATTAGGGTTTTCTAAACATTTTAATAGTTTTGAAATGATATAAAGATTTTCAAATAAACAACAAAACTATTTTTCAAATAAGTTTGTCCCTTTGTATTGATTATTGAGTCACTTTTCGTGCTCATATTAAAATTTGGTATTTGAGAACTAGATGTGTTTTATTCGTTTTTTTTTCTTCTTACTAATTAAAACTAACATATAAATATTTGCAAACAATGTCTTTATAGAATAACATTTGTTTCCTTTTATCAATCTTTACATCATCTACCTAATTAAAGTAAATTAAGGAATAATTAACTTCTAGATAAGCATATGAAAAGATAATTTCCTTTTAGTTATATATATGTGAACCTATAGTGTAGATAGCCATAAGTTCCTCATTAGGAATGATAGAGCAATTGGAACTCTAATATCTCATGATTCTAATTTTTGGCATGACATTAATTGGATCTAATATTTGTTTTTTTATTCTTCATTTCCTAATGCAATCTAAATATCATATCATGAAAATTTATCCTTAATTTAAAAGTCCATAAGAGGATAGTGTTGTTATTCCCTCTATATATATTCATAATGTACCTAGGTGTAATATTCTTTAACAACTTGCATTTGTTATTTATTTGGAGAATTGTTTTATGTAATATTCTTGAATAACTTGCATTTGCCTTTTTCATTTGGAGGTTTGCTTATATGAAGGAAAATATATTTTTTATTTTATCGAGAACAATATTTGTTTTACTTTGATTTTTTGTTTCAACTCAAGTTATGAACTTTGACATAAAAAAAATTAAATACTAGCTTTCAAGAGTTAAAGGTATAATTCAAGATTTTTTTTTCTTTAAGAAAATTCAACTTGTTTAACATTTCATATGAAAATCATAGTCCTGTAGTCATATAATATAAATTTAAAAAACAATTTCTAAAGCACATTTATGAAAGAAATTTTATTAAATTGGTTAATACAATTTATTTAGCTTAATGATTTTTTCCCAAAACCCCATAGGGTTGTTCTCAATAAATCAAGGAGATAAACATTTTATTGCTTTGATAAAGCTTTGATATCATATTGAACATTTTTTAAAAACATTTTTTTAAAACATTTAATTTTTAAAATAAATTCCCAAATCATTAGAAAATTTTGAACTCTCTTATTTTTATAGTTGTGCCAAAATCAAATTCAAATATGTAACTATTTGAAAATATTCAACCTTGGAAATCCTAAATTGGGTTTAGGTACATTAGCAGTTGTATTTATGATATTTTCTCTTTGTTCAACAAATTTGTGTTCTAGATCTATAGATTTTTATTATTTTTTTTACCCTTTTTATTTGTACTTCTAACAACATAGTTGTCTAATAACTTTGATTCACTAATGTAAGATCGATGTGAGGACAATTACTAAATAAGTGTTCCTTAATTTCTATACATCAATACAATTGGATAATTACTAAATAAGTGCTTCCTAATTTCTATACATCAATACAATTGAAAAAAGTCTTAACAATATTTGTTTGAAAGTAGAGTACTTAAAATTTGTGCACTTGAGAGGAAAAATTCATGTAAAAAGGAGCCCGATATTATAGACATATGCTAGTAATTTAGATTGTGACAAAATGATGCTCATTTGAATAACCTGTTATTATATACTTCAACCTATTGTCTCTAAGATAAGAAGGTTTTGTAGAATCTGACTACTTTATTATGAGGTGCATGAAGAAAATTATTAGTGACCCAAGCCTCCTTATATCCAAGGTTTGAGCAATTAATAAAAAATGATAAAAATTAATTTGAAGTCTATTTTACTTTTGTAATGATAATTTTTATTTTTATACTAGTAGTTTAAAGGTTATAGAACATATTCTCAACTAGAAATTAATGAACTAAGATCTAAATGGGTAGAGTTTGTGACTGAACAAATTTTACTCATTAATAAAATTAATGGCATACCTTTGGCATGCAGGCATGTGAATCTTTTATTTTACATTTAGATACCTATTTTCATATACAAGCATAACTAACTAAACTGTTAACTCAATTGCCAAGTTATAAGCATGCACACATTTTGAACTAATTGATATGAGGAAAACTTTGTTTTTTGTTTGCATTGATTTTCTAAATCTATTATATATATATATACACGTATGAATCTTGTATCGTAGTTGATATGTAGGAACTGTGTTACTAGTATAAAATGCATTAAAATCTACAAATAAAACTCATTTTAATTTGAAATAAGGAAAATTAAAAAGACTAGGCTAGTTAGTTTTTTTATTGATACTTAGCACTTTTTTTTAGAGAAATTCTCTTCCTTATTGATACTTTCATTATCTTTTCAATAATTAAGTTTTATTTCCTATTAAAAATTAATGAGGTTTTACTGATTTATTTTCTACACACCCAATCTTACTACTAGAAATGGGAATAGTTCACAATAATTCATTAATTATGCAATTAACACTCAAGTGTTATACATCAATTTGTCTTAGTTCTAGATTTTTCCTAAATCAATAGCCTATTGGTTACTATTATTATTATTACTATAGATATTTGTCATAGTATAACATGAGTATTTTCCTTTAGTGAGGTTAGTTAGTAACATATTTAGACAATTAAGGTAAAGTTTGAACTTTTAAATAGTAGTTTAATGGTTATCTATAAGAGAACAAGTTACTTAATTTTATACTTATCATGCACGCTTTTGTGGAAAATACAAAAGTTGAATGGTTTGTTACTTTGTATAAGAAAGAAATAAGAGAATGGTAAGAAAATGCGCTTGAGTTCTTCAATTTCTGAAAAAAAAAAAAAAAAAAACAAAAACAAAAAAAAAAATTGTTCATAAAATTGGGTAATTAGTATCTAACGAAAACACTCATATATCTTTAACCTAAGTTATATTTCATGTACGATTACATAACTATTTTGGAGAAATAGACCTTGTTATGCTTTCGGACTAAGAAGATCATACATACCAACTATTTTTTTTTTTTTTTTTTTTTTACTCTCTCACCCTATTTGTGTCTTTCTTATAGTGTAGCATACTAAAAATCTTTATGAAAGTTCAATCCTTTTTGTTTGATTATATAGAACTACTAGTTAGTGAGTTTTTCAATTATTGTTTTTAAATTAGTAATTGATTATGGTTATTTGGTTTGTGTATTGTTATTACAAATTCAACTCTAGTAAGAAGGCTTCATTGAACTCTTAGTAACAAGGAATAGAGATTAATTAACAAATTTGATGTCATGAAGATCACAGGAATCGTTGCACATTATGGAAAGTGGATTTTGTCTATCTTGCGAAATGAAGAGTAGCAGATCTTCATGAGACATTAGCAAAATTATGTTTTTTTTGTTTATAGATCATATTTCTATGTTTAGGACATGATTTATTGTAATTACTGATAGGCCACGACGATCTGACAGGGGCCATAAACCAAATCCCAAATATTTGGGATGAGTGGGAACGTGAAGGACCGTTGGACTTGGACTGGGTTGTGGCAGTTGAGAGTCCTACGTGCAGAAGAAAATGGGACTGGGTTGTGGCAGTTGAGAGTCCTACGTGCAGAAGAAAATGGGTCATCTACAGTGAGGGTTTTCCGTCATTTTATTTTTGTTTGTTATGCTCTGTTTTAAGTGTATTGGGTTCCATTTGTTAGCTGTTAGTTTCCCTTTTATTTCGGTTCGTTTGTACGTGGCTTTGCTTATTTAAAGCAGCCAATGCTTTCGTTAAAGGCAGGTATTTTTTCTTGGCAATCAAATTGTGGTTCGTTTCTCACCCGAAGAGAAAACAAAGTATCTTAGACTTATACTCTGAGTTTGGGACCTATCATTGGTATCAGAGCATTTCTTATGGGAACTAATAAGGAGCGAATTGAGCACTTGGAGACTGGACTTGGTGTAGTTCAGGAAGAACTACAGCGAATGGAGTTGGGTATGATAGACAAACTCCACCATCTGGAGGAAGCTCTCAATCGACTTTCGAACGTGTTGCTCGCTAATCCGGAGTCCTCAAATCAGGCCAATTACCACCGAGAAAACCAACATGGAGGTTGGCAGATTGTCTCGTCCAAATCAGCCAAGCTAGAATTTCCACGCTTCTCTAGAGACGATCCAACGAAGTGGTTCAATCGGGTGGAACAATTCTTTGACTACCAGAGCACTGCAGAAAACCAAAAGGTTCCCATGGCTACTTACCACCTTGAAGGGGAGGCCAACCAATGGTGGCAGTGGCTTCACAGGATGTTAAAGGAAGAAGGACACGTGATTTCGTGGGGGAAATTCGAAGAGGAATTATGGGCTCGCTTCGGACCATCAGGATGCGAAGACTTTGATGAAGCTCTCTCAAGGATCAAGCAACTGGGAACTTTGAGGGACTACCAGCGCGAGTTTGAAAAGCTCGGCAACAGGGTCCAAGGATGGACTCAGAAAGCATTGGTAGGGACATTCATGGGTGGCTTGAAGGTTGAAATAGCGGATGGGATCCGGATGTTGAAGCCACAGTTGCTCAAAGAGGTCATTAACTTGGCACGGATGAGGGACGATCAACTCGCACGGCAAAGAAGGTTCATGCGGTTACCACCTGTGAGAGATCCAATAGCTCTTCCACAAGCCACTCGTGTAGCTCCTGCTATACCTGCGAAACCCATTAAGTGTTTGTCTTGGGAAGAAATGCAGAGGAAGATAGCACAAGGTCTCTGTTTCAACTGCAATGAATGTTTTACAGCAGGCCATAGATGTCAAAAACCCAGCTCTTACTCTTGGAGGGGTGATTACTACCAAAAAGTGCTATTTTGTAGACCTAATTATAATGGTTTTAAGCACCTTTGTGTAGTAATCATATTCGTTTAACCCAATTAATTCATTAAGGTCCTTAGTAATTGGTTTTAACCATTTTGTGGCAAGTTTACATGTTTTTATCAGCTTATGAATCAATTCAAGCATGCCAAATGATGGAGGAGCTACTTGGACAAGTTAAAGCAAGGATTTTGGAAGTTTACAGGCTTGAATTTCAATTGGAAACACGAGCACAAGCAAAGAGAAGCGAAGAGGAAAATGGAGAAGAGGAAAACAGAGGACAGCAGCTGCAGTCTTCCTTTGCACTTTTGGGGCACTTACTGAAGTCCATTTTCTACATGCTATATACCACTTCAAAGCTCAGGAAGTCAAGAATCCAATGCTTCAAACCGTGTACAATTTGGAGCTGAAATGAGGAAGATATGGCCTTCGGAAGACAACTGCATCAAACCTTGCGAAAATTTCGCAAGGTGAATTTCTCCTTGCGAAATTTCGCAAGGGGATTTTCCTCATGGTGCGAAATTTTGCCATTTTGCAACATTGCGAAATTTCGCAAGGAGAAATTCACCTTGCGAAAATGCCAAATTTCCTCTGTTTCTCCATGCACGCACCACCGACTTCCCAGATATTTTTAGCTTGATATTTTCTCATGTAAATTCCTTTTGTAACCTTGTATTCAGCCATCATAAGGCTTTATCTTATAATTTTGCTATATATAGAGGTGCACAACACCTCCAGAAAAAGGGGATTGGAAGAGAGGATTTGGGGGATCGATCCTCTGTACATTAACTTAGAAATATATAAAGCTTTGTTTTTCTCTCTTCTCCGATTCTTCCCCATTTCTATTTTCTTAGAAGCCAAACAGCCTCTGAGGACTTTTCCTCAGAGGATGATTGGCTAAAACCTTTAAGTTTCTCAAAGTATGGATGTTATGTGATGGCTTGGATGCAATCCCATGGAAATTTCTCGCACCTGGAAGGTAAGGTAGTCGTTTTTCATTAATGGTTCATTACTGCAAAGTTTGGTTTTTATTTCCTTTGGACAACTTCCAACGGCCAATACTTGATAAGCTTTTGGATTTCCATCCATTAGTTATCTCCTACGAGCTATTGGAAGGTGAGGTTTTCAATTCCAAGTTTTGCATTAATCCATTAGAACCAATTTCAATGGCCATTGAAAGGTGAGTTTATCACCTGGAATGACTTTGAGTTGCCAATATTTGGTAAGCTTTTGGCTTTAGACCATTAGTTATCTCTTACGAGCCATTCAAAGGAAGTCTAAGGTGAATAACCATTGATGAAATCCACTACCATCTGTTTTGCCATTTTAAAGGATTAAAACTTGATTTGCTAAATCCATACCGGTTCGGGAAGCAAGCATCACCATAGTTGCAACCCCAACGCGAAGAGCCTATCCTGAGATTTCCAATTTGCATAAGAGCCAGAGCATAGCTATCCTATCTTTGAGAAACTTGTTTTTACACCCTTTCATTTTAGTCTTTAATGTTAGCTTAAGTTAGTTTAAATCTCTCTAAAACATTTTCATCTTCTTTTAAAGCTAACATCCATAAGAAAATCACATATTTTCCTAATTTGAATATCACTTGTGTTTGCGAAAACCCTTCCCAGTGAACGATCCTAGAACCACTATGCTATAGTAGCTTGGCTACTTTAGTAATAGTATTTAAGGTATAAATTTTGTTGATACGCCTTTAAAGCTAAGCTACCATGAGTCGCATCAAGGGGCATGCGGGTAACGTGTATTGTGGGGACGGTATTGATCAACAAACATTGGAAGATGACCACGGTGGAGAGGCAGCAGAGGTGCAGGAACATGAACCTAAACCAGAGATCACCTTGCACACACTAACAGGATGGACAACACCGAAAACCATGCGGGTAACAGCGAAAATGGGTCCCCATGAAGTAATGGTTTTGATTGACAGCGGATCGACACACAACTTCATCAACAACCGTTTGGCAAACATGCTCAAGTTGCCAGTCATACCTACGGAGACATTCCCTGTCCGAGTGGCCAATGGAGAAAGACTAACGTGTCAGGGGCGTTACGATAAGGTACGGGTAGAATTACAAGGTACCGAATTCTACCTCACTCTTTTCTCTCTGCCCTTATCAGGTCTTGATCTTGTCCTCGGCGTTCAATGGCTTGAAATGCTGGGATCTGTGGTTTGTAACTGGAAACAGTTGACCATGGATTTTATTTGGGAAAATCAAGACCGAAGGCTGCAAGGAGTGGACGTGCAAACCATTCAGGCCGCTTCACCAGAAGAAATATTGAAGGAGTTTCGCCAAGGACATGCGCTATTTGCTGTGTGTTTCCAACCAACCATGGAAACCGCACCAGCTGATGCACCAACTAAAGTTACCCAGCAAAGTATGCAGAGGTTGTTGAAAGAGTATGAAGACGTGTTCTAGGAGCCCTTAAGTTTACCACCTGCACGTGAAGTGGATCATTGTATTACGCTAAAGGAGGGAACCGAGCCAATTAACGTCCGACCGTACAGGTATGCCCACTTTCAGAAAGCAGAAATCGAGAAACAGGTCCAAGAAATGTTAGATTCGGGGCTCATTCGTCCGAGCACCAGTCATTTCTCATCATCGGTACTACTAGTGAAGAAAAAAGATGGCAGTTGGCGATTTTGTACAGACTACCGTACACTTAACGTCGCCACCATCAAGGATCGTTTCCCCATTTCGACAGTGGATGATATGTTGGAAGAATTATATGGCACCACTTACTTCACCAAATTTGATCTAAGGGCCGGCTATCATCAAGTAAGAGTAAATCCTTCTGATGTTATTAAAACTGCTTTCCGTACTCATAACGGCCATTACGAATATCTCGTAATGCCTTTTGGCCTTTGTAACGCACCCTCGACATTTCAGGCCATCATGAACTCAATATTTCGACCCTACCTTCGAAAATTCATTTTGGTCTTTTTTGATGATATTTTGGTGTATAGTCCCACTTAGGATGAGCATATGGTGCATGTTAGACAAACATTGGAGACCTTGCGACAACACCAATTTTTTGCCAAGGCAAGCAAATGCGTGTTTGGCCAACAGGAACTGGAGTACTTGGGGCACATTGTCACACATCAAGGAGTGAAGGTTGATAACAGTAAAATTGCAGCCATGGTCGCATGGCCACACCCCACTAATATTTCTGAGTTACGTGGTTTTTTAGGCTTAACAGGGTATTACAGGAAGTTTGTTCAAAACTACGGCATCATAGCGCGACCCCTGACCAACCTGCTCAAAAAGGGAAAGTTTGGCTGGAATGATGAAGCCGAAGCAGCCTTTCTGGCTCTCAAACAAGCAATGACAACCACTCCAACGTTAGCTATGCCTAATTTCAATGACTCCTTCACCATTGAAACTGATGCATCTGGGGAAGGGATTGGCGCAGTTTTATCACAGCAAGGCAGGCCTATAGCGTTTATGAGTTGAGCATTGGGGGTTACAAAAAAATCTTGGTCAACCTACGCCAAGGAAATGCTTGCAATTGTGGAGGCCATACGCCTATGGCGTCCTTATCTACTGGGAAAAAAATTCTTCATTCTCACCGACCAGCGTAGCTTGAAATATTTCTTGGAGCAACGTGTATCTACACCAGAACAACAGAAATGGGTAGTCAAGCTAATGGGCTATGACTATGAGATTATTTACCGCCCAGGCCGTGAGAATTCAGCAGCGGATGCCCTCTCACGCAAGTCTGGTAGTCCAATTCTTCTCCATCTTCATGTGTCAGTGGTGACCGTATGGGATGAGATTAAAAAAGCTTATGAAGGAGACTCTTACGTCCAATCTCTAACTCGATTGGCTAATGCTCAACTAGAAGGGTCGTATGCATGGCGTAATGGGCTACTCTTCTTTAAAGGGAGAGTCGTCATTCCTTCTCATGTTGCCTTACGAACGAAACTACTCCATGAAATGCACGATACAAAAATAGGAGGACATTCTGGGGTCTTGCGGACATTCAAGAAATTAGCCCAACAATTCTACTGGCCAAAAATGTACCAAGCAGTGCAAGAGTATATCAAGAAATGTGAAACTTGCCAGAAGGTTAAGTCTGAAACAATGCCTCCAACTGGGCTTCTGCAGCCGTTAACCATTCCATGTCAAGTGTGGGACGACATCACCTTAGACTTCATTAAGGGACTACCGACATCCCACGGGAAGGACACAATCTTAGTAGTTGTTGACCGTTTGAGTAAGTCTGCACATTTTCTAGCCTTAACTCATCCTTTTACTGCTAAAATCGTGGCTGAAAGGTTTGTAGAAGGAGTTATTAAATTGCATGGACTACCCAAGTCTATCATCAGCGATCGAGACCCCATCTTTATCAGCAAATTCTGGCAGGAGTTCTTTCAAATGTCTGGAACCAAGCTACAACTTAGCTCCGCCTACCACCCCCAGACGGACGGACAAACAGAAGTTGTCAATCGCTGTGTTGAGCAATACCTCCAGAGTATGGTTCATCAGTGGCCACGCAAGTGGAGCAACTACCTTCCGTGGGCTGAGCTCTGGTACAATACAACGTATCATGTGTCCACAGGAATGACCCCTTTTCAGGCACTATATGGACGTCTACCTCCTCAAATTCCCATTTACCATAATGGGATGTCTTTGGTGCATGAAGTAGACCAAAGTCTAGAGGCTAGAGATGAACTGCTGCGTCAACTCAAAATTAATCTGGAGACTTCCATTAATCGCATGAAGCAGATTGCGGATCAAAAACGTCGGGATGTTTCCTTCGAAGTTAGTGATCTGGTGTTTCTTAAATTGCACCCCTACAGACAACAGACAACCTTCAAACGAGCCCACCAGAAGTTAGCTAGTCGCTTCTATGGACCATATCCAGTGGTACAAAAGATTGGGGCCGTCGCATACAAACTTTAACTGCCGGAAGGAGCCCGCATTCATCCTGTCTTCCACGTGTCACTCTTAAAAAATTTCGTGGGAGAACTTGCAGAACCTTCACAGGAGCTGCCGCCAGTTAATGATGAAGGGGTTGTTATACTCGAACCTCAGCATATACTGGACACTCGCTGGGTCAAACGGGGGAATAAATTTGAAGAAGAAAATCTGATCCAGTGGAAGCATCTACCAGTCGAGGACGCCACATGGGAGACTAACCAGTCCTTGCTTGAACGTTTTCCTCCTATGGACCTTAGGGACAAGCGTCCACTTAATGAGGAGGGTATTGATAGGCCACGACGATCTGAGAGGGGCCATAAACCAAATCCCAAATATTTGGGATGAGTGGGAACGTGAAGGACCGTTGGACTTGGACTGGGTTGTGGCAGTTAAGAGTCCTACGTGCAGAAGAAAATGGGACTGGGTTGTGGCAGTTGAGAGTCCTACGTGCAGAAGAAAATGGGTCATCTGCAGTGAGGGTTTTCCGTCATTTTATTTCTGTTTGTTATGCTCTGTTTTAAGTGTATTGGGTTCCATTTGTTAGCTGTTAGTTTCCCTTTTATTTCGGTTCGTTTGTACGTGGCTTTTCTTATTTAAAGCAGCCAATGCTTTCGTTAAAGGCAGGTATTTTTTCTTGGCAATCAAATTGTGGTTCGTTTCTCACCCGAAGAGAAAACAAAGTATCTTAGACTTATACTCTGAGTTTGGGACCTATCAATTACAAATCACAAAAAGTGGAATACATTGAAATTTAGGTTTGAAAATATGTTATATATGTTAGCTTACAAGAATTTTCTATGTTTTCTTGTGTTTATCCTTTAATGGATTGATATATTTTTATTTCATTATGCTATACATTTTTGTTAATATTCAAAGCCAGCATAAAAATATATATTACATTTGGTAACAGGTTTCCAACAGAAGGTCCTTAACATTACAATAGGTATACCATTCTTTAATTAAAATCTCAATATTTGATGACATGATTTCATGGTCAATGTTAACAAATTTATATAATAAAAAAAAATACAATAGTTAGTGAATATGACCATTCAAATAAGTCATTGTTCAATTACAATGACTAAGAAAATAGGTCATCAATACATAAAGATGACTATGAAAAATAGTTATCATAAAAAAAAGATGACAATGAAAAGTAGTTATCATTAAGAAAAGATGACTAAGAAAAATAGTCATTATTGACTTGCTAAAACAGTCATCAAAATCCCTCACAAAAAATGACTGCTAGAAAGATGACTCTTCTAGGAATGGTCATCTTTTACAAAGATTACTTTTTACTGTAATCTACTTATTTTCTCCTTGTAGTGGTGAGCCTATGAGTGACCTTAAGATAGTTATATATTCCATATGGATTGGGTCACTATTGATCACTAAGGAAGGTGACAATAACTATTCTTGATAAATGTACCATAATATTATTTCATGGGTTTGATATAGCATGTTCCCTTGGGTGATCCTAAGACATTGATTAGGAAAACTATGGTCATAGTAATTCTTTAATTAAAATTTAACAAATGCTCTTTATGAGCTAGAGTATGTCAGTTAATCAAATAATAAAAGATCATAGCATAGACCCTCCATTTTATCCTCTTAGTATATGCCTTATTAGGTGTTCTTTCAATACTCCACAATAATTCCCTAGTGACCCATTGCTACTCATACAACTTATCTTTTTTAGCCACCTTAGGGACTCTGGCTGAGGGACCCCTCATTGTGACCATTGGAAACCTCGAGTTAGATCTAGGTTTTTTTTCCTTTTTCTTTTAGGTTAACCCTTTTAGGTGCACCTTCCTATTTAGGACAACATGCTTAGGCATTTCCTTGGATACCATGCCCACTTAGGCCTATCTAGGCTCACCTAGGCCCATTTAGACACCTTCTTAGGTTAGATTCCACTTTGTTCACTAAGAGATTTTTCCATTTAGGTCACTTAGGCACATTTTAGGAAAGTCCACCCAACTCACTTAAGTTTGCTTAGATAGATTCTTTAGGCTTAGTGCACTTAGGTTTATTTCTTGAGTTGTAATTACATGATTATGAGTTTAAGTGAATATTTGGCTTGAATTTTATTTTATTTTATTTTATTTTTTGATATTTTTTTCTATTGTTTGGATTGAATTTTCAATATTTACTTGTGGCATTTTGATGTTTCTTTTTTCTTTTTTCTTTTTTTTTTATCATTAATTACACTAGATTAACATTTGATTTTTTATTTTAGTGTTTAGTGTCTATATTATTATTATTATTATTATTATCATTATTATTATTATTTTGTATTATTTATTTATTTTCCAAAAATGGCATTTATAGATGGATATGGGTTATTTTATTTTAATTGGGTTGTGGGTATTTAGATTTTAAGTTGTAGGCTTGGTTTATTTTATTTTATTTGGGCTTGGGTTATTTTATTTTAATTGGATAGTGGATATTTAGATTTTAAGTTGTGGGTCTAGGTCATTTTATTTTAATTGAGCTTAGTTTATTTGATTTTAATTGCGTTGTGGATATTTAGATTTTAAGTTATGGGCCTGAGTTATTTTATATTAATTGAGTTTGGCTTATTTTATTTTAGCTGGGTTGTGTGTATTTAGATTTTAAGTTATAGGCTTGGGTTATTTTATTTTAATTGGGCTTGAGTCATCAATCCTCGTTTTTGGGCTTTGTTTGTTTTGCATGAGCCCATAAGGTTTCTTGAAGAGAAAGTCTTGAAAACTATATTTAAAGGGCACACAAGCCCTAGGCAAAAAAAGATAGCTAAAGAGATAGGAGGTGTTGTTACTTTGTTGTTTTGTGTTCTCTTATTTTTCTTGGAGTTCTTTATTTCTTTATTGTATATCGTTGGTGAAAGAGAGTTTTTCCTTATTATGTATCTACCATGGGGTTGTTAATTTGATTTTATTTTTTATTTTTTTTTATGTTGTATTCGTTTCTTTAAGTTGCCATTGGAGGTTCAGAGAGTCCAGATAGATTTGGGGCTACATTCAGGTAAGTTATTTCTTCCTCATCTCTTTATTTGCATATGTTTCTATTCTTTTTAGGATTTATTAGATTTATCTTGTTTTATATTTGTGAGCATTTTGGTAGTTGAATATTTTATCTATCTCATTTATTAAGTTCTCTACCTATTTGAGTTATTTGTTTATTATACTATATTTTGTATATATGCACATTTGCCAAACTTTTTCTATCCATCTATATGTTTGTTAGTTTTACTTTATTATTATGTTGATATGTTTCGACATATGTTACTATACCTATTTTGTTTCAAGTTTTCTATATTTGTGTAATTTCCGTTCTAAATTTTCTATAATTTTATTTATGTTAGTCTTGTTGCGTCATTTTTCATGTTGTTTTAAATTTTATGTAATTATGTTTATGTTAGCCTTGTTGCCTTCATTCTGTTTTTTTTTTTTTTTTTTTTTTGTAATGTTTTTTATGTTAGTATTTTTGTCTCATATTTTATCTCATGTCATATTTGGGTTTTGATTTATTTTTCTTGCTTGAATCTTTTTTATTCAATAAACTTTCCAAAAAAAATTGGTTTTAATAAAATTTCAAGAAAAATAGTTTTTAATAAATTCCAAAACAGTTTTCTTTAACTAATAATCTAGACTTTGGTTTCCTATAAAATGCAGAAAATTTGTTTTAATAGAATAATATAAAAGAAAGGCTTTTACTAAATTCAGGATTTTTATTGAATATTAAATAATTCAAAAAACTCTTTTTTTGAAAAAAATAAAAATAAATAAAGAATCATAAAATTTTCTTTTTAACAAAA